>NC_143436.1:71509500-71816000 GCF_987193195.1 Phasianus colchicus | reverse complement strand
GAGTTTTATATCAGGGACTTTACTAAAACCTAATTCGATAAAGAGAAATCAACTGTGCATATTTAGGTACAGAACAACTTTACAAACTAGCATGTGCTGCCAAATCTTGCCACTTTCTTACCACACGGTAAGAAAATCTTTCATGTAAAATGTCAGCACAGAAGAATAGTGACCAAGCCTGTCAGTATCTGATGCTGTGATAACTTGGGCTTCTAATGACTTTGAAGATTCCCTAGGGTAGGTAACTATGTTGTCAAAATCTCCTCCCTAAAATTACATATGATAGGTTTGGTGCATCCAGCTCCGCCTCTACATCAAGCAGGACAGATTAAACGTAACATTAGATCTCAGAGTTGCATGTAGCAGCATCTATCCCTTTCCTGCCCCTTTGCTTGGGATGCGTTCTGTCTGGTAAACCATCTGTTTCTAAATTGAAAATCTTGGAACAAACAGAGAGGCATGTACAAAAATTACAAAAAACACAACGTTTGTTGATCTCATTTTCAGCATTCATGCTCAGATCGCCATTCCATGCAGTTTACTGTCCCGCCTCCAGTCATGAACAATTTCTTTGTCTAATAAAGTGACTGGCATATTCAAAAATATTATGACTGACAATATCTTATTTTCTTATTGTGAAAATTTCCTTCCTGAGTATCATGCATGATTCTTTAGCACTGGATTAAATTACCCGTGACTAGTTTATTTCTTACTAACGTATTGTATGTCAGTAATTGTGAAACAGAATATTATTGTTAATGATATGAGATTAAGATGAAAGCAAGCAAACAAGCCAGCAAACATACATGAGGACAGTTTTATGTATTATTATTGGGAGACTTGAAAAAACAGAATCCAGCAGAACAGTACTAAAGTAGCTGTTCTCTTAGTCTTCAAGTTAGCCAAGAACTCGTGTCATTGTCTACTTGTTCAACATGTGCTTAACTTTAAACTCAGTGTTTTAAGTCCTATTTGAGTATAACGGGGTTTGAAAGTGCTTCACTTTAAATGCATGCCTAAGTTCTGTGCAAAGTATGGAAATCATACTGAAAGCCAGCATGTAGGATCAAGCTGAGGATGGGTCTTTCAGTTAGCAAAAAGTGTCACACTTTTTCAGTTTTAATTCAGTTTGTTCTTAGGATTTAAGTAATTCTAGGTGAAGACTTACAATCACAACTGTAGTCTGTCAGTCTCTCTACTACAGAGATTCAGCCTCAGATTTCTGGGGCTGGTAAAGAAAGATGATTCCTAGGAATTAATCAGCATTGGTGTAAAAAAAAGGAAGCTTGAATGGATGAGGAGTTTATAAGGAGGCCACTCTCACCCCAGAAAGAAAACTAACGTGCTGGCTCGTATCTTCCGATGTAAGCTCAACAGACATGGGATGACTTTGATGACAACAGTTAAAGGCAATTGCTGTTGACAAATTGCTAGAAAGCTCTATTCAGGATCATTATTTATTTTTACCAGTTTGCTCATTTCTTCATGAAAACATGGAAACTTGCTTTCTCTCTTCATCGTGGGCATTGTGTCCAGTTTGGGGCTGTCCAGTCAAGAAAGACAAGGATCTTCCAGAGAGAATCCAGCAGAGGGCCACCGAGATGATCAGGGGCCTGGAGCATTTCCCTTATGAGGAAAGGCTAAAGGACCGGGGGTTCAGTCTGGAAAAGAGAAGACCAAAAGGAGACCTTATTAACACTTAGAAATATCTAAGGGGTGGGAGTCAAGTGGATGGGGCCAGGATCTTTTCAGTGGTGCCCAGAACAATAGGCACAAACTGGAATAAGGAAGTTACATCTGAACACGAGGAATATCTTCTTTACTTTGAGGATGACTTTGAGGCTGCCCAGAGAGGTTGTAGATTCTCCTTCTCTGGAGATATTCAAAACCCTCCTGGACTCCTTCTTGTGTAACCTATTGCAGGGAACCTGCTTTAGCAGAGTGGTTGGACTAGATGATCTCCTGAGGTCCTTTCTAATCCCTGTGACTATCTGATTTTGTGATCCATCCATTCTGTTCAAAAAAGGTCTCCATTGACGGGGTTGAAGCAGCTTTGTAGTTTCTGAGGGGAATGACACAAGAGGTAGCGTTGGCATCTGTCTCTGTTGCTGAACTTTCAGGCTTCAGACAACAGAGGCAGAAAAATGGGGAGTTCCTTCCTCACTTTTTTCTTTTGGCCCAGGCTTACACCTCATAGCTCAGGCACTTGGATGAGATGTCTAAGATGAGAACCTAGTCAGCGTGTATTCCTTGTATGGGCAAAGATGAGAGAGAAGCACTTCCAGAGGGTGATTTGGATCTCAATTTGACTGCACGACTGTGAGGATGTCCCAGTTGAGTGTCTTGGGAGTTTAGACTCCCTAATTAGGTATCAAGCCTCTTTATGTCTAATTTTGGTCTGTCTGTGTAATTTTGCCTTCTCTCCATGTACATTTCTCAGGGAGCATGTGGTCCTCAATGAAGCCATACCTGCTTGCCTGATATAACAGACATGGAAACATGACTCTCATTTAAACTCCTGGTTATTATCAGTACTCATTTACCATTAGTACCTGCAGAATTTGTCTAAGTGGATGGCTTTCAGGCAGATACTGGCAGAAAAATGCTATAACCACAGGCTTATACTCCACCACTGCTATTTGGAAATTTAAGAACAAGTGTGAGTCCAAAATTACCACCAGATGGTGCACCTATTTAGCAAGTGACAGAGACATGTTCCACAAGAAAGGGTAGCCTCCAGCAACCCATCAAGTTTCTTCCCCTGCTGTTTATTCTCAGTTGTGATATGAACTGAACGTGTTTGAAACATGGACCTTCTGTCACATTTAATATGGGGTATGTTTTCAATCTCTGCAGTGGGAGCCTTTCAACTGCTTCACTAGGGGCATGAGGAAGTGGGAAAAAATGTAGCAGATCTGTGAAGGTGCATGAAGGGTGAAGAAAAGGAAAAGGGATGAGGGGGAAGCAGGAAAAAATGGTAATGGTAAACAGCAATGAGCAGACTCCAAAATCAGAAATGATCAGCACAAACCATCTGTGCACTTCTATTTTGTTAAGTGTGACTAGTTCTGATTATTAATGGTAAGTAGCTGGTAGAACGTTGAAGTCAGGACATTTCTGAAGGATGGTCTTGATGCAGAAGTCAGTATTTTGGAAAACTGCCAATGCCAAAATCCCATGTGAAAACACACGGAATATTTATTAGCTGAATAGCAAAAGTAGTGAACTTTCCTAAACTGTGTTGCATTTTTATTCTTTGGCTACTTCTCATTGTGAAGCATTTGTGGTATTCCATACTCAAAAATTAGCAGAAATTGATAAGCATGTGTTTTCTCCCATATTTTTCAGAACATCACAAGAACATGTGATTCATGATTTGCTCTAAATCATAGAATCATAGAATATACTGAGTTGGAAGGGACTCATAAGAATCACTGAGACCAACTTCTAAGGTGGGAATGGGAAGACTATTTCCCATTCTCATCCTCCCAGGGAGGAAAGCCTGTAGTTCAGAGGGTCACAGCTTGCTAAAAGCATTGGCAACAGATAGAGTCACGGGCTGAATCACATCAGTACACTATCATGTGTAGGACATGAGTAGATTTCTTTTCCCATCCTACTTTTCTTCTTGCATTAATGAAAATTTTGAAGTTTGGAGGTTACTGGCAATCCTCTTCCATGAATATTACAAAATTAACCTGAAAGAAAGTAGTACCAGTCTTGTTTTATTATGCTTTAAAGGATTCCATAATTATAATTTAATATATTCCTAGAAAACGATTAATTGGAATGGTTGTTCTTTTGATTACAATTTGACCAGAACAGAAATGTCTGAATAGAAAATCCCCTCTGAGCGAAGAATGAAAACATTTAAATACTCTTTAATCAGAGAAGTACTCATTCTGAAATGATAAAATCTTTTTTCATTCTCTTTGCCCGAACTGAGAGAAAGACTTCATCCAAAGAATCTCAATCAAATTCTTCTTCTATCATTTTTCACATACCCTGTGGCTCCTAGTGCAATGTGAGAACTATCATTTTATGGTTAAAGCAAGGACCAGGAGATAATGGATTTGGATGATCCTTCCAGTTGTGCCATATACTTTTCTTGTGACCTTGGGCGAGTCACTTCATACCTCGCTGTCTAGAGACTACAGATGACTAATTTCAGTGCGGAACTGAAGAGCTTAATTAATGTGGACTAACCTCACTGGGACATAAACATTTCTGAAGTATCCTGGGATCTTCAACCAGAAACAATTGCTCTTCACATCTTCTTATCCAAACAGGAAGCAAAGGACAGATACGTCGATGAAGGGATTCATTTTTATAGAAAGCGAGTCCAGGTCTGAAACAGAGTCCTCACTGAAGAATCGCAGTAGGCCTGCCATGATTTCTTAATTGGAACAAGAAGGAAGAATGGAAGCTTTAGGTAGATGTCTACAAAAAGTCTGAAATCCAATTTTCCAAAGAGAAAATATTGCTTAGTACTTACATGAAACATTATACAGAGAGGAAATTAATCCCACTGGACCAGTAACTGATTGTTACTTACTATATGCTCACTGTATGTATGCCCAAGACTCTCTTTTTCTAGTTACTGGTGCACAGTGACATCCTGACACTAGCAATGTGGCTTGAACACATTTTACCCCCTTTCCTTACTTTTCCTTCTTGTTTTCTCCCCTTTTTTTTTTTTATTTCAGTAGTTCAGCAATGCTGAAAGTAAGTTCCTTTCTTTTGTTTGCTTTTCCCTTGTCCACTGATCAACCACGTTTCTTTTTTTACAGACACTACAGTATAAACAGAAGCTCTCAGCTGGAGTGTTAGCTAGGATTTCCCTGTCCTCTTACACAACCAAAGTTTCTGCAGGACTGCTTTATTGTTTTCTTTCAGGGATTACCACAATATTCCACATACTACTGACACAATGAGGCATAAGCTTCATTCAGAGAATGCAAGACACTGATTTCTAAAGAATTCCAAGCTACAGTGCAACTGAAGATGGCCACGGAAAGCTTGAAAGGCAGCAGTCTAAGACTTCTGGAGGGTTTTCACACAGTATTTCCATGATTACTGCTCAAAAGTTAAATTCCAAATGTCTGCTCTGAATGTCTTATATAGAAAAAAGAAACATTATATTATGTGATAGGCAAAAATATGACTTGGTACAATGTAGCCTAATCCAAGATTTTTCACGTGAAACATTTGTTTTGGTTTGGTTTTCAGACATTTGCCTTTCAAACTGGTCTATTTTAATTAGAGCTCAACCTGAACCACAAAAGATAGATTTGAACTTTCCCAGAGTTCAGTGGTGTTCAGATCTGGCTTTTGGTTTGGCCCATCACAGAGATAGGGGTCAGTTTCAAAGTTCAGATCTGCAAACAAGATTCTTCAAAGCATGGGACTGTGAAGATTATTTAATGAGACCCAAATCTTGTAATGGTAAATTTGCAGTAGAGACACTTGTTAGTGTTTTTCTGAAGATTTTTTTTATTTTTATGTTTTAATGTAAGCACGCCTGGAAGACTATCTTCATATCAATCTATTTGAATACCCTTGTATTCATTCTTCTGGAAGAGTGTTGTGTCTTCTTTCCTGATCGCAAAGCCCAGATCCTGCTCTGAAGCTGGAGCACCTCAAGAACCTACAGATTTTGCTTCGGATCTCTATGTAACAGAGCTCATCCTTTAGTTCTAGGGTATTGAGCCTAAAAACAATAGAAACTCCTTGTGGGCAAGAATTTTGATCTCTTTATTCTCATAGAGTTTTGATTTTTCAGCTGAAGGGGCAGTTAACTCACAGGGCTTCCATCCATGCATTTGTCAAACCCTCTGTGCAAACTCTTGCAGGTCTGAACTAGCATCTTAGGGTGAACTCGCACAGTACTTGGCAAAACACAGGCTTAGCTTTCTGATCTTAGCACAACACAAATAATAAATATCAATCACTGATCAATAGATAAGATAGCCTGACTAGTAGCCTGACAGGTTTAGATTAAACAGCAATTCAGTATCTTTCACAAGGCCTAAGAAGATCAGTGTAATCACTCATTGTTTTTATGAATCTTGTCACTTGCTGACCCACTGTCAGGACCAGCAGCTCCAGAGCTGAAAAAAAAGTCTTTGCTCTGCAATGCTTCCAGGCTTATTTTGCAAACCAGAGAGGTTTGGACAAGTATCTGAACTCTGTGTGTTTAATCCAAAACCCTCTGAGCTCTTTATTCTTTTAAATCTCTTTCATATGTGTGATTTGTGCTGCATCTTGTTCACTGAGGGTACAAACGAGTACCAGGCAAACACCCTGTAAACACCAAGAAGGGTAGACATCATCAGTTGAATCTCTTTTTCCTCTCAGAAAGATTATCAGGCAAGCCAAACTTGAACGCAGCCTCACAGGCAGTGTAAGAGTGTTTAGAAGACCTTTAAGAAAATTTGAATGCAACTTTGAATTCAGCCCCATTCACCAGAACTTTCTTACTTGCTTTCCACAAAATCTGTGCTCTGGCAGGGAGCAGCAGTGATTTCTGGGGTTGCTGCCCAGCTATTTCCCCTATACCTGGAAGATGTGGTGTTTACAGCAGAATTAGAAGAGCAAAAGGCAGACTCATACTAATCTACAAATCCAGTTTCTCTTCTGCTGCCACAAAGGAAGGGCTGGCTTGAGCTGGACTGTAAGGTAAAGCCAGTGAGGCCTGCTTCTTCTTCTACCATAGATGATACCAGGGCAGTGGTGTCATCCTGAACAGTCACAAAGAGACACTATATCTCCCATGCCAAACCTTGTTTTGCCCTGGAAAAAACCACTAAAGCCTGCTCAACTAAGGGAGGAGTGGTGAGTAACCAGCAATAGAGCTCACACTAGAGATATGCTTGTGAAATCTGACATAGCATGTCATAGTCGGTCCTCTAGGGTGTCCTGTAAGACATCAAAAACCAGACCAGTAAAAACATATGATTTGCAGAACAATCTTAAGGAATAACATGCAGAATTACCCTCCAGAAAATTGACAGCACTGCCCAGCAAACACAAGAGCCTCTCTGTTATGTTCCTGCGTGGACTTTTATAGAAAAAAGAAAAAAAAAAAGCAAAAAAAAAAAGCAACATTTTAGCTCATTCTTTTGTACACTCTTTTCCTCTTCCTCTTCCTCTTCCTCTTCCTCTTCCTTTTCCTCTTCCTCTTCCTTTTCCTCTTCCTTTTCCTCTTCCTTTTCCTCTTCCTTTTCCTCTTCCTCTTCCTCTTCCTCTTCCTCTTCCTCTTCCTCTTCCTCTTCCTCCTCCTTCTCCTTCTGCTTCTCCTTCTCCTTCTCCTTTTCTTTCTTCTTCTTTCCTTCTTCTTCTCCCTTTTATTTTTTTTTTCTTTTTTGCCAAGAATAGGAATGGTCATTGCCTATGAAGTTCTTGATATTCTATGAAGAATATCTAGAAGATATTGCCCCTTTATAATATTTCTATAGATTCACAATGGAAATAAGAGTAATGTTTTATATGAATACTTATTTGTATTCTGGCTAGATCAAGTAGATGTCTTGCGTATATTATTCAGTTTAATAAGAGACACTTCATAAACCTTACTTTACAAATGTCATAAGTACATAGAATTAGTACCTTATTTCACATAGGATCATTCTAATTTTGTGCTTGATATAATCTGAAAAACTAGAAAAACATACTAGAAGAAGTTATATTTTGTTCAGTAGAATACTTTCATCCTTATTAGCTGGATAAATAAGGTCATCTTCTAGTTTTTTAATGTAATGAAAACTTTCTTTCCTCAGTCAGAATATAGAACAGGATAATAGTCTGATTTTAAGAGTGGGACTCCCTTTACTTAAACCACCAGATGCCTTCAGCAATTACAGCTAGATGTCTGCTGCCAGCATAGTTTGAAAGGCTCACAGTACAGGGAAATGTGGTTTACCTCTCTGATAGGATAAGTTCAGACTTTGTCCCTTTCTATGAATATTTTACTCACAGTTTTGGGGCTTCCCCATCTAGCTTGATTACTTCTAGAAGTCTTGTTTTTTCATACCTAACTCTTTCAATACTTGATAATGCTTGATTTCCATCCTGACCATGTGGAAAGTAATAGGTGTCAGAGCATTTAAAAGATAGGCTTTAAAGTCAACTTTCTGTTTCAGATTTAGCTCTAAAAATCTAGCTCTTGCGCTATAGATGTAATTAACTTTGTATACTGAAAACGCTGGGATCTCATCTCTACAAAAACACAGCTGTTTATGCTGACACATATAAGTGGCCAGTGATTGAGATTGTGCTTAAAATTGCAGGTATCGTAGTGGTAGTCAAGAAATGTCATTAACACCAAGCAGAGACATGAAAACATTTAGCATCTCTCTGAAACAGAAGCAAATATAGTTCAGCAAAAACTCTGGCAAGACACTGAAATTAGTTGTTTTGTCAAGTGAAAATTAAGGAAAGGCTATGTATCTAGCTCTCTGCAAGTATGGTGTGCGAGGCAGCATGAATATAGGATGTTAGAAACATGTTGTAAGTGCTTCTGCATTGCAGGTAGGCACGGTGATGCCAAGTGTTGCTGTGTCCAAATCCCCTCATGGCTCTGCAGAGAAATCCCATTCCCAGGGAACACCTCTGCATTCAAAGTCTGACTTATGTTTCAGATGTTAGATGAGAAGTCTACTGCTGACTTCTTTCATAGCCTCAGTACAAAGAAAACCCAGCCAGAGGACAGCTTATTCTCTTGCAAGTCCTTCTGCCGTGTGAAAAAATGCCTTAATCTCCTTGTTCCCCTGTAAAAGAGGTCTATATAGTGGAAAGGCACACTTTTTAAGAGACTACCTCTTGCATAAAAAGATTTGTGTCTAACACAAATTGTAGCCGAGTATCACTTAGTCTAGACAGCCAAGGAGGACTTCCCTTCTGAACAGCTTCATTTCTAAAGGCTTGAATCCATAAAATTCACATGTGAAAATCTGTGATTTTGGACTGTCTTCCATTTGCCTGACTGGTTCATAGTGGAGGGTTTTTTTTTTTTTCTCTTCTTTTTCCTCTGTTATTTATTTATTATTTATGATGATTATAGGAGCAAAAACATTTTCTATTTCTTAAAATTCTAGTACTCAACGTTTTCCTTCATGAGCACCACACAGATCTCACCTATATCAGGTGATACTGTAGTGCATTCTCAAGAGCAAAACTAAAAAAAATGTATGCCCTAAAAAAAAGTTATAGCCTTCCTTTCCTCTTTCTTAAGTGGTGTTTTTATTTCTCCCTGTGAAATATCTTTCAAAAAAGGGATAGTACGTAGGTAAATTGTATGCATAAGAACCTTATCATGAACAGACCAACACAATTCAATTATTATAAAAGCATCTGGGTGTGTGTGGCCCCATCTCATTTGAGGATATTAGCATACTTTCAGACCTAGTTTCTCTCCCATGCTTTCAGGATTCCATGCTTTCTGACAATGAGTGCAAAGAACTTTAAATAAACCAGTGTACTACAAGCTGCCTCCAGCTGAGCGTTCACATACTAGGATATATCAAACCGCTAGTCATCACTGAAAAGTAAAAACACCAAACATTCAGCAGGGAATCATTAAGTTCCACAATGAAACTTCAGTAGTTCCAGAACAGAACACAAGCAGGAGATGATCCCTTTGCTCCAGCTATTGCATCCCACATAGTACTTTGACTGTATTAGCAGTAGCATTGTGAAAACACAGTCGGCTGTGAAACTGCACAGCTTTTCTCAATGGTACAGTGTATCTGGAAGCTACCCCCTCATGGTTCATGCACTGTGTATTTCTCAAGCTATGCTCTTGTGCATTCTTTCAAATGAGTGTTTAGTACCATGTTTTGATAAAACCTTGATGAGAACAAGTAGTGGTACTTTTGGATCAAAACCTGATGTTCCTATTTTCTTTAAGAATGAGATAAAAATTGTTTGTTAGAGCTGAGTTTCTAAGAAATGTTTGCTTCAACAAACAAACAGGGGAGAGCCTAGAATTTCCTTTTTCTCTGGGCACTTTCAAACGGCATCAACACAAAGCTTACTGAATTCTCAGGTGCTGCCCCAGAAAATTCCAAGGAGCATACTGCAAAAGATGGTCAAATACACAACAGAACTACGCTCACGTTAGATCAGAAATGCTGACTATTGTTTACGGTTTTCAGGAGCTAACTGAATATGATTAGGGGGCAAATTAAGGGAAAAAAAAATCCGATAAATTGTTGGAAACCTCATTAAAGAATCCACTGTGGGAAGTACCACTGAGCCTTTAGAAAACAGCCATGAGAGTGGAAAATGTTTGAAAAAAATCTGAAAAGCAGAGGCATAGCAAATAACTTCTTTCAACATTCTTCCAAAACTATATAGTGACAGCAGTGAGCTGCAAAAAGGCAAGTGTGAAATAAATCTGGCTCATGTAAGAAAGAAAATTTGACAAACTCCCATGAACAATAGAAAACAATCCAGTTGACAGTGTGATTGTAAACAAATGACCAAAATTATGGCAGCACCATAACGACTTAGTAGGAACCTAGAGTTTAAAATGCTGAATAACAGGAGAATCTGTAAACAGAACATTATGCCATAGCATTGCACCTCCTCTGCTTCAAAATTTGCACCATTTGTCTTCTGTTCCACTCAAGTATAATCTGAAATAGACATCATGAGCAGTCTATAAAGAAGGTACTGAAATTATCTGCAATTGCTCTGCTTCTGGTCAAGTTAAACAGACCTACCTGGATGAAACAATACTAAATAATACAATTTTAATTAGATTGTAATAGAAAATAAAAGTGTTAGGTAGGAAACGGGGAACAAATATAGGAAACAAATCATTAACTAATATGACTTTCAAAGAACTTCATCAGATTAGATCAGAAAGACCTGCCAGACCAGCAGTTATTCAGTCTGCATCAGGTTCCTAATTCAGGAGCACTTCTCAGTGCAGACAATGTAAGATAATCCTCATGATCACGGATGACTGTTATTTTTTTTTTACAACAGACTACAGAACCACCATTCAGTCAGTATTTTGTCATTGAGCGGAAGATGAAGAAAAAGATGGTCCATCAAGGATAATGTCAAGAAGGCCAGGAAGGTCTTGCATCAACCTTTTCTAAGAATGTCAGTGTTGAGCAGAAGGTTATAGAACTATTGTAATCTACAGAAGAATTTAAGATTAGCACTAGATAGAAGGAATTATCTACCCAGGTTGAGTGCATTCTTGTTAGCTGTTCCTCATCTCAGAATATATGTCCATTGTAGAACCATTAGTCCAGGCAGCCATTTGAGCTGAAAATTTGCTGAGAATTCTCATTAAGAAAAGTTGAAAAGGCAAATATGTCATCTTTGTCTAAAAGACGAAAAAAAGGAATCACAGGACCAATCAGCTTGACTTGAGTGAATGAAAAAGATATGGGAACAAAAACTCATTTGTAAGCTTATAATTGAAAACAAGGAGATGAATAACAGTCTACAAGGATCTGTCAAAAACGGATCACGTTAAACCAATCTAATATCCTTCTTTTGCCATCTAGGGCCTCAGAGGCTGAGAGGAGCCAGTATACACCATATATCTAGGTCTTAAATGAGGATTTTGACAATGCTTTATATTATATTCTCATAAGAAAATTAAGGAAACTGACTGAACAGGTACATGTTATCTGGAAATTTACTTGGAGGCTACTTGGGTGTACTTTTTGAGTTTCCTTTGTGATTTATGCTGGTTCTGGCAACAGTTGATTTTACTCTTGGCAATACAAAGGGAATAAGCTGTGCTCATTGGACTTACAAATTAAATCCTGATTGCAAGGATATTGGAGGAATATTTTAATTTTTGAGTCAAAATGGAAAATGATTTTTAAAAATATCTGAAAAAGAAGAAAACAAAACAAAAGATATAGAGGAGGCAAAGCAGAAAGGCAAAGATTTGTACGTGGGAATAAACAGCCGCACAAATCCAAGAAATATCTGCTGTGATAGCATCTGCAATAAAGAAGACTTCAAGTCAAAAATGTCCTGCTACTGTGAAAACACAAGTAAACTGGGAGGCAGCATGTAAGATGCTACTCCTGCTCCAACCCTAAGTGGGCAAGGCCTGGGCTGGGCACCCTGTCCTGTCTCTAACATGGTAGCACAAGGCATCAGCTGGCTGGGAGAGTCCATAGAGAGCTGCAGAAGTGATTACCTCTCTTGAAACTGTTCTTCAGGGACTAATGGAACAAGTCTAGAAAGGGTGTGGAAGTCTTTAAATGCTTAAATGCTGTTATAAGAAGAAAACAATCAGGTTTTTTTTCATCTGTACAGTAAGAAATGGTTTGTACTCAGAAATACAGTTTCAGATTGATATTAGTAAAATGTTTAGCAATGTGTAAAAATGTGGGTCTCAAAGCTCTGGAATAGATTGTCAAATCTCCACAATGAAGGGTAAATAGAAAGCAGTTGTGAAGGGCACCTGAATTATTAGCCTACAAGAGAGTTGAGGGATGTACTAGGGATTCCCCTGAGGCTCCCGCAAGCCCTACTTTTTAATTGCATTTCTTCTACTTGCACAGCCTGATTTCAGTATTTCCTACTTCTTACATACGGCACTGGGTATACTAAATTAGAAGCTTAAAGAAATCATATAAATCCTTGCTTTTAGATTGGGACCTTGAAGTCCCAAATTACTTAATTGAAAATGCAAATAGAGAAAGGATCTGCTTCAGACAGCAAGAAAACTCCCGCTGACCTTGTACTACTGCATAACTGCATGTCAAACCCAAAGAAAAGAGCCTGAACTGTTTTTTTTTTGAGAATTGCTAAAGTACGTGTTGAGTAAGAAAAACCAAAATTATGAAGGAACTAAGCTCATCTACAAATGTCTTCATCCAGCCCTACTTGGTGAGGGCTCTGGTCCGAGTTTTAATTTACTCAACCAGAAGTATCTATTGTCTTAAAAAAAAAAAAAAAAGTGACTGAATGTGTCCTCAGCTTTCACTCGCAGAATAAGACTTGTCAAAAATAACTGATTTGGCAAAAAGTCTAACCTGCCATGGTTCATTTCTTCTTACCATTAATATTCATTACATGGTTGCCATTTAATCCAAGATCCTCTGGTGTTTAGAGGTTGCATAAACATATTAGGAACTTGGTTTTTTTAATAACATTGTGTAATTTTTTTCTATCATTGTTAATAGAAGATTTAGGAAATCAATGTATAAACAGTTTATATTCCATAGTCTAATCTTTTGATTTAAATTTGAGTTCTACTAGCTGACATTTATTAGCACTTTTATTCATCTAGCTGCTGAGAGAAGACATTTCTGAATGATGTGAGGAATAGTAATAGTCTCAACTAGTTACTCTGAGAAATAAATGCCTTGATAATAACTATGAAACGGTTAAATCTGTAATGCTGTACATTCAAATACAGTCAAATGGTCAAAATTTAGCATACAAGATTCTCAGCTGGTTGTGGTTACATGCTGAATACACGCACATTAGAACAGAGTAAACTACAGCAATTATAGAACTTGTAGTAATTTCCACATCAGACCATACGAAGTGTAGCGCTCAGTTTGCAGCCTAAAAGTTAGTCAGAGATGACATCTAAATTAGGACTAAAGTATAGGCTGCTCCAGAACTCCAACAATGGATAAATAGGCTCCTCTCATCCTATCTGCCAGAAATTGCTCATTGTAGGAAGCAACGATCCAATATCTGACTGTCTGAGCAGAAACTGTCTACATTAATGGGTAATAGAACACTTTTTAATTACAACCCACAGTAAGAATGCTTAAATCAACAGATCACAGACAAGACTTCTTTCATGACAGAGCAGATTGCAAGAAGTGTCTTTCAGCACCATTACCAAAGATAATAGTCATCATTTCAGTCAGTACTGATTGGCTATCTTCTACAGGAATTACTAGGTTTCTGTTTATTCTCCTACGTTTTAGGAATTAAATCAGAATTATCTTGACAACAAAGCAGACATTTCTAATAGGGAAATGTAGGAATCCAAGGGTCACAATAAAAAACAACACAGTGTTTTTTATACTAATATAAGATCTTAACAGAATTATTCTCATCTATGTAAAAGAAAACATTGAAAAGTTAAACAAGTAAGTTTTCTTCTGCAACACAGTTAGTAAGGACGTATGTTGCAGGACAAGGGGAAATGTGTTTAAGTTAAGGGAGGGGAGATTTAGGTTGGATGTCAGGGGGAAATTCTTTACAGAGAGTCTGGTGACGTGCTGGAACAGGCTGCCCAGAGAGGTTGTGGATGCCCCATCCCTGGAGGTGTTCAAGGCCAGATTGGCTGGGGCCCTGGGCAGCCTGGTCTGGTATTAAATGGGGAGGTTGGTGGCCCTGCATGTGGCAGGGGGGTTGGAGATTCATGATCCTTGAGGTCCTTTCCAACCCTGGTAATTCTGTGATTCTGTGTATGTTGCCAAATAACAAGGTGATCAGAATGTTTTTCAGAAAAAAAAACCAAAAATCTAGCTTCAAAACTGATTAAAACCCCAGATCTTCTGCTGTTCATTTCACCTTTTCATAAGAATTTTTGGAAATTATTAATTGCTTTATTATTGAATCAGAATATTTTTGAAATGTCAGAGAATTTCATAAAGTGAAATTATCCTCCTCCATTAAAATAACACAGCAGTCATTACTTAAATTGTTTTAGCTGCCTAGAAAGGACTTGCTTAAAACTGACTTCAAATGATGACATGCTAATGGAAAGCTTTGTGTACAGCAGACAGCAATTCCCCTCTCTCCTCCACTGGCATTTTCTGACAGTCGTGATCTTAGGGCTTTAAAGAGCTGCTGAGGTAATGCTTATCCTGAAGTTCAAGGGAAGCTTTGGAACCTTTTTTAGTTAAAAAACGACAGAGCACAAAGTATTAATTCTTGGCAGGGCACCTTGACTTGCAAAAGGAGCCTGATTTTCAAGCTACCTCTTATTTCTGAGCCCTTCTTATTTTAGAGCTGCATTGAAACCAAAGAATACACTCTTCAGAGAGTCAATATGGTTTTCATTCATTTTTACCCCCTGATTTGAGATAATTCCATTACTGCTGTAGCTCTCAAGTGGGTGAAAGAAATATATTTTTCTCTGTCCCTGAGTGTAATAGGGGTATAACAAAACAGGGGGGAAGAAAGGAAGATAAAAGCAGAATATTCCTTAGTTTTACAAAACTGATTACAAGAAGTGCTGTGTGAAAACTCATGAACCAGGTCACAGACACAGCGCCTTTACAAAATAGCATCTTCTACTGTGGTTACATGTGGAATGCATTGAATTTAAAAATAAAACATCAGAAAACTCTTTCTAGCTAATCTCCTGGTAAATCAGCTTACAAGCAGCTCATCACTCTGGTGTTCCCTGACAGGAATATGTTTCTGCTTGTTTACAAGCTTTCCTACATGTGTTTCAGAGGTGTCTGAACTCAAAAATTTTCATGACTTTGAGATCCAACTTTCATCCTGAAGAGAAAAGAAAACCTATCTATAAATGTCATTCCTGTTATTTCTCATATTTCCAAACTTTCAATTTAACAATAAAAAATCTAAATTAAGAATCTATATATTTAAAGGAGATAATAAAGAAAGAAACCCTGCAAGTCAACAGGATGCACTTTAAAATATGTGTCCCAGGTTTGACTTCAGCTGATGAGTGAGAGACGAGTGAATACTGATACGAGCTTTTAGAGAACAAACTAGGAACTAGAACAGAGGTTCCTAAACTTTTTTGGATTGCTATCAACCCTCAGAATTTCTTGTGGACCACCAGGCATCGTTATCATCAAACTTTTAATTGAAAACACTATTAAAAACAGTGTTTAATATGGCTCTGTGGATTAACTGCAAACCCTTTACCGTGGCCTCCTGGACCACCAGTGTTCTGCAGACCATGGTTTGGGAACCACTGAACCAGACTACACACATAGAACAACACCCCAACAAAACACTTGTGTGTCTGAGAGCAGAGTCGGGCCTTCTGTTGGGTGATGCACTCATATACTGTACAGCTCAGGTTAACCTTCCTGGTACCTGAAGAACACAAGACCCTTTTGTTTTTCTCTTACCTTGAGTTTCTTTTTTATTGCTTTGGAGAAACAAGTTAATGGTGCCAATATCCAATTTACAATTGCTTCATGTAGGATCTCTCTTGTATCCTAAAACAGTGTAAATTTTCAGGAAGCTATCTGAAAAAAAGGACACATAAACATTAAAAAAAAAAACAAAAAAACAAAAGCAAACAAACCCCCCCCCCCCCACAGTGTTGTGCACAGATAATTCCCGAACACATATGATATATGTGAATCCCAAAACAAAAAAGTAAAAATAGTTTCTAAGGTTGTTTTTTTAATCCTCTTGAAAATTTATTCCTTTTTTTTTTTTTTTTTCTCCCCAATCCTTTAACCATGTTAAAGCTCTGTGTGTGGTCATTAGAAGTTTTCAGCAACTTTCTGCAAATTCTTTACAGTTATTCTTTTGGCAATGGTATTACAAGATTGTCTGTTTATCACCAGATAAACACAGAGGAAAATGATGATAGCACAGAGAGGGGAATTTGAAGAGAAATGTTATAAATAAGAACGGCAAAACACACTGAGCCATGATCCAGCCCTACATAAAGTCAGTGATTGAGTGTGGGCTTGTGTGAGAGCAGGAAAGGGCTGTTGCATCACTTTAGATTGCTCTGGCTCTGTGTCTCCTTGTTCATATGCATCCCAAAGGCAACTCACCCAACTGGTGTTTAGTCAAGAAATGACATTTATTTGCCCCTCATCATATTCATTTTTAATATTCTCAATATTAAAGCTATAAAATGGAGCAGGGAATGAGGAATCTTGGAAATAATTGACGGTATTTAAAAAAAAAAAAAAAAAAGAACATAAAAACAAAGCTGTTGCCTCCATGGCAGCAACTCATTTGTTCCAGAGAGAAAAGATTGCTGCTCTGATACTTCCACTACCCCATATGATCACTCACAAAGGTAAAGCAGAGTTCTGAGTCAGGGTGGGATTGGAAAAACTCACAGTAAAAGTCACAGAATCATAAAATCATAGAATGGCCTGGGTTGAAAAGGACCTCAAAGGTCATCTAATTTCAACCCCCCTGCTGTGGGCAGGGTCACCAACTACCAGACCAGGCTGCCCAGAGTCACAATGCAAGACTTCTCATATGCAAGAGAAGTCAGTAAAGGAAAGAGGTCATCTTTACTTTACCTTGAAAGGAAACAAAATCCACGGAGCTCTTCACCCTGTAAGCAACTCTTGCCATATTTCACCATCAGCATCAGTAATAGACATTACTGGAGAGTTTATAAATATGCATTAAAAACCTTCCTCACTTATATCCTAACCATCTCACACACCCAGAAAGATCTGGTATTTCTTAAGCTGTCTGTACACTTTTTTTCAGGCATTACCAACCATTAGAACTGTTTTTCTGTGAGCACTGCAACTCACCTATTATTTGTCTGAAATACATGCAGTTCAGTTTGCAAACCTGATGAAACTGCGTGAAAACAAACTGTGTTGCCTCACCTCGTCACCAAACAGATTCATTGCAAAATTCCCCTATGGTGCAGGGGGTCAGATGGGACTGTCATGTAGCTGGCAATGAGACCTACCTGAGACAAGCATTTAAAATACATACGTAATTCTGCTACAATGAGATGCATATGCTGGTAATGTCCACCTCACATTCTTACCTGACACCATTGCTGTACATAATGTGCATACTTTCTTTAGTAAGTGGTGCCTTTCTGCAAACCATCAGCTTTTGGCTTCTCTCCACAGGAAGCAGGGAAGCTGCCTTCACCTATGCCATTACTGCTGCCGGGGTTGCACACGCTGTCACGGCCGCCTGCAGCCAGGGCAACCTCAGCAATTGTGGCTGTGACCGAGAGAAACAGGGCTACTACAACCAGGAGGAGGGCTGGAAGTGGGGAGGCTGCTCTGCGGATATCAGATACGGCATTGAGTTCTCCCGGAGGTTTGTTGATGCCCGAGAAATCAAAAAGAATGCACGAAGGCTGATGAACTTGCACAACAATGAGGCTGGAAGAAAGGTATTCGAGAAAGCAGGAGGGATGGATGGGGAAGTGTGTGTGCTGGAGGAAGGGGGGAGGCTGACTTGGTCTCAGGACTCATTCCCTCACACTTGCCCCACATTACCTGATGGTGCTTAATGCTTAGGGTTTGTTGCTGTTTCTTTTTATTCAGAGCTGGCCAAACTATTACATAGCTCCTCCTCTCAATATTTCAGCTTCCCAAGCCATCTTTCCAGTCCTCTCAATAAGAGAAAACATTGCTGGAGCTGTTTGGGCTAAAGTTCCGTCTTTGCTTTTCATCTCCTTTGCAAAAGTCTAGCAAGAGATGATGAGACAGGACTGAGTTTCTGCATTGCTGAACTCCCACAGCACTTGCAGCTATTTATTCCATCCAAAAACAAAACACTTCTTTGACCACAGCTCTAATGAAATACATGTTTTGTAGCAAATGTACAATTGTCTGTTCCTCACTGGCAGGCTACAGACGGCTGAACAAGCATGATTTTGGAAGAAGAAACAGCTTCATGTCTACAAGCATGATTGAGTTGCTTGCAATTGAAAAAAAATAAACATCATGGAGTTGATTCATGTCCATTGAATGGAAATCCTCAAAACACCAAAAGCTTTCCCTGTAAAAAATAAAATGTATCTTTATATTATACACACTGACCTCAGGGGAGATTTAACTACACCTTTCAAAGTGTTTTCATCCATGTAAAAAAAATGCTGTTTCTGTCCTCCAGTGTGCATATGTTGTGCTGTAGGTGAAACCAATATACTGCTTCTCCCCATTTTGCCCCCAAAATTATACAGAGATTTTCTTCTCCAGAACAATGTGAGCTTTTATTCTACACCAGGTAGTAGCAAAGGTGGCTGAATCAGTGATGCCATGAGCAGCACAGTTACCTTGCTGCATGTATTTTGGAAAATGTTTCCTAACTCTTGCTCCTTGCAAGACAACTTCTAGGGGATGGCAGCCAGCTGTGCACGGAAACAGAAGGTGATAGGTAGACAGTTACTGAGATGAAATTGTTGCATACATTCCTAGCGATGAAAGAAACCAGTCATGTGGCATAATTGAAAGTATAGAGATAGGATTCATAGTCAATTGATGTTTGATACTGACGGCTCCAGTTGTGAAGGAGATAGCTGGTTCTGAAAGCATCCTTAGGAGTAGCACAATATTTTCTCCAAAACTTGCCCTGTCAAGAGGCGTAAGAGCACCTCATACTGCTGTACTGTGGCATGAAGCACCGGTTCCAGGCTTGAGCATTTCTCTTAGCCTAAGTGTTTCACCTTGGTGTCACACATTGCATTTGAATGCCAAAAAAGATAAAAGCCAAGATGTTAAACTTGCAATGGAGTATTTGTCACTGTTGTATACATTATGAACCCTGCTTAAATTGCCAACCCACTGTGTAGATTCGGTTCCACTCCCAGAGAAATGCCAATTCATGTCCTGTTTTGAACACGTTACAGCCTATATGTGAAAAGGGGACAAAAGAGCAACAGTGGATGCATAGATGGAGAACAGCAATGCTGCTTGCCCAGGGACAGAAGGCAGCTCAACATCTGAGCTAGGCACTGGTCCCAGGTCCCCCACTTCTATATACAGTCCAGTAACCACTAGACCACAATGCTGATTCTTATTAAGCAAATTACATTTTTACTGTTCATCAGAATTTCATAAGCAGGGGACATAAGCAAACCAAAGATATGTGTGCTTTTACAAATATTTCTGGCAGCAGCATGCTTGCAAATGCATTTATTTTAACTCTCCTAAGACTTCATTTTCTGTAAATATTCTTGTAAAACCAAATGATAGCACTCACTTCATGTTTTTGAGATAGGAAAAAAAAGATTTGCAAATCCAGACAATATATTTTTTTTTTCCCCCAAATATACTTTGTAAACAGTGTTTTACAGTTTACTCACTCTGTTGTTAGAGGTATTTTTCAATCATTATTTGTGGCCATACATTGTTATTGTATTCATTAATGCATTATTTTATTTTGAAAAGCTAAAGATGACTGAAGGGATTTGATGCACCTTTTTGTTTTTGTTTTTAATTCCAATCCACCAAATCCTGAGGAATGTGCTCATACGAAAGATGGTTTGGGGTCCATGTTTAGAAGTAATGTTGGTGTTATGGCATATACTCACATGACATGAACATGTAAATTTTACAGAATATAATACTTATGATTTTGGTTTTATCTCTAATCATTTTCTATTTCTATAGATTAGACAGTCTGAATTTGAGGACTGACTGAAATTTATGGTTAGAACAGAACTCTGGTAACAAGGATATATTTCATTTTCTGAGCAAGGCCTTTAAGAAAATGGTCATAGAGATCTGTGCAATTTCAGCTAAAAATCAGAACTTCCTTCTGAGAATCCAGACAAATTCTGAATTTGTTCTCTGTTGACTTGACATTTGGCAGTTCTGGCGATCCTGGGTAAACTTGGATCTGATTGTGAACTGGAAAAAAATCTCAAACCAGAACTTCTGCTTACATGTGGATGTCGTTCTGACATGCTTGATTTGGTCCTTATTCAACCTTAAGTCAGAAATATTGCATTAAGGGTTGGACATTCACTAAAGCACAACTCTGGATTTCCATCTTCCTCCTCCTTTCCCCTTCCAAATTCTCCCAACAAAACTAGGAAAACTTGTACCTCTCTGCTTGCTGTGTCAGTATGCTTCTGCATCTTGTCTTAAAATTTGAAAACAGTTTGGAGTCAAACTTCTGATTATGAGAGGACTGAAGTAAGGATACTTTTCCCTTGTACTGAATATGAATAAAAGTTCAAAAGGAAATGACAGTAAACTCAGATTTTTTTACTTCTTTTTTCCTTCAGCCATTTTCAAATAATCTTTTCAACTGTAGGATGGGAGTGTCAAGACTGTAGAGGAAATGTATGCTTTTGTAGCCCCCCACAATCATTCCATTAGCCATTTAAGTGTTTCTTAGTTAGTGCAATCTTATCAAAACTGGTATAAGGAAAAAAAATCCAACAACTTGATTATATGAGCATTAATCCATTTGCTAAGGTTTTGTATTTCATCGGACTTTTGCTATTTTAAAAAACGTTTCCATCTGTAATGCTAAGGCTCACAGTTCTTACACAGTTCATACTGAACCGTTCTTTTGAACTGTGTAAGACCGACAATATTTAGGCAATAAATCTACTCTCTTCATTTTAGTCTTTTTTTTTTTTAATCCCCAAATTTCCTAATAAAGAAATATCAGGAACAAAGAATGCAAAGAAATCTCAGCCCCACGTACAGTTACTCCCATCTTGCTCTGAAAGCATGAGAGGGCCTTGATCACCCCATTAGACCTCTACTAGATGCCTAGAAAATCACTTCTAGAATCATCATGCAGGAGATTGGTCAACAGGTTTACCACTGGAACAATTATTTGGATGCTCCATTATGTTTCTATGTGGAATTGTTCATGGGTGGACCTTTGCCCCTTTCTAGTCTCTCCCAGTGCATGTTGCAGAGCTGCTGAACATGCCTAGGGGCCAGAGGCATTTGTAGCTCTAGCGGTGTAGATAATGTTGTGCTCTCTCAAAGGATGTTCTCAACAGCTAGCCTGTTGGCATTTTGCTATTAAAAATAGAGTACTGAGGAATTTCTCTTCAAGGAAAAACAGCATACTGCATAAATAACTACACAAACGCTACAAGCAAATGAGGGGAAAATAGTTCTGGGGGGTCTTTAATATGATTCTAGGACTGAGATGCTCAGCACAACACCAAAAATATACTGGTTTGAACAGGCAGACATTTAGATTTTTCAGAGAATTTCAGGTGACTGGAAAGAATGGATCCCCTAATTTGCTCAAAAAATGGCATCCCTTAATTTCTCTGCACTGCATTTCTAAGAATTGTTTCAGATAATGTCAAGCCTGTGAAGTTTCATATGTAATGAAAAGCACCAGTGACAAAGCCATAAACTTATCATTGGTTCCATTTGGAAGAAATAAAAGCTTAGTGATTCCTGGTGACATGAGATGCTACCAATGGAAGATTTATGCTTTGTGGCAAAATAGTGGCATGCAGCGTAAAAGAACAAAGCATCTAACTTCACCATCGTGTTTTAAATGACTGCTGTGATTCAGAATGGAAAGTACAAGTGTGTTAAATGAAAACAACCCTCCAAAGGAAGACTAGCATATGCCAAATGCAAACATTACTGCAAAAAGGAGAAAGAATGGTTTGTTGTAAATCTGAACTATTAAAGAGAGATTTGTGGGCAAAACTTTGATAGAGTAATGAAAAATTAAATAGCAACAAAACCAAGTAAGCTCTGATGCTGCTTTATGAGACAGCCTTCTACCATGTATTTTTAGAAAAAGTATCTTATTCTGGGACAAATGAACATAGAGAGAGCAAAATCTGGGAACACATGCTGTTAGTCTTTTTGTTGAAAGCTTCAAAACAATGACTGGCACTCATGAGGAATATCAATTATAAAAATGTTTTTTTGTTTGTTTTTAAGGGGGAGGGGAAGCTAAAAGCTGACAAATTGATAGCAGATCACAGCTTTTACCAAAAAGAAGACAAGAAATATTTCTAACAGTTCATCAATTGGTTAGGCTTTTACAATACATAATGACTGTGGCTATGTGGAAAAAAAACCCTGGCCTATTTCCTTATCTTCCAGAGACACACCCATAACACCGAATGCTAGAAACTTAGCTTGGTACCATCCCAATATTTATTCCTTTGTAATGTCGATGGATTTTTCTGGGATTTTTCAATGGATGTTGTTTTTCTGGGATTCCTGGAAGATGACAACATCTTATTTTACACTCGAAGCTGTACGAGTGGAGACAAAAATAAAAACAAGATCAGACTCTCTTTACAAGAGATTATTCAATTACTTGGGACAACTCTTGGGAAGAGTTTTCTGCTGATAAGCTTTGGCAGTGGAACAGCTAATGAAGTGATTTGTTGCTCACCATTAAATATAATACACATGCACACGTATAGATACCTACAGCCTGTGCGTGTGCACATAATTGTATACACCTATATATAAATTTATATGCACCGTTTGCTCGTAAAATACGTTAAGAAAGTGTTAGCTCAGTTCACTCCACCTGTAATATTTAAATTAATAAGTTAGCTTCTGTGAGGTGCTTAGTGTGCCTTAACACATTGCAAAACTGCCCTCACAGTCACCTAGCAGGACATGAGTATTAGAAACAATCCCCAAATTGTGGATGAAATACATGTTATAAATTTGCAGTGGAGACTGAATCCCACTTTCAAAAGCAAAAACCAACAATTTTTCTTCTCCTATGAGCCTAAATTATTCTTAAAAATATGACTTTATTTCCTAAGTGATTTCAGTGATTTCAGAATGTGATTTTCCAGATTTTACAGCCCCAAGCCCATTATTTACTGAAACTTTTTTTCTCTAAAAGAGAAACATTATTTCATTGCACTTCCACTGTGAGAATATTCACAAAAGAAAAGCTTTAGATAGTTGTGCTCGATGGCATACTTTCCATTTTCCCACTTAAATTGATTTGCAGACAGATATAAATCCAACTTCAAAAAGTTTGGTGTTACAGCTTGGGTGGGTTAGATGGATAACGAATGCTTATCCATATGTCCTGAGTATGCAAGCTTTGGCTCAAAATCTCATGAGGATAGTTCTCCTGCTTCCAGTTGGGCTGGATTTACTAGCCTATTTTTTTCTTCCAGAAACACACCCTTCATGTCGACTGCCAGAAGCTACATCTGGTACTATCCTACATTTTGAACGTATTGCTTTAAAATTAGAGGAGGGAAATAGCCAAATATTTTAGAAGTTGTTAAATAGTTTTATTCTAAAAATGGGCATGCCCGTGCATACCACGCAATGTATACAAGATGCACATATAGTAAAACATTACTGCACACCCTCCAAACCTGACATCTCTTTGCCTGACACATCAAAACCAGCAGTGAAGTATTTTACTCTCTTGAAGATGATGATTAAAAATTTCCTTGTAATCTTTATAGAAATTTCCACAGAAAAAGATAGTGAAATAATGCAATCATACTTGGTTTGAGGATGATTTAAGGGGTGCTTCTTGAGATTTCTGCTTTTTTCAACATTGCCCTTTGAAAATACATTTCAAACAATCCAATCAATTGCAGCAGTTTTCTGCTCAAACTTAGCTATTCTCTCCTCTTCTAGAAGGTAAGGAAGAGGTCCAGATGGGCAAGTTTCTATGGTCCATCATAGTATTAGGAGCTTTCATCTGATGGCCAACAGTTCTCAAAATTCCAGGTTTATATTCCTGCTGGCCAGGGAGAGAACTTGTGTAAGGAAAGCAACAGCCTTTTTCATTTTGCAATGTATTCAGTGGGAATATGATGGGATTGAATGCCTTACCTACGGAGGCTGATGAAAGGCAGGAGGTCAATTCATGCCTCTCAGAAAGTCAGAGGGTCCCCAGTCCTGATAACTTCTGGCCAGTGCCAGAGAAAAGCTGTTTTGTGTTGTGGCTGGGTACTGATCCACTGCAAAGCTCCTTGCTCCCGTCAAACTAAACAATAAGAATAGGGATGCAAAAAGAGAGAGTAAACATGATAAGTCAGTTCATCACCTTGAGCAGTCTTACATAGGAACATAAATTAAAATATGCAGCTGAAGTGCCATTAGCCCTCTTGCTAACTCCACTCTTGCTGGTTTCACCATGCCCCCTCTTCACTAGAGCTGGATACATCCTGATGAAATATGACATAAGCTGCTCAATTTTAGGCTCACTCAACTGCTATTAAAGAAGAATATTTTCAGAACATTTGTATTAGAGAAGTAGCATTACATCTAATGACATTACATCTAGCATTACTAATATTAGGATGCTTAGTTTCCAAATTAGAAAAGGAAAAAAAAAAAAAAAAAGCTAACAAAAATAACCAACAGAGAACAAATGAATAAAAAACACATACAGACCAACCCCAAACCCAGATTTGTTTCCCAGATGGGTCCATGAGATCAGTATTTTGCCAGCAGTACTGGACCCCGGGCTGCACTAAGGCTAAAGTTTGCTGATGCCCACTCGTCACTGGCAAGCCGTAAGTTCTTGTGGCTGCAGCTGCTTGAGTATGCAAAGAGATAGTGACATCTTATGACCAAAATCTATCTCTTTGGGCACTGATATTACCCAAAGCAAAAGTTGATTACTTGCATATTTGATGGGGAAAACTCTTAGTCTTCTATTTCTTTTTGATAATGCAGTCAAAAAGTAATATGGATTTTGTTACATTCAACATCTGGTCCAAAAATGTGCATTTCCACTAAGAAAAACACAAACCAGAAAAGGCAAGCCAAAACAAACACACACAAAATGTTACTATTGTTTTTACATATTTTATCCAGATAGGATTTTTAATATGTACAGAAACTGTATCTGATGTTATGCAGTTGGGTCTAGATATGGAACTTGAAAAAACGAGTTTCTTTCCATGCGTATCATTTTGTTTTATTTCAGTCTTTGCTAGGTTTTTCTACTTAACTGGCAGTGGAAAACCCTCAAATTGCACTTTCAATGTATGATTTATATAGATATAAAAATTTGTGGAATAAGAAAGTTTTAACATTATATTTCACAATTCATTTAGCAAAGTAGCAGCAGTTAGAAAATTTTACTTGGCAAGATCCTACTGGGGTGGGAGTGGGCCTGCATGTGGAAAATGGACATAAAGAATGTTCCTACTATTAGACTGAGGCAGCACGGTCCAACGATGGGAATTTGCTTTGGGAAGTAGATCTTGCTGTAAACTATTTGAGATTAGATATGAGGCAGTGACATATGACAAATGAAACTGCTGAATGAGTGGGTCATACGAGCTAATGATTTTCAATCTTTAATCAAGCACCTACCTTGGCATCATGTATCAGATCTGAGTAAATAAGTACCTTCAGGGCTCAGGGTCAGAACTCTGATGGGAATTCTGCTGAGAAAAACTAGGTTGGAGGGACATACAGGAAGAAAACACTGGCCACTCTTCTATCACAGCATTGTGAGGACAAAATGGTAACACCTTTGTCAGGTCCAACGCACCTTGAGAGTGAGAAGCTGTTGAGATCCCAGCAACAAAGGTGCAGCTTTCTGTCTGAAAGGCAAGGTGCAAAGTAGAAGCAGCACAGCCTTCTCAAGGATTTCCTTATAGTATCCCATGGGGCCTTATGGCCACACCTCAAGAAAAGCCCAAGTGTGCTGGCTTGCTAGCAAAGAGGAACTCTCAGCAGCATCTGTGTGGAAAAAGAAAAAAAAGTCTTACTTCCAATCTGCTAAGTTTGAGCCATACATTCCCTGACCTCCAAGTTTTTGGGCACAATTTTATACCCACAGCTGACTGTGGGCACACAAATTATAGCATTCAGGAATTTAACTACCTGATGATTGGGCCTGCACTCAGTGTTGTAACCCCAAGCATTCCACATTCATGAGAAAAGTCCTCCAAAAAATAAAAAGAAACCTGAAACATTGGCTTCAGGATCACAAATTAATACATTTTGAATCCTCTGGGTTTTTTTGAGCTTGCATGGCTTGCATTTTCTGGTTCTTTCACAATCATAAAAATCAGGAATATTTGAAAAAATACTACAGTAGAATCTGATTTCTGTACAACAAAATGACTCATGGAACTGGACCTCCAGAAAGACAAAAAAGAAAAAATCAAAAGTTGGGATGAAGTTAACTGCAGATTGTGCTACAGAGTGTGTTGGGCAGCGTTGCATATAAAGGCAGTGTCTCAACAAAATACACAAAGGTACACACAGTAAATAGACATGCACATATGTATAAATATGTATATACATAGATAGCACCTAGGACACATGAATGGGTAATCTTTGCTTTTAAGAAACAGTGACACTTTCTGAGAGGCCAAGGCTCTTCAAAGCATTTTCTGGAGTGCCAAGCCCATGGAATCAGGAGCCTCACAAGCTTTGCCTCCTTCTGCCTTCTGGGCAAGTTACTTGTTTTGCTTTTCAAACTGAAAACTGGATGTCACAAACACACATGCAAAGCCTGATAAAATGCATACAAAAACACAAGGTTGCACCTCACCAAGAACTGTTACTTAGGGAGAAGAGGAACACAAATCAAGTGTGGTGGATCTGACCCATTTCTGCTGCTTTCTTGGAAGTTTTTACAACCTGTAGTGCTCTATGGTGATGGCGTAAAGAAAGTTGCTTCTGTCCACCCTCTGTTACAAATTTTTGTAATGTTTTGTAATGTTCGCAGTAGTTGGAAGAGAGAGTTATAGAATCAGGCTGGTTTAAAATAATGTATTTCAGCACTATCAATGAAACACATAAGCAATAATAATAATACAAAAAAGTACATAGAAACATAATCAGCATCCAAATATCAGATTTGTGGAGTGGGACTGTAATCTTCTCTGCAGTGGGGGAAGACCTCAAACCATCACATCCTCCTACACATGCACAAAGTAGAGTCAGAGGAGTCCTGATGGACTCTGGACTATTTGATAAGACACCCTTCTATTTGCTGATACCATGGCAGAAGGTGGCAATCTTTCTGTCTGGGAAGACAGGAAGGTGATACAGGTCAGCAGAGAGCAACTTATGTCCATAGAAAGCAGTTCCTTGTAGAGCATTGCAGCTGTAGGATGTTTTTTCCTAAGCCAGTAATCCTTGTTGGAAGTAAGATTTTTGCCTCTGAGCACTGAAGAACTGACTGGACTTCAGCCTAGGAAAGCCATTGTTTCCAGAAAGTCTAAGGTATTTTTGACTAGGATGCTCAGCTATCTTGTTCTTGCTACTGTATGTTGGCAAGGCAGAATTAAAACTAAATATTCTCTTTAATATTGAAACCTCAGAAATTTGGGAAAAATACAAAACATACAATTTAACTGAAGCTCAAACAACTCAGGAGAGTGTCCTCTATTTGCAGGGATAACCAGATCTGCTCAGCTTTTATTTTAAGGCCAGTTTCTTAAGCAGTAAGCATTTTTTACTTCCCTTCTACTTCATTATGCCATTGTACTCAGATTTCGGCCCTTTTATCCTTTGCCCATTTCAGTCATGTTCTGGGATCTATAATGAAACCACTATAGGAGATGGTCTGTAGCATCAGTAATGCTTCAAGACAAGATCGATAGCTCATATTTCTTAGTTAGGATCCCAGTGCAAAGGGGAAAGATCAGTTTGCTTTCTTTTTAGGCCTTGATTTTCATAAGCTAATGGTGGCTGCGAGTGCAGTCGTGGTCATTTAAGGGCAGGAAAACAGAGAGGTGCTTTCCTGAGGCCTGTCTCTCCTCCAGGCACACAAGAGGCGGGAGAGCATTTGTATATCTTCTAGAGCACACCTGATGCTGGGTCAGCCTCCTCCAGGGGCTGGTGGCAACACCTTCACTAAGCCCAGAAAGCACATCCATAATGAAAAGGAGGAATTTTTAGGCATTACACAGCAATAGCAATAATAAGTGCTCCTTCTTCTCTTTGGCTCATGGCTCAGCGAGGCCCTACGTTGGATGTTATTTCCTCTAACGTTGCACAACCATTGCCCTGGGGCAAAAAATATTCTTATGGATGAACATTTTTGTGAAATAATGAGCTGCCCAGGGAGGTGGTAGAGTCACCGACCCTGGAGGTGTTCAAGGAACGTTTGGATTTTGTGTTGAGGGACATGGTTTAGTGATATTGGTGATAGGCGGATGGTTGGACTGGATGATCTTAAAGGTCTTTTCCAACCTTGGTGATTCTGTGATTCTGTGAAATGGGGATGGGTACTGCAAGAAGAGCTGCTTTTAAAGCTGATAGTACATTCTGCAGGTTGAGTAGTTAATATGTATGCTGCTATTGCCATTGCTGGTGTAGGCAAAATTTTTAATTATGCAGTGAACGTGAATGCCTATTCACCCACATAGTATATATTGTTCTGCAAATATTAAAACTGTTCAAAAATTTTAAATATTGTTTGAACATTAATTAAAGCCATAAATATGGTTAAATATTCAGAATCTTACACCACTTTAAAAAAAACATTTTTCTTCTGCTTCCAAAATGAAGATGATTTGAAAAAATTTCTTAAGTCTCTGGAATCTTACTTTGTCTCTGAAAACATTTTCTGAAATTTAAGTAAATAATTTCCAATATTTGGAAACAGAACAGAAGTATTCTGTAATAAAATGACAAAAAACTATATCTGATAAAGTGGCATGTAAAATAAAATGTGCTATAAGCATTCTGCTGCAAGGCAAGGGGATTCATAAATATGCATTGAAAATTTCTGCTCACCTTAATGACCTTTAACATGAACTGAACAGATTAAGCCTTAGGTGAGCTTGCAATGTAATGTTCCCACGGTAACAATATTCAATATCTGCGCATGTAGGTGCTTGAAGAGAGGATGAAACTGGAGTGCAAGTGTCACGGAGTTTCAGGTTCCTGTACAACCAAGACCTGCTGGACCACCCTTCCTAAATTCAGAGAGATCGGATATATTTTGAAAGAGAAATACAATGCTGCAGTGCAAGTGGAGGTGGTACGAGCCAGTAGACTAAGACAGCCAACTTTCCTGAAGATCAAGCAGATCAAGAGTTACCAGAAACCAATGGAAACAGATTTAGTGTACATCGAAAAGTCACCAAACTACTGTGAGGAAGATGCTTCCACAGGAAGCGTTGGCACCCAGGGACGGCTCTGTAACCGCACCTCTCCCAATGCGGATGGGTGTGACATGATGTGCTGCGGAAGAGGTTACAACACGCACCAGTACACCAAGGTGTGGCAGTGCAACTGCAAATTCCACTGGTGCTGCTTTGTGAAGTGCAACACTTGTAGCGAGCGGACAGAGGTGTTCACCTGCAAATAATGGCGCCGTGCACAAATGAACAGAGCAAATTGCCACCAGTGAAGACAGTGGAGGACAACAAACGACAACAGCATCATTTTGCACATCTAATCTTCTTCGGGAAAAAAAAATAAACCAATACGTAAACCAATCCCTCCCCACCACTTACACACCTCTACAGATGGTGCATTTTGGCTGGCTGACTGTTGTGACTGCTTTGGAAAACAGGACAACGGGACTAAGGTGATATTGACAAGTACATGAAACTTTTTTTTTTTTCTCTCTCTCTCTCTCTTTTTTTTTTTTTTAAGCTACAATCTGGGTGTTGTAGAGTTCTCCAAGTAAGCGTTATACCTATCAGAGAAGCTGATGGCATTGCAGCTCCCATGAAATTTAAAAAGACGCTTCCTCAGATTTTACGACAGAAACACCAAGCCCTGTGCAAATAAAGACTTCTTTTTTGTTAAGAAACAGAATCTTCACTGACTAGAACAAAGCAGTCTTGCTGCAAAACCCTAAATTTATAAGAAAGCAGGTAGAGAGAAAACCGCAACTGGTGGGGAGATAAAACCTGTGGCAGAAATACTCCACTATCAGCTTGAAAAAATAAAGTTAACAAAATTACATCAGCTGCCAGTGACACTGGAACTCTTTGAATGAACATTAAAAATAATTATTTATGTTTTTAATAGCATCAAAAAATTCTAAGCACTAACGGGTAGTTATGTCTTAATTCTGTACTAAATGTAAACTTATTGGAACTCTGACTTTATGATTTTTGTATTTGGTTCTCCCTAAGTTCTTCAATGCTACTGAACTGTTGTCACTCCACTAGTAGAGAGTTCAAATTCTGTAGGCCTTAGGCAATGACCAGAACTGAGCAAAAGATCACGTGAGGCTGTGGTTACAAATGCTTGATGAAGACTTTCTCGTTTGCCTCCTGACTACGAGTGACTCTTTTAGATTCAGGCTTCAGGCATGGAGCACCTACCCCCAGCTCCCTGTATGTAGTTGTGGGATACAAATGCTTCAACAAACATTAAAGGTTTTGCTTTGCAGTCAAATGCACTGGCAGGATCTTCCAAGAATTACACTTTGCCTTTAATGGTTAAAACATAAGATCGGCAATAGTTTTTACAAAATTATCAGCTCAGAATCAGCTGAGAAGTTAATAAATATATGATAGCTGAACACTGTGTTGCTGCAGCCTGTGAACTGTGATGGCTTTGTGAGCATAAGAAAGCTAAAACGTGGGTTAGTTCATGTCATCATTATTCTAAGGTTGGCAATGACATACCCCTGGTATAAATGTATGAATATTAAGAAAGTAGAGGACTTTTTACAACATTGTTCAATTTTAATTCGCACTTCTTTTTCCTCTGAGAGATTTAAAAAAAAAAAAAATCCTCTGATGTTTTACTACTGCAAAACCCAGTGATTCTAACACAGACACATCCATTACAATACAGCCCATTTAATTATATAATCAGATGCTTGCAGCAGGGCTTCCTACCTGATTTTCAGAAAAATTGGATTTAAAATGTACTAACATCTGCATATCTAAATTTCTAGCTTTTCTTTCATCCTTTTACTTATCATGAGGGGCTGCACAGCCATGGGGACTCCCCCCCAGTGCAGGAGCACACGTCACCTCACATTGTGCTCTTGGGACAAGGGGCTGGCGGAGCTGCTGCACTGCTAGCTCCCATGCTGAGTATGTGGATGATCTGCTCCTTCCAAATTTATGGGCTTGTGCTATCAAAAGAAACCAACCACATGGGGACCTTAGTTTGGCTGCTCATGAAGACCTGCCTTTCTGACAGAGACACCCTCTGAAAATCAGACTCCTTTGATGAGTCTGTTACCCATGGGGCAACCCAAACTCTAAGCACTCATGCTTTTTTTGTTATTGCTGTTGATTTCTAAATAACAACCACAGGTTCAAATTCAGCCTTGGCATAAATGAGTGCAACTCCACGAAAGGAAGCTGGGCCCCTCCCCAAATGTTAGGGTCACTCCATATAATTTAAAGTTTCTTCGATTCATGGGTATTGTTGTTGAATGATAGCGAAATACTGTACTTTCACTACATTCTTGACAGGAAGCAAATAAAGCTCCCAAGCACAGTAATGCACAGTCTTATGATACTAGATACTGTAAATATATTAGAATAGTATTTGTTAAGTACAGTTGAAGAATCCAATTAAGTTATATTATTGTATATCGTTTAAATGTCTATAGAGTATTTTAAATTATTGTGAACTACACTGCATTAAGAAAAAAAAGGTTATATATTATAACATCAGCCACTCTGAAAAGTGGACCAAAGTGATGCTATCTTTTTTTTTTAAACACCCCTATTTCAAATAGCTATGTCAGCTATTCACCATTGTAACAATCCTACAATTGGATTATCTGTAACAATATCATGTTTCAGAGCATCTATAAAAGCTTTGCTCATGTAGGGGTGCAGCATTCGGAAAGGTATTGCTGTATGGCACAAAGCAGAGGCTGACCACAGAAGTGCATGGATTTTGAACTATGTCTGAAGAAAAAGCAGTTTTGATCAGAAAACACCATTACCACTACTGTACTGAATAAGAAAAAAAGAAAAAAAAAGACAAGTTTTTACGAATGTGTTTATGAACAGAAGTAGGTTACACACAACTTTTCTTTTGAAAAATGTAGTTTGATGTCAAAGAATTGTGATAATTGAGGTTTGAATGTGACCAGCAACATAGTATGGTTTAACCATACATTAGCCATGAGAAAACTCAGAATACTGTATGTTATTAAAGAGTATAAGAACAAAGATCAATTTGTTTACTATGTCAACGTTTTATGGCAAGCAGAAAAAAAAAAGATGAAATGTGTTTCCATTAAAACTTAATTTTTTTCCCCTTCAAGACCTCTTTCTTTTTGTTCATTATTTACTTAGGAAAAAAGAAAAGGCAGAAATGCCTTAGGCAAAGGCTTCCCTGATGAGAAATGGCATCCAGATTCAAAATTCTAAACAGGTTTTGTGTTTGTGAGAAAGAACAGTGGATGCTCCTGTGTTCAACATCTAAGTTCAGAGCCATCTACTTACACCCATGGTACAGTGGATTGGGAACTACCACCAGCCTTGGTGCTACCAGAGACTTCCACAGTCTCAAATGAAATGGAGAGAAATGTTCATTGGTAGCAGTGGGGCTTCAGATTCCAAAACACTTATCTTCCATGAATCTCACATTACAGATTAGTGAACAGGGAGGAAATGGAGGCATATAGGAGAGGCTTGAAGGCCTCTTGTGTGTGCACTTGCATGAGCTCCAGTTTATTTAAGTTACAGACATCTGAAAACCTAGATTAACCAGGACAGGATTTTGACAGCATTTGCTTTGGTCAGAATTTCAGCAACATCCTTAATACTGAGAATGGTGTATTTCTAAGGAATCCAAAGAAAATGCACAACCTTTGTTGTATTTGCCCCTCGGGGAAGATATCCAGCTATAGATAAAGGCATAGCCAAGTTCTACATGAACTCAGTCCAAAATAACTTCATTAAAATGTACTGATTTGCCCTGAGTTTACAGCAGTATAAGTATGCACAGCATTTTAGCCACAGGTGCCAAAGAAAACACTGCACCTTCTTTCTAATTACATCATGGGAAACTTGTTAATAGATCTGCAGGAAGTTTTTATAGCAAATGACAATATTGCATTTGGAATACATCTGGAAAGTAGATGAAACTCGTCAAAAGGCTGGCAACTCTTTTAGCAAATTTCAAGCATGTTGCAGACAGGTCACTTGAAGTTTCAAACACCTATTTTCATGGACTCCTTTCTTTAAGATTAAAAATTCAAAGTGATATTAAATGTAACAAATCAAGACCTTCCCTTATAGAAGATTTCCCATATAAATAACGTGCCTTTTGCTACTGAAGGCACTCTTGGCATTCAATGGAAAAAGTTTTCTTTAAAGCTGGAGATAATTTGCATTCACAGCAATTGTCATAACTGACTGGAATGACTGCACATTTCCTTTCTGATCACTGGGGCCTTTTGTTGCAGTGACAGTTCCCACAGCGAAGGCAGTACAGTAAATACTACAGTAAAGACCCAGCATTCTTCTCCCAGAGTGACAGCCACAACAGGACACAAATATATACAAATAAATCTACACCCAAAAAGCGTCAAAATGGAAAGGCAGAGAAGTTTGCAAGTAATTTCATTTCGTGATACTGAGATTGTGAGAAACCTCATGCACACAAAACGAATCACACTGTATGCTGAGCTTCACACAGATTTTTTCCCCTCAAATTCAATGTCTCTGTATCTCTGCAAATGAAGATTTATTGGAGAACAAGTGCACACGAAGGTTTGTAATTATTTTTCTTTGTGTTTCAGCTGCTATCAGGAAATTGTTGTGGATCATTACTTGAGAGGGGAAACACAATTGCAGATTTTAAATTTGCATCTCATTTTTAAAACAAAGATCTGTATTTCTCTCCTTGCCAGTTCCTCCAGTACAGATATACATGCTTTAGAAGATTTGGTTGGTGGAGAATAAAGATGGCAGTTTTCACATAATATAAAGTTGTTGGTTGTATTTCACAGAGCACTGAGGTAAAGTTAATGATACTGCTGTAAACGTGAAAAATTACTCGTGTTGTTTTTTACTGATAGCAATGTTTGGAGAATTTATTGCAATTCTATTTTATAGGATGGTCTTTTTCATAACTTGCTGCTACAGAAGGCCTTGAAAATGGGAATAATAAAGTTTACTTTGGTTTTGGGTCCTCCTTTCCATTTGTCACTATAAACATATCATACGATCAGTAAGAAACCAGTTTTATGATACTAAAACTTGTGCCTCGGTATGAAAAATGATTATGATCAATGATTCGTGGGTGACCCAAACAAATGTCACCACACCAGACACTGAAAATGTTTGTGTTGAATGCTGGCTGCATAATTATTCTCTGCCTTCCTTTGACATGAAATTTAGGGAAAAACAGCATTTTATGTCCAATGAAGCTAACAGGAATTCCGTAGGAGGTTACAAGGTTCTGATTTTATTGTTTAATTCCTGTTTCTGCGAGAGAAGAAGAGCATTCCCTACATCATATAGTAAAGGGAAAACTGAAGGCATTTTGAAGACTGTTCACACCACCCAACTGAAATGGACGCCAAGTGGGTTGATCACTCCTCTTAGCTCCTTCCACAAAGTCACGGGTGCACTGGCTCGGCTGTCATCTCTGAAAAATCCCATGCAGACACGCCAGGTGATTAAGCCACTCAGAACACCAAAAGTTGTGCCATGGGAATGAACTCCTATGAGCTATTTCCCCACAGAAAAAGTCTCAAAGAGTGTTGTAAAAACTATTCTATTGTCCAGTGATTTGATGAGGCAGTTCCTTTCAACATGGTTCATTTATAATTTTGACTACTTCTTCGGATTTGTGCTGTGCAAAGAAATTAATTTAAGGGTTGAACATTTAACAGCATTTTCCTACTTGTGAAGGATTCTAATAGGGGTGTGCTGCAGTGTTCCCCTGGTTACTCTATCAGAGCCCATCCACGCTGCTATTCCTGTGCACTTCAGTCCATGCCAAAAGGCTCTCATGGCAGCTGCATCCTGATTGCCCGCATGGATTGCACCTTCCTATTAAAAATGAATACAGTTTAGGCTTGTTAAAAACACAGTTAAATTTAATAGCAATCTCTTTTCAACAGTGTCAGCCATCACATAGAATTCTTTCTGAAGCAAGTATTATATATTTGCGTACTAGTACTTAGAAAGGATTAGTCTGCTCAGAGACAGGAAAATACATCCCCTCCTCAAAACTGGATACACCAAATTAAAGCCTAATACACACACACATCATACATATATTTCTCTACACATGCATTCAAACAAATATAAGTACCTGTAAAATACATAAATATATGTGTGTGCAATTGAAAAATACATAGAAGACATTCACTGAAATTTCTGTGAAATCATTCCACATTTTGTCCCTTTCTAAGGAGACGGGATTTTGTACCCTTGTATTGAACTACTGAGTTACAGATCTTGTTTCCTTGCTGATGTGCTGTGTCATCAGCATCATAATAACACCTGATATTGCTTGTTTTATTTGTAGGTCTTTTAGTTTGGTTATCTCAGTAAAAAAAAATAATAATTCCCTCATTTTATATTTGGAGACAGTGGAGTTTTGTGAAACCTCTCACTCCTTTATCTATTCAGGAACAAAAGGCAGAATAATTTAGCTCTAACTCACTTGCCAAAAGGTCCTGCAAAACTCAGTGGCTAGGGCTGCAGCTTGGATGTCCTGTTTTTCTGCGGAGGCTCCGACTGCCAGCCCTACCTGATGTGGTTACAGCAATGTACGAGATTATCAGCCATGATGTACAGACATGTATTTATTGGCAAGCATATCACAGCTCTTCTTCCTTATCTCTCTCTTTAAAAGATAAGCTACTTAATATTTGCCCTGTTAACCTTTTGAGCAGATGCAGGAACTTTCAGTCAGAAAATCATCGCCAATACGCTCTGTTAGTATATCTACAGTAGTGAGTCAGATAAATGCTTTCTCTTTTTTGAAAGGCTGGAAGCAATGCAGCAGGACAGGTTTGTCCACCCACCGCATTTTGTTCCAGCAGCTCTGGCACAGAGCTGCATTTGGGATCAAATAGTCTTAGGAAGCCAACATGCAAAGCTTGAACAGTAGACTAAAGTAAATATATAATGTCGTGGGAAAAAGTCTCTTGTTTGTTAATATTAGGTGATACAGAATATCTGTTGCTCGGGACAAGCAAGCTGAGAGCTGCTGGATTATGTTCAGCAATGCTGTCTTTATCTCACAGGTTGCCTTCCCCCCTGTGTTTGGTGTGTGTGTGCAGGCAGGAGGACTGGGGAAGCATTTAACTAAACTCAATGCATGAATAATTTTTTTTTTTTTTTTTTTAATTTCAAGAATGGGGAAAAATGAGGAGGGCGGGGGAGCTTAGTAGGAACTTAAATGAGAAATAGCTGGAGATGGCTTGTAGTAACACGGTAAGAAAATATGCGCTTTGGAAGTTTCAGCTGGCTACCTAATTCAAACCACTCCTGAAGGAAGGAGAAAGAATGAGGAAGTTAGCTTGTGGTCAGCAGCTTCTCTGCCCATGATATCCAGTTCATAATTATTGCAGGGCTACAGTTCAGTCAGCTTTTGACAAATGAATTACCAAGTGTTTTCTCTGCATGTTTTCTATTCAAGTGTGTTTAGTAATAAATACTTGGATCCAATGGCATTTTCTTAGTCAAACACAGCCACTCCTAAGCATTAATAATAGTTCTTATTCTTTCTATAAGCCTCAGAACAAGATTCTTTTATTCTGGTTGAAGTTTTCTTTACAGAAGTTGAGTATCTTGGACCTTCTCCATTCATGTTAATTTTGACTAATTATAGCCCTAGCACTCTTCATCTCCAAATCCTCTGCAACAGCCCACACACTCTGTGTTAAAAAGTTTCCAGGAAATTGAACAAATCCTTGTAAGATTTGATAAAATGATCAAAATCATTGTATAAAAGGAAAAAGTAATAGCAGAATGACACTGGCCCCAGGTCAGAACACAGAATTTCCTTGCTCCTTTACTCATATTCAGTTTCTCTCTGCTTAGGTTTGTAAAATGAGGTTTCCTGAGAACATGCAATGCTTCCATTTGTCTGGCTTTAGATGTTTGTAAATAACAATTTTCAGTCCCAAAGATTTGAAGGAGGAAGTAATGAGCATAAACATTATCTGGTGGTGCTATTATATGATTTGCCTGTATTTGCAAACAATATTCAAATAAAAAGGTATGCGTGGAAAATATATTTTTTTAATCAGTACATAATTTTTTAGTTACATCGCAAAAGAGGGGCAGTACTCAACTTCATTCAATCCATATTTACAAGCAGTAATAGGAGGTCATATGCCTCTTTTGATGATGGTAAATTAAAATTTAACATTATGTGCCCTTACTACTGTTGGAACCCTTTTTATAGTTTTGGTCTCTGTATGAGCAACTCAGCTTTGTTCACATAAAATGCCTGGTGGAAATATCAGCACTGACAATTTTTGTCTTCAGGTATTCCTCCTTTTCTTTTCTCCCTACCCCTAATTGCTGACCAGCACAGAAAACAAACAGAAATACATTTTTTCACAAACCTGCCAAATGGATGCTTTTCCAAAGACCTCAGTTTGTTTTCCTTTAATAACAGTACCTTTTTTTTTTAAAAAAAACAACCTTTTGCATTCAAGAGACGCCTCTTTTCCCTAGATGGGTTCACTTGAGCTTCTTTCTCCACTTCAGCATTTTTTAGTTACTCTCATAAAGTGATGCCTGTTCAAAATGTCTCTACTCAAGCTGAGACAGATCCAAAAAGTACTTGTAGAGGGTGTTGGCCACAGTCCTGAAAGCCTTTCTGCTGGCACTTCAGAGCTGTGAAGTGTTTGCCTGCTCTATCATCTCCAGCTGAATGAGGAGGGAACTGAGCTTCCCTTCCTGCTGCGGATGACTGCAAGGTAAGCCACAGCACTTTAATAAGCAATAAATTAAATCAGGCCCCTCTCAGCCTCTTGACCTGAAACTTGTCAAAGGTGACAATCGTTACCAAATTCAGCCCCCACTCAATGGCCAATAGGGATGGATGTTGTGACCTAAATAAGTGGGTTTTCTAAGTCCTGCTTCAAAAAGGATTAAATTCTTGTAAGTCTCTGGTCTGCAGGTTATGAAGCCAGCAGGGTTGTGCACTTTCACTTGTCCTACAACATTTTCACAAACTTACCTTGGTTGGGGAAAAAATACTCATAAGAGAGCTCTGCAAAAAAATTTCTTCTGTGAAAAAAGAATAATCAAGACCAAAGATGGGGTTGGAGTAAATTTCTCAAACTGTTTACAAAAATGGGAGACTAGCAGCTGAGAAAACTTTTTAGATTGGCTTCCTATATTCCTTCATTTTTACTTATTTTTATTTAATTATTTTTATATGCTTAAGCAAAAACCTCAAAAAGGGGAAAGAAAAAAGGTACAAAAAGATTTTATAATTATTAGAATGAAATACAAACCAGACCCTACCTTAGATCCATAGAAACCCACAACTACAAATTTTTGTGCTTACTTGGAGAGAAGACAACTTCAGGATTCTTTTTGTATGTATGTGTGTGCCTGATGGGAGAATTATTTCATTCACAGTTTAAAGAAACATTTTTGTTCAAATAGATATCATAGTCTTCCTTTCTGTCATACTTTGGTAAAAAAATCCGATCAGGTGTCAGTGGTGTCATTACTTAGTAAAAACAAATCTTTATTTTTCTTCCCTCTAGCCCTTCGCAGATCTATCTATCTGTATATTAAAAGATGTCTTTCTTCTGAGTTCAGACATCTCAAATAAGCAAAACAGGAACATATAGTCTTCTTTATCTTGGAGAAAGATATGAGAACAAAATGCATTAAGAGTATTTTTTTAAGAAGGTAGTGGGATTTTAAAGCAAAACAAGAAAACTCAGATAATATTTAAATAATGCCAGCTTAATACTTAAATGAACCTCATCTGCCATACCTTCCTAAAATAAGCACAAGTGATAAAATAGGAGCTTACTAGCCAAGGCTTGAGATCTCACTTCTGAACTATGGTCCATTGACAAGGTACTTTATCCTTCTCCCACATTCGGGAAACCCTGGGAAAGCTCAATCCCAATCTGGTGCAGCAGGTGATGCTTTAGAGACTGAATGAGACCTAGGAAATCAGGGAGCACATGTCCTCTGTAGCAGTTTACAGGCTGCCATGACTTTTTAACATCACCCCAGCTGCCTGTGACAGACAAAAATAGATATGTCAGTAGCTATACTTTAACCAATTGACGGTGAGAGTTGTTGTTCCCAGTGATGACTAGGGCCTGGCTAACAGTGCTGGTCTGCTCCTCACTACTGGGCGTGGTTTGAGGAACTGAGGGTGAACTAATGGAAAAGCAGTGTGCCAGTGTCAAAGCAACAATTTCTGTTCATGGTGGCACTATCTCATGAGTACGCCTGGTGGCAGCTTGAGAGGGATGAAGTGCAGTTGGTACCCAAGCACAGAGCTCTTGCCCAGCAGTGCTGCAGTCCTGTTGCAATGCTGGCAGCTCCCTGCTGAATCCTGCAATATTTTGCCTCTATTAATGTGGGCAGCATGGGGTCATATCTTTTTTCTTGCTGCTTATCCAAAAGCTGGGTGAGAGTGCCTTTAAGACAGTGACAAACAAATGACAAACACATTGCGAGGAGGGTGTGCTGTCAGACACCTATGGCACAGACTACAGAGTTGCACCAAGCAAGGATAACAAACACACATCTCCATCTATTAGATTTCTTCATGTCCTTTTGGCATGATTGCAATGGGGAAACCCATCCTTTCCAGGAGCCGAATGGGGTTTTTCTGCCCTTGGAAAGAACTGAAGGGCTGGGAGGCAGCAGGCACCCCTCCTGCAGCTCATGCAGAAGAGATCGTGTTTGCATACTCGGGGCACAAATAAAGGCAACATTTTTCCAAACTATTTTAATGTAAATACAGGGGCGTCCACAGCTACACTAGCATGGCAGTTTGACTAGGATGATTGCCAAGGAACAAATTTAATGCACTGTATTTCATTTGCTCCTGACAATGGATAAATGGCACTCTCTTTCTGCTTAAATGGCATGCCCATTGCTGTCTACGTGTCTGCCCACAGGTGTTATGCAGCACGAACACTTACGTCTGCTAACATAAATTTGTTAGCTTGTGTTTGCTTCCCTCTTCTAGCCTGGCTGCTAAGTCAATCAAACCGACAAAAATAAACAAGTACAAACACTTCTTGCAAAGTGTGGAGGCTGCAATTAAAGCACGCCGAGGTAGGGTGCAGGGTTTTAATCATGTCGGCCCTTGGCCAAAGAGCTCGGATAAGTGCTTCCCCCGCCAGGGAGGAGGAAGGAGGAGGAACTTCCTCCATGTCCCTAGCAGGAAAATTTATCCATAGCTTTTGTTTAGGGCTATGCCCTCATCCATGCATTTCTACCTACTGATGGATCTTCACATCTCAGAATTTGCCTCCAACGCAAGTACTTCTGCAACCATTTTAAATATTAGTGATAGTCCAGCTTTTGTAACGACAGTTACTTTTGACGAGCTAACAAGCTTCCCTTCAAGTGTGTTTATTATCTCATTTAAAGAAATGGTGACAGTTGTTTCTGCGGTGTTCACGAAACATCAGTGCCAAAAGAAAGCGGATATTTTGCTGTTACACATTAACAGGGAAAATATGTAATTTTAAAGCTTTGAACTAAGATATTTTTTATAAGATGAGCATGCACAGAAACAGTTTGCTAAATTGAAACTTGAAAGTTTTGTATCTCATAGGACCAAACTCAAGGATAATGCTGATGATGGATAGGAAAAATATCTCACTTCAATATTTTTATTTTATTTTTTAGTTATTAAGTGTATTAGAATGTAAATGTGGGCTGTGGGGGTGGGGAAGAAAACCATCATACGGTGCTCCAGAATTTCAAGCTTTCCATTTGATTTTCTATTGCTGTGAAATAGCTGGAAGTGCATCCCAGATATTAGCATACAAATAGTTACACTGAATTGTTTATAAACATCAAACATTATTTATAGCTCTCTCACACATACATCACCATGGAAACAAAGCAATTGTCGTACTATTAGGATGCAATTTCCCAGCACGGAGAGGGAGAATGGCAATTTATCTGCATCTGGGTGGTTTCACATTACTGTTTGTGGTCACAGATCTCCCCTCCAAAGCATCTCTTGGATGTGAAATTAGTTTTGATTACCGAAGAAAAGATTAGATCAATATAAGGCAGTCAATTTGAAACAGCAGAGCACATGTGAAAACACTGCAATTACTGCACAGGAGTGACACGAGCTATTCAGCGGTGCTGATTCAAAGGCAAAATGAGGAATTTTGAACCCGGTGCAGGTCGCTTCAGGCCAGGGTTTTCCATCTTGCCGTTGCTGATGGCCAATGCTTGTTGCCATCTGCTTGCTGGCTGGCGGCCTAAATGAAGCAGTATTGATTACAGATTGCAAATCTAAAAAATTAGCATTCAGAGGCACTTATAATCCCCCCAGTTAGGTTGAAGATTGAATGGATGAGAAATCTTTTCCCTCCTGAAATAAGATGGAGTATATGCAGCACCAAAATTTAAGGCTAAACATACATCTGTCAAAAGAACATAATGGCAGAGATTCTCAAGGATATATATGCCCACATATACAGATAGGCCTATTAGGGATGTTTTTTGTATGCATGTGTTAAAGATATAGCTTAGAATGTAAGGCATTATGATTGCTGCCTTCCACCTGGCACTTCAAATGGAGATTATGATACAAAGAAACATATTCACTGTCCTAACAGTATAAATGATGAGATGATCACACCTTGGCAATAACAGCTTTCTACTTGGTCATCCCTGCATAACAGGGGCCCTCCAAGCGAGTTAAAATATAATGGACAATAATTCATCACAACGGCATCCATGGCTTAAATTAATCACGTATTTTAAAGACAACAAACAAACAAACAGATAAAGCTCTCAACCAGAACTGTCAGTTCTCTCAATCCAGATGTGTCAGAGTGGGCTGACACATCTCAGGATCTCACACTGAAGCAAATTGTGCTGTATGACCGCCGGCAGCACTTCCCGACTCACGGCTGCAAGGTCACTCCAGAAAGATTGCTTGTAGAAAAGTTCCATTACTGCATGAATTCCGTTTATTCCCCAGCTAGATTTGATATGAATTGACCTTGCTTTGTGTCTCATTAAAAAGTGCTCCTGAACTCAGAATGGGAGATTCCTTTGTGCAATTTGTCCTAACACTGAAAACAGAACAACTCTTCTATCTCTGACAGAGACTATTTTTCAGAAGGGGAAAAAAGAATCTTCTCTCTCCTAGCAGATGTAAGTGCTGCAAAGTACTTTGGGAGCCTTTAGGATAAAAACTGCTCGAGTAAACACAGGGTATAATTATCATCATCTGCCATCTCTGCAAATCCATACATTTTATATTCCACTTGAAACAGGAAAAAAAAATCCTCAATGGGATGTCTTCCAGCGAACCAATTTAGCTAATGAGAGTGAATATCAATGACTGCTGGCTAATCAGAATGGTATTAGCATAAATTTTACTTAATGAGGACATATTTGGCTGGTGCCAGGAGCAAAATGGTACTGAGATAGAATGTAAAATGCAAAGTGTGTGTAATCTCAACTGAAAAAAACCAACAACAACAACAACAAAAGCTGCTAGCAGAGCAAATAAACAGGAATGTATCTGAAGTCGTGGTTATACCAGCACTTTCTATGCAAGCCAGCATTTTCCCCTCACTTGAGGCTTTTCAAACTTTTTCATTACTACAGAATCTTATCATCCATTTAACTGTGATGAATAAAACACCCTGGGGAACAGCCTGACAAGAGATTCAATTGAACTCTTTTAACCTCATGTCGGTAGGTAGATCACCAAGGGAACTCGCTTTCTTTTTAATTTAAGGCATGTAATACATGCACTGTGCTGCACAACCGAAGTATAATTTTTCCTTTGTGTATTGTGTAAGGCTCTGTTTTGAAAAATGCCCAAATACTGCTCTCAGCTTCAAAAGGAGCAATGTAACATTGCCCTCTATCTGCCTGTGAGCAATCTTCGGCAAAAATTCCCGTCTGCTGCTGTTGTCCTGAAGGAGTTAACTTCTCGCCACATCCAAGTGCTGCTATGCACAGTGCAATTCTTCTTTATGTATCTGCTCATATTAGACAGTCTGAGAAGGCTCCATGAACAATATGAAAGATTTTTGTCTGCAGCAACATAAAGGGGTTAGAGTTCAATGCTCTCACAAAATATTTAATCTTGTGAAATGTTATTTGTAGTGTCATTCTTGTATATACCTGCTTTGAAATTCCTAACCCTAGATTCTTCTATGTAAAGGAATATAGGGCAGAAGTGTTCTTACCTTTGATATACTATAGGATCTAACAATATTTAACTGGTGAAGTCATTTTTGTTTCCAAACCTATGTCTCAAATATGCTTGGGAACATGGAAACTCACAATGCCCTTATTCATGACATCAAAATGAATTCCATGGTAACACACTGTGATGACAAAATACATAGATTGCAAGGTCACAAGTCACACTTAAGAACAGGAGGGGAGAAACTGTTAGTTTAATGAATAACAGTAGACAATTCCAATAGGAATAAAAATAAAAAATAACATGCCTAAAGTAAACGCCCTTTAATGCACTTCAGAGTCATTTCACCTTAAGTAGTTCTTCAAAGGTAGAAGGCTTCCGTGGGCTTCACCTCTGCAGCAAATTGAAGCACATGGTAAAAATGAAAGCAAGGCACCGTATGGTAGTGGTCTCACCTGCTGTGTTTTAATTCTGTGTGCACAGAGAGAAAGTGCAGCTGCAAGGAAAAAAAATAGCAGAAAAGGAATCAACCATCTCCAAATGGTTCTTTCACTTTTTTACAGAGGCTTGGTTTTCAAACACAGTGACCAGCCACTTCTTGGTCTATAGCCAGATATTTGAAATATTTCTGTAACAGTCAGCAACAGCAATCATGTTTTATCTTTGTCTTATGAATTGCTAGTGATTCCATTGCTGTTTATTTGCTGTAAACTATCACAACTGATTCAAATTTACAAGATTCTAATGTACCCAGACCACTTCTGAAATTTATGTCATTATGCATCCCAAATATTTGTAGGTAGGAGAAATCACCACAGCTTGCTCATCACCTAAGTACAGCATACAGAAGAGGAAGAGAAAGGAGAACAACAAGGATAAAATTACTAGTCTGGGGTCTGACTAAATGCCAAACATCTTTAAGACTTTGATACTCCTATCAGCTCAGCTTGTAACTTCTCATATATATGTATATATATATGAGATGTAATATATGTATAATGAGAGGAGAGATTTGGAAAATAGGAAAAAATGAACAAGAAAATCCCATGGTTAAGGGAATGTTCTTGAACATAGTATATCTTAAGCATGAAGCACTCTTTCCATAAAGGTATGGCACAAAAGATAACAAGAACACATTTGAATGAATCTTTCCTTCTACCTTTCATGATCAAAACCTTCTTTGAAACTGTAACTAAAGTAAATCACACACAGTCCATTTAACATGACTGTGTCATAAAACTGACCGTACATGGTCTATGCTTACCATAGTCTGAAAGGTCAAAGGAGAGGATGGATTTCCTTTAACCTCTTGCTTAAATAGCATCTTATTTTTATTAGAAAAGATGTTATTTTTTTTACCATATCATGGCAGACAGCCCTCCCAATACATCCTTACATAAACAGTGATTGAAGAGCCAAAAGGCAAATTGCAACTTAAAATCTACAGGGAGAAGCTCAGATTAGCTTTCTTTCCATCTATGAGAGGAAAAGATTTGAAAGGCTGGAGCACTTCAAAATAGATTGGGGAGCAGCATCTTTGATTTTATTTAAATGGTGTAAAATCATTGGATTATTCAAAAATAATGAAGCATCGTTTGGTAAGACGTTAACATGTTTAACATATTCCTGCACACTGCCAGTGATGGGGATGGTAAAATTCCCTTCATATTACACAAAAATGGCTTGACGGCTGCATGCATACTCAACCACAGGTGGGGGGTTCTTCTTAAATTGATGTCTATCATGTGATGCTTCATAAGCAAAGAACAGCAGGCTATGCTGCTTTATTCAACCGGGTTATGCTTTTACTCTTTCTTCCTGCATGTGAAAAGCATAACAGAGAGCTAGCAGAGCAGAAGTAAGATGTGTTTTGTTAGTTGTCTGAAGCCCTGGGGCCCGGAACCGGATAAGTCCTGATATTATACCCTGGATTGAGCAGAATAAATCCATTTTGTTTCCTACAAACATTTAGCCATTAAAAAAAATATGAGATAGAAAAACAGACTTTGCTGTCTGCATGCCTTCTTGTAAAGCTCGTATTGTGGAAATGTCAGAATCATTAGGTCATTGGCATATATTTTGCAAGCTAATGCTTCTACTTTAATTCTCACTGGGGACTGCATGTCTGCTTTTCAAATAAAACCCAGACTGAAGAAGGTGAAGAGAATTTAAAATGATGCTGGTAGCACTCTATGATGGCTGATAACACTTCTAGATATGAATAATTGGGATATATCAGCCAACTTTGACACAATCACAGCTTTTTAAGTACCTACTCTCATACCAATCCCCCCAAAAAACTAGTTGGTTAGCATTAAAATTGTCTCAGAAAGATCTGTGGCTCCTTTTAAATACACAGAGAGACATGTGACTGAATGAAATTTTAAAATAAATATAGCATGAAAAATAAATTTAATACATGAAATGATGCATATATAAGATAAATATGGAGGGTTGCGCTCCAAGCAGTCAAATTTACTTCTGAATCACCAGACAGATGCAGAAGAGGCAGTCACAGAAACATCAGATCCTTCACAAAAATAGTTACTCCTCTGTGCAAACACCAGTGGCTGATAAAATCTAGCATGTATTCAAATAAAACGTTAACACAAATAGGCATAATAATGCAAGGAGCAACACCCAGCAACACTTTATCCACTCACAACTGGGTAAAGAAGCCTCGAACTTGGCAGAAACTCTGTTGCCTGCATCCACGCTCCCCAAATCAGCTTTCCAGCTCTCCCCCGCAGACACACAATTCTTCTTCTCCCATAAAGATGGACTCCTTGCAGAAGCTGTCCAACTTCATCTGAGGCTCCTGGAGGGTGATGGCACCCCCAGATTTCCATTCTGAGCTTGGGGCTCTCATGGCCTTAAACATCTCCAAATTCAGCCAAATCTACTGAGCGCTACCTGGTTTCTCACTGCGGCTGGCTGAAACCATATGAAACCACAAGTTTAGTATGATTTTGGTACTGCTTTATAAACCAACCCAGGTTTATTTGCAAATGAATTAGAGTCAGTAGACAAGCTAATGAACTTAAACAGACCTTAGGACAAATGGAGTTTTTATTGCTAATTTCTAAACAAATCCTCAAACTAAACAAATCTCATGAAAATCTCTGTTTTCACTGTGGAGGACACCTTGCACAGCTCTACCTAGTTGCAGATTTCTTGGTGGTTGATTTTTACAATTCTGGTCCATATTCAGTGGTTGTATGCTCCATAAGACTCCTACAGGATACATCCTGACTGACTTTCACAGGAACCCTATGTACTGTGACCCACTCACTTAAAGTTACATAGCTCCAATACAAAGGAAAATCAGCTGTGAGCACTGAACGGTACCATTTCACTGGCATCCTTCAAACTGTCCATTTCACTTCTGAATAATTCAAACCCTCTATAGGACTGGTATGGTTCTCACTAATAATTTAATAAATAAAAACTCATTTTAAAATTCTTTAAAGTCAAAAGACAAGACCCAAACAGATCACGGGCAATTCATAAACACAGTTCTGGAGCCATTAGAGCACAGATGTGCTCTGAAGCCTGAATTGTACTCTGGCATAGAAAGCTTTTCAAGTTTTGCTGTTCTCTTTCTTCAACTTGTTCTCATTTGTTATTCTAATTAAAGTCAGTGTGGCTCTGCAACGTATGTTGTCTATTACAGATAAAATCGCAATAAATGTTGAGACATTCCTTTGAATCTGTAAAAATGACAGTTGTATTGTCACATAGAAATAAAATACGAGTTTTTGGGCACTCAGTTTTCATCTGTGACTGCCCTCCTTCCCCACCTTTTGCACTGCAAGAATAGGTGAAATTATTATTAGTAAATTAGAAATAGAAAATTAAGTTTTATTTAGTTCTGCATGTGATTCATTCTTGTCCTTCAACTAATCAATCTGAGCAGTTCGAAGTTTATTGGGAAAAGGTGAACTCCTAAAATATTGTAATAAAACAGTTTTCAAAATGTGTGCTCAAAAAACATTCAAAATATATACTGTGAAATGTAAATAATCTTAGGCAGCAGCCTCTGACACAGAGCAGAATATCATCTTAAGTACCATCACCTTCAGTTGAGCATGTGTGCACTATACAAAGGTGATTCACAAGGGAAACTGAGAAAATCTGAATTAATTCATTTTCTTAGAAATACTGTGGAAGGTAAATAAACTTGGAAATATCTTCAAAAATAAAGTACATATTTTCACAATTGGCTTTGCATATAATTTTTTCTCCGATTATTGGCTCAGTGGTACATTTATTTTTTCTCAACTGTTACACTTAATGTTTGCCAACCATTAGCCTACTGTATTTTCCTTTCCAGATCAAGCAAAGAGGAACTGGAACATGATTAAAAAGGAGCCTATATTATTGTTCCTGTGAGAATAATGTGGGTTAGGGCAAAAGAAGACATGCTGCAAGAGGACTAGCCCTCTAAAAGGCACAGACCATTTTGATTTTATCCTGTTTTTAGAGTTAGCTGGCTTCGTGAAGAGCCCCCTCCATTTCTGTATCTCATAACAACCTTCTTTTCATCAGATGTGAGCTTTTTTTTTATTCTACACAAGACTTGCTGTACTTTATAAGTTGTAATGCAATATTCTCTCTTGAGTGATACTCACTCATGAGCATTAACTGGTGCTGTAAAATGGTAGATAGCCTACAGAACCTGAGGAAAACATGAAGGGATAAGTGCAGGGCTTGGAAAAGCTAATACCATTCGCAGCACTGCTTCAATAAAGGTAACAAACAACAAATTGGGAAAGATTCAAACAATATTTACCTCTTCATGTAGACAGTGAGTGGTACGAAGGCAAAAATTGCCCTGATTTCAAATTGTCCTGGGTCAGAAGCACAAAGCTTATTGAATGGAGATGAGCAAACTAGTTCTCATTTTAGATTACAGGAGCCACAATGATACAGTTGTAGGAAAAATGATCGCATGGGAATAGAAATTTCCCAGGAGAGGTGAGAAGATGAAAAGACTTTTGAGATACATATAACGAATGCAAGGGGAAAACTGATATGATTTAGTTACAAGAAGAAAGCTTCTGACAGAAGGAAGCAGGGACAGGCTACCAAGGAGTACTGCAGAGACACTGCCTAATCATAGAATCATAGAATCATAGAATCATGGAATCACAAGGTTGGAAACGACCTGTAAGATCATCCAGTCCAACCGTCTTCTCATTTCCATTGCTACCACAAACTAAACCATATCTCACAGCTCCTCGTCCAGACACCTCTTGAACACTGCCAGGGACGGCGACTCCACCACCTCCCTGGGCAGGGCATTCCAGTGCCTGACCACTCTCTGAGACAGTTTTTTCTCATGTCCAACCTAAACCTCCTCTGATACAACTTGCGGCCATTTTCCCGGGTCTCCTATTCTCCAGGGTTGGAGCTGTGGAAGGCAAAATTCAGCTGGAACTGGAACTGGCAAGGCATGTGAAGACAAGAAGGATTTTGTCTATATACTGACAGCATATATTGACAGCAAAAGGAAAGCTAAGAGCAATATGGGCACTCCGCTCTGCTCAAGGGTATTTAGTGAAGAGGGTCATGGAAAAGCCTGTTGCACAGTACCTTTTTGGTTTGCCCTAGGTCTCCCGGATCCCTGAACCTAGCAGAGTCCTTGGGCAGGAAGCAGTAAGTATCCTCAGCAAAGGAAACTGAGATAGGTGATTACTTAACGTGTGTGGACATGCAGGACCCCATGGAGTGAAGAAGATGGATGCTGAAGGAGCAAGCCAGTGTCACTGTGAGACTGCCTTGCCATTTCCCTAAGTCATGGAAACTGGGAGAGAATCCTAATCACTGAAGAAATGCCGACTTCCATCTGCAAGAAGTTGATCAGTTGATCAGTCCTTGGTCCATGAGAAAGTTACAGAGAAAATGCTCCTGTAAGCCACTTGAGGCATGAGAAGGACAATAAGCTGAATGGAGCAGTCAGCATAGATTTACCAAGGGCAAAACATGCTCACCAACCTCATGCATTCTGTGGCAAGGGAAAGGCAGTGCATACTGTATATTTTGGCTCTAGCAACGCCTTGACTGTGTCAAAGTCCAGAATAAAAAGAAACAGATTGTGTATTCCCATACTGTGAAGTAAAGGAGAAGAAAATGGGTACAACTCTTTTCAAAAGACAGCTAGAACCCGTAAACAAACTATCATGTTTTTATAGCTTAGACTTTGGTGCACAAGTTATTCTCATATGCAGAGAGTGTATACAGGCTACTGGCTAATTGGAGTCACAGAAACGGTTTTGAAGAAAAAACCTATATATGTTGAAAGCAAGTTGATAAAAGCTTTCTTTGATACCACTGGAGTGAACTCAAGCCGTTATGTGTGGATATGAACTTCATGTGAAAGTATAACAAAATCTTGAAGAAATAACATTTATAATTGTTTTCTTATAAAACATTTTCAGGAAAGGGAGTACTTACTCAAGGGGTGAAAATGCCTGATATTAGGTTGTTAAGAAAGCGAATACAGTAGGACAGAAGCCACTAAAAGGTAGAAAATATATCTTCAGATGTTTTTAATGGCATAGAAAAGCTATCAACAGAATATAAAATGAAGTTAACAGAACCCAATTTCCTTGTTACATACGTGCCAACACATACCTAGAAGTGTACTTAGACAATAACTTAAGGAAAAAGTTGACTTATTACTCAATATAGCAGAGAATACCGATGCCTCCTTAGAATGGGTCTTTTCTCTGCCAGCTCCTGAAGAGGAAGGAAAAAGTCTTCCTACACTTAAATCCTAAGGAAAGACATTCTTATTAAAAAAAAAACAAAAAAAAGGTTTTTTTGTTTTTTGTGGGTTTTTTTTGCCAAATACTCTCATCTCACCATAAGTACTCGTCTGGGATGTAGAATGATACTTTAGAAAGATAATTCATTTGTGTGAAATTTTAAATTGCTCTATTTGAATACAGTGCTGTACTGTAAATTTTAGGCTATGCTCTGCTCCCATATGATTTCACAAAAGGATGTTCCAGCATGGGAAGATATGGAAGGCAGTAGAGTTTATTGGTATTTTGCTGTGGGTATAAACTCGATGTGAAGTTTGTGGTGTAAGCCAGAAACTTAAATTGAGGAGTAAGTGTAAACTGAGGGATGAATTCTTAACATTTAGGTAAAAAAGGAGTGATGAAGGGGTCCTGGAGTTGGTGGTAGGGGTATAGTAGAAGATTATCAGTATTCTTCTACTTAAAAAGAAGGAATAATAGATTTAAAAGAAATATATATATCCAATCTGGTTGCCGTAACTATTGATCCAAGAACATTAATATGAAAAAAAAAATAAAAATGGACAGTGTACGTAATCATAGCAGGTAGTTTAAGGACAGTTAATGAAGAAGATGCCTTTCCTTTTATTATTTGATCACAACTGCTATACAAAATTGCCTACTGAGTTCACTATGAAGGCCTTGCAACATCTTTTCCAAAATGCTATTCACCAGAGACTGTAGTTAGTGCCACTAACTACATCTAGCTTTAACTGGATGCCAGAAATATGGACAGAAGAATGAAAAAGTTCCCGTGCTTACGCACATATGAAAAAAAGGGTCCTGTATGGAATGATAATACTTGCAGAAGCAGACTGCAAGCCGTTTATGAGTGGCAGAGAAAAGAGCCTCACAAACACAACTTTGATTGAAGAGGTTACTCTTTCATGTGCAGTTAGATGTTTTATAGCTAGAACATAACCCCGGAAAAGACTTTTTGTCAGCAGACATTCTGTCTGAGTCTTAAATAAAACGGAGGTAGTACAAACATGAAGTCTGATGATATGTAAGTTGTTCATGTAAATATGTTTAAGAAAATATTTTCTGTCTCAGACGGGATGCAATCAGTCACTGAGAGAGACCATAATGCAAAAATGAGACTTTGCAAATGGTAGTAGCAGTGATTAAAGCTGGCTGTTCTTCTAAACGTAAGCCTATTTTTTTTTTAACAGCTTTGGAGGAGAAATGGATGTTGTGGATGGCACTTTACTCAAAGGTTCTAGATCGATAGCGAGTAAAAAATTTAAATAGGAAATATGAGTACATGAAAGAGTAAGCATATCAGGATTGGGGAATACTGATTAGAAACACATGGAAATTGGCTAAGAATTAATGCAGATATAAAGGGAAAAAAACAACACACTACCATGACAACAAACATAAAACTACAAATATTCAGAAAATGTGGGGGAAAAAACAATATATCTTTATATATACTGTGACTGTAATTTTAAGTAAGGTTAGGCTTAAAGCTGTCATTTGGCTTAAGTAGGCTTTGTATTTTTAGATGAATAACTCTTTATGCTTAAGGTTTAGATTATTCCTAGTTTCCACAAATATCACCTGTAGATTACATAACTGTGAAAGACATGATCTGACATATAAAATTTCTGTTTGCTTATAAGAAGTTACCTGCCTTGGAGAAACAAAAATGTTGCTTTTGAAAAATTGTTGATTTTTGAAAATATTTATAAAGAGATGGAAAATAATTGCAGCAAAAGCCATACCATGTTAATACAACGTGTGATTTAAAGTCTTTGTAGTCACAAAATAGCACACACAAGGTATTTGAAAGCAAATGCTGAAAATCCCTTGTTCCCTGTAAAACAAGTTTGTCCATTTCTCTGATGATATTACTAAGAAGGGCCATACGAACAGTGGCTACCCCAAACTTGCACAAAAGAAAGAGGAAAAAGCAAACACCCAGAGGCTCAAAAGGTCCATAACAGAGCACAGGAGAAAAGAAAATAAGGATCCAGAAACCGTGGTGGGAAGAACTGTGAAGAAAACAGTGTAGAGAGCCACAAGCAAAGGAGCACAAGCTCAGGCTTTGCAAAATTTACTGTACTGTCAATTAATCTTTTCCCCCTCCTTCATGGAGGCAATATCTCCTCAGAGATGTCCAACACTGTTTTGCCTCCTTAGCTTCAGAGCTATTAATGTAAGTAGCTTGACTTTAATCAGGGGTCCATCTCTCTTTCTTCCCAACTCCTTTTTAAAGCAGCCACTACCTTACACTGAAAATGCCAACTGCTTTTTGGTCACCACCTAACACGCATGACAGGGCTCAAATAACATACATATTAAGGCACACAACCAAGATGATGTGAAAAGGGAAATAGAAACAACCAAAGTTGACTATCAAGAGTATAGCATGGGAAAAACAAACCTACTCCTTGACTATGGTATTACGAATTTATTTCCCTTCCTACCCCTTCCAGCTTCTTCTTTAACTACAGTTTAAAGATACAAGTCATTTCTGGGAAAAGTGAATTTTGAAAACTAAGTGACAAGATTCAAATTGTATATACAGATTTGTCCCAAGGAAAATTACCCCAAGACTTGCAGGATGCAGTCCACTCACAAAATCTACTGCTGTGCAGTTGGATCACTCAGCTAGAATTGATCACTGGTAGGAGCACAACATCTCTGAAGTATATTTCTAGATTTGCAAGTATAGACCTACCAAATTTTTACAGCCATTTGGCTGGTCTTAGCACCTTCCTGGTTCTCTGCCCCATTCTATGCATTTAGACCTCAATGAAGGAAAATAGTTTATAAATGCACTTACCTTTAAAGAGGTTATTAAAGCCTACAGGCGTCAGTAGCAAGTAAGCATATAATTACTTATGTCTAAAATAAAGATGAGATTTAAGTGCATTCCTCAAAGAATTTCTTACAAGAGATATTTCCATAATCCTGCTTGCCTATAAAAAGCACAAAAGCTTTCTGTAAATAAATATAAGCAGAAATGTTATCTTGGCAATTATGTTTAAGAAACTGTGCATTTTGATTTATTTGGAACATGATGTATTTCAGCACACATTAATTTCTTTAAACATAAGTAGTGTCTGTGTGAAGTGATTTTCAAGACAGCATAGCCTACCTTTTGATTTTTCAAGTATAACATCTATGCTTCTACTGTTGAACCAGTCACTAATGGTCACTTAACCACAGTAAACAATAAAGCTTCCTTCCCTTTTTGTATGGCCCATTTGATGCTGTTTCTTGATCTTGAATTAGTTGTTGACTCATATCAAATGCAAATCAAACTCTTTCAAAGTATGAATCACTGCTGCCCGTGGTTAAGGGGGTAAGAAGAGATGAGAAGGGAAATGTTACATTTCTGGACAATACTGATGACTGAGAGCCGGTATGACTCATACTTAAGAGGGCTGATAGGCCCTTTCAAGTCAACAACTTATGAGATTAAGAAGCAACTTCAAACAGGACTTTCAAAGGGAGAAGAAAACAGGAGCTGTAATAAGCAACAGAGTAATGCACACAGCCTCATCCGGAAGTCCTCGCTGATGCAAGATTCTCACCGACATGAATTTCATGGTTTGCAAGAACTGCTCTCAAAGTGAGAGTTCATACTTTAAAACTGCTTGTTAGTTAGCTGGGAGCTTCAAACAGATGGAAGTCCACCTAGAGTTTTAAAGTAATGATTATTTTGGTCCATTTTTCTAAAAAAAAGAGTAATCAAGAGAGCTGAATGTCATTCCTCCCAACCTCCCTCCCCAACCCTCCCACCCCCTCGCCCCCCCAAAAAAAGAATTCCTTCTCATATATATGACATTGCTATGAAAAAAGTGAGCATACCTGTAGTTACGAGGAAAAGGTTATGGGGGAGAGGGAGGGGTTCTATTTGCTGAAAATTAGGTATGGGGGATAATCTCAAAAATTAGCATTCAATTAATCATTTTGGTGTTCAATCTACTTTTATATTATATGGGAAATTACTGTTGAATTAGAAAAAAGTCCATCCCTACAGCAAAACATCACTGCTAAGAAGAAAGAAACAGCGAAAATACATTAGAAGATCAATAAGTCAGAAATGTACCACTAAAAACTGAGAGATTTTTGCTATTACTTTAAAGATTACTTTTGTGTTGGGGTGTGATATTTAATCAAAGCTTGTTTTGTGCATTACTTTCCTACCTACCACATGTATTACTGCACATGAGCTCCTTTTATACTTGGCTATGCCGGATTTAAATGCAGAACCCATATTGCTCTCTTTGGAGGACAAGGAATCAACATGTCTTTTGTGTATGAGCAAGATTCTGTCTTAATCCTATAATAATTTTCTAATTCCTTTCATATTCTTGTCAGTAGTGCTTAAGACAAAAACTTGGCAAAAGAGCTTTAAAACAGAGTAAAGGTGTTGCTCAACTATCGTAAAAAGAGCAAGGAAGCAAAGAGATTTACCTAATTTTAGAGCAGCAGTGAAACAAATATTTTCACTTAAAAGAGGGTAGTGGACTTGGTTTCGAGTCTTTAAGAACATTTTGGATTAAAGAACAAATGCAATTAGGATTACTTGGCGATTACACTGGGGTAATCAGCCAACGATCCTGCGCAGAGATATGCAACTGCTATCACTTCTGCCCAAAGGAGGGCATTGTATTGAATGCCAGTGACCCAATGAGTGGCTGTATCTGTCAACCCTCCTCCTCTGAAATCTCTGGACAAAACCTTGGCCCCTCACCCCAGCAGGCATTCCTGTGGAGGGGGGCATCCACAGGGACTCGCTACCCAGCCACAAGCTGGGGCTGTACCATCTCCTGGCTTCTCCTTCCTGCTCCTCCAGACGGTGCCAACCAACTGCACTAACCACACATTCTGATATGACAGATTAAACACCAAGAATGAGGAAATCAAACAGCACACAAAATCCACAAGGCAAGCTCGCTGGACAAATATTTCCAATTAACTTTGCAGTTGGGCCAAGCTGAGTCTGAAGCTGGCTCTGTAATCAGAAACCTCTCAGTCAGCCGGGCGGGTTTCATGTGGTTGGGCTGTGCTGCGCTCAGTCTGGCAGCAGAGAAGCTAGTCCTGTGGAAAGGACATGGTGGGAGGATCATAAAACTGGTGTTTGTGCGCTCTTTAAGGCAGGCAGTCGCTTATTTTTGTTGCTGTTCAAGCAGACAAGGGGATTCAGGTGCAAAGTCCCATGGGTACATCTGGAAACCCAGGGACCCACAGCCACAGCAATGCCCCAGTTATTTCCAGCTCAGAAAAGATGTTTTGCCTCAGCCTAACCTTTCTGAGAAAGCAAGGTGGGACACCGTGTTCATTCAGCATGGACAACACAGGCACGTAACTATCTGCATGACTTGTAACTAGTGCTTAAGACCTGCCTGTCAGAAGTACTCCTGAATGCAAGTTGAGCACACACAGTGCTTAAACCAACATCAGATCCCTGTCTTGCCAGACCCTCAGTAACAGCCTCTTTAAAGTTTTGGCTAGCACTAAAACAGTTTCTGTAAAATGCACCGCAGATATCTTCTAATTTGAAAATATTAGCATGAATAACAATGTGTTTGATATGCATTCAAACAGTTATGCTCTTGGTTAAAGAAAAAAAAAAAGCCTCTAATACATGTTTGAGAGAATTTGTCTAGAGAGGGGACTGATACACATTTGTGGTGTCCTTTCTTAGTTGTTTAAATTTCAAATAGAAAATTAGATTGATTAGGTTTTCCATTTTAACTTTCTGGTTATCCTCTGATGCTAAGTTGCTAATTACATGCAGGTGCTGTAATAGTCAAGTGATGACAATTTGTGGCACAGAATACTTACAGTCTTGCATAGACCTGAGTCAGCAACGCTCCACCATATTTACAAAGCAAAGCCACAGATTTAACAATGAATTTCTGCTTGCGAGGAACCAGCACAAACAGTAACAACTCGTCACCCAGCAGCACCTCTTGTGCGCCTCAGATCAGACTCTGATGGAACCGATGTGTATTCATCATTCATTTAGGTCACCTTGTGTACTGGGTTTTCAGCTTTAAAACCTTTTTAAAACATAGATTCAAGTATCTTAACATGTACCTGGAAACACTGGAGGAATAAACTCCCTGGCAATACTTATGGGTTTTGTTTCTTTGCTTATTTTTAATTGTTTAGTCATATTTTACATATCAGTATTTTCTGTTTCCTCAACAGAAATGAGGGAATACAAATGTGTCCCACCTGCACGTTCTGCCCTTCTCTTTCTATCACAGCTGGGTTCATATTTCTTCAGGGCAGCTAATAGTCTTTGCAGCCTCCCTCCCTCTTCCAGCAGCAGCAGCAGCACTTAGCTTTAAGCTGTGCATAGCCATTGTCCACAGCAGGGCTTTCGATGTGACTGGTGCATGGCATCTGCAGGCCTTGAGGAGCAACTCTTGCTCTCTCCACATAGGCTGGAGACACCTCCCACACATGGGCATTCTCAAGGACCCCAGTACCTCCCCTTTCATCTTCTATAACCAGGTATGCAGATGCAGACTCCTTCTACATGTTAATCAGGGATGCATACAGCCCTGAATACACCATTTTGTTCAGTCCAACATGCATAAGTGATTAACAGAGAAGAACATTGACAGTAAACATTCCCTGATCAGAATAGTCCAGCCTAGATTTCAGATTCATCCATTGCAAGTTCCTGTCCTGTCCTGCATTTATTTGCCCTGAGATGCTATCTGTTAACTTGAAACCAGGAGCCCATTGCATTAGGCTAAAGATGCATACACAGAAACAACAGCAGTGGAGCTCCCAAGAGCTGGCAAGAGTCTGAATGAGCAGTGAGGAAGAGAGGTGGAAGGACAGGTGGACAGTGAAGGTGTGGAACAATGCATTGAAAAAGCTGGAGTGTCTTAGGAGCAAAAGTCTCACTTACTTTCAGCAGTGCTTTTGAAAACTGTATCCAAAATGACTTCTTCATGGTCACAGAAGGAAAGCCAGCAATGAAGCTGATACAGGAGCAGCAGTCCAGTACCCACAGAACCCCACAGCTTTCCTAAGAGAGCTGGAGGCAGGCTTCATACTCTACAGATTACTAACTCAGGAGAGTAGATCCATCTCAGAAAAAAGTTAAATACTCCAGCAGTGCTGCTGAAAACAAACAATATGGCACTGGCACTAATGCTAGCCTCAGCATCCAAACCACTGAAAGGAAAACCATGGCAGCAAGGCTTGCTGAAGAAGTCAAAACCTCATGAACAGTTATGAGGGAGAGGGAAAAGGATTTGCAAATTCTGCAGTCAGCTGTACAAAGCTGCATCCAGATGTACAGCTAGTGAGATCCTCATGGTGCAGTGAAAAACATGCACCTGGCCCATGGCTTAGTGCAGGCTTATGGTGAGAAAACTGCAGTTAGGGGAGAAAACAAATGTTAACTAGAAGAAATTAGAAAATGGAAGGAGGGCCAAAGGGCAGGGAACAAACCCAAGTTCCTCTTTTCTCTCATGAAAGCAACAGAAGCTCCCAAATTTAAGGAGCAACCTTGAATTCTGTTGCTTTTCCTTCCTGTGGGGATTTTTTTTTTCATTCTAATATGAGGTTGACAATTGCAAATCATATTCTTCAAGAGATGGCTATGCAGTTGTAAATAATGAAGTGGCAAAATCCTAATGCCTCAGATCCCTGCCCTGCCAAAGGGGTGGCCTGGGTCCCAAGTACTGAAGAACAAGCTTATGTGCTCAGTTCTAGCCTTCAGCACAGTCTATTGTGACCAGGAAGGATCCTTCCAGGGAAGCACACCAGGGAGCATATTGCAAACATGGCTGCTTCCTGTTCTGCAAACACTGGCATAGTGCTATGCAGAGGAAAAGACATCCAAGGCTGCCCACAACCTGCACAGAAGCTTGCTTTATTTGCACTTTGTATTTTATACAATTCCGTACACAACCATGTAGCTGTTTTTAGCACTCTCTCTAGATGACTTCTGACTGTAAACTGAGGCTCATACAGGTTTTTGCAATTTTCTCTAATATGACTTTGGTAATATTACCATATGCAACGCCAGAAATTTAAAAATTCTAGTGATTCAAGAGACTACAGAAGTGATGTTAGAGGTTGAGACATTAAGCAGAGAATGATGCTGAATGACAAATATTAGGTCATTAAACACCATGACACAGGTTTTTAACCTAACCACACCAAAAACCCTTATAAGGTTTTTAAACTCTAACACTGGATTGATGCCTCCATCTCTTACCCCTAAAAATATTCTAAGAGTGAGACAGAAGAGGATAAATAGATTAGAATCAACTATTTCCCCACCTGATTCCTGTGCTTTTACAGGATGCATATTCTGGGGAATTTCCACTATCCATAGTGCTGCTTACTGGGAGGCAGGACTTACCTGGATTGCAGCAATCTCAGCATATCTCAAAAGTCCCTTGGTGTCAGTTGTCCTGCTTCTTCTCTGAAGTCACCACTCCCTGCTGGTTCATAAGCTCCTTGCCCTTTGGCAGGACCTTGAGACTTCAGCAGTTTTTATGTACCCAGTCTTCCAGTGGGTCCTGCCAAGCTCTGGAATCAGAAGTCACCTGTCTGGCCTTCCTCCATGAAATATGGTATTATTATGAACAAAGAAGCAGAACACAAGCTGCTATCCTTGGGATTCCATGGGGAAGGTTAAGAAAAAGAAGGAAGAAACCTATTAACTTGTTGTAAAAGATGACTAACAACACTTGGAGGAAACACAGTCCAGAATAGTCAGTGTCCTCATTAAAAATTAAAGGTTTAAACAATTAAATATATATATGAAAAAAAGTATAAAAATGATTAAAAATATGAGTATCTTTTAAAGAATAAATAAAAAGAAACAATTTAACCAGTTTCCTGATGGAAAATAGGTTCAAGCATACCACCTTACAAAGCTGTGTGCTGCAAGACAAGGTTGACTCTGAAACTGAATTTTGTGGATCAAAGCTCACCTTGCTGATGGCGCAAAGAACTAGGAATAGTGAATTTGGTGTTCACGTGTCAGTGATATTAGGGAAAGAGAGAGGACAACAGACAACATGAACAAGGGGTTTCCTGAGAAGACATAAGTGAGAGCTTCCAAAAATGTTGCAAACAGAAAGGACAAACATGGCCCTCCTCTGGCATTGCGGTGTGCATCTTCACCTGGCAATCATTGCTCAGTGAGGCCTCTCCAAATGCACAGCTTTGCACCAAAAAATATTACTGGCTTGCATCACTAGCTGTTATGAAAGGTTCAGTTAGGCTTGGCAATCACTGCACTATAATGACCGCTGTGGTTTAACCTGGCAGGTGGTTGAGCACTGCACAGTCATTCATTCACTCCCCCCACTTCCCAGTGGGATAGGGGAAAAAAACAAAGTAGAACTCATGGGTTTAGATAAAACTATCTACTAAGATAAAGGAAAAGAGGAAGGAATATATATATATGTATGAATGTATATAACAAGTGATGCACAAGCAGTTGCTCACCACACCCTGACCGATGCCCTGAGCAATGGGAGAGCATGAGATGAACTCCCATCCCCTTCAAAACTTCTTCTAGTATCATATGGTATGGAATATCCCTTTGGCTAGTTTAAGTCAGCTGTACTAATTCTGTTCCCTACCAGCTCCTTCAGCCCTTCACTGTGAATGGCTTTGGCTCTGTACAACACTGCTTTGCAGCAACTATAAACATTGGCATGTTGTCATCACTGTTTTTCTCCTAGAACAAAGACATAGCGTCATACCAGATGCTCTGAAGAAAACAATTCCATTCCAGCTGAAACTAAGACACATCTAGAACAACAGTGTTGTCTGTAAATTAACCTGTAAATATACTCAAACAAGTAATTGTATTCATTAAGTTTCCTACTACTTTAGTCAGGTCTGTTGCTTTTTGTTCATGATGGCAATGTCAAACAGAAAACTTTCTTTTTAAATAATGACAGGTATGCTTCTCCTGAAAAATTCAGTCCTGCAATTTGGTTTTGCTTCATGGATACGAACTCTCAGGAACAGATTCTAAGGGACAGCTGTTGAATGTTGTTGTGGGAAAGACAGGTTACTTTTCGTGAGAGACGTTTTAGAGCTTAGAGAAAGTGCATTTGTTGAGTGAGAAGCATACAGCTGTCAGGGAAAATAATTCAAAATGAGGGAGCATTTAAAAATCCTTTCTTTGGTCAGTGCTGGCAGTAAAAGTCACACTTGAAATACTGCAAGGAAATACAGCTAGCCTGCACAGGGGAGCTGTGGCTGAGCAGGAAACTAAATGCAGTAATTAACAGAGAGATTTTAACAATGAAGCACAAAACACAGCACAGCACATGGATGAGGGCATACTTTCAAGTATGGCAAAGGACTTCAATGACAGTTAATCACTCATCAGCGTGGCCCAGAAAGGATTCCCCAATCCTTTCTCATTGGGGTGATGCTGGGTTCTTGGGTCCACATTAGGAGATCACATTTTGCAAAACTGGTGCCAGATGGACAAGCTAAAAAAATTCAGCCTCATTGCTTATGCATAGAGTGGTTTAAAGTAGCTGCAGTGGAAGTATGAGGAACGGGATACAGAGCCTGCTGATTATTCAACCATGAGGGTACACTGAAAGATTTCTTTCTAAGCCTACTCTAGCACAACTTCTCCTGCACCGGGCCTACACAAGTCTGATTACTGTGCACACTGTGCACTAGCTTGGCAGTGAAGTCATTCAGTAGTCTGATTAAAATAACATCTTCTAATTCCCTTTTTGTTGTAATTTACAGTCTCTCTCCTTTGGCTGAACCTGCCAGCCATCCTGGAGGTGAACAAAGAGAATGTGCTAAAGTTGCCAATTCTGGAGCCTGGTGTGAGAGAAAGTCTTTGTTTCCAAGGCCTGTATTTACTCTGGAGACAGTTAATCAAAGCTACGCATAGCATTGTAATTCTTCTGTTACTTTCTTCATACGGGTATGAACTTGGTGTCTGATCCATGCGACTGTCTTTCAAATCCCCACAGTAAGCAACTTCAATTGCAACTTAGTCTAGGACTGGTTGAGACAAATTCAAGCTTTTTCAAAATGGCTTTAGGTAATTAGATTACATCATAGTGTTGTTGTATTTCATATTAGCACCATGGACACCAGCTGACTTTCCTGCACAGCTGAAATGAATATTGAGACTGTTTCAATAGCAAAAGGCCATTTAACACTCACAGCACAAAAGGAGACTTGCAGGAGCCCATTCCCATAGCAAGGAAGAAGTGAACATTTGGGACAATATAATCAATTTATCAAATGTCTAGCATAAAATCAAGGGACAATATACACAGACACATCTAAAATGAGAGGGTGATAAGGGTGTGCATGTTAGATGTTCTCAATTTGCAATCAACCCTCCTTTTAATAATCCGGATTGCTTCCTACCATGCCTAAAAACTGTACATATGGAACCAACATCTGATGAATCATTTGTCTTATATTCAAAAATCATATGGAAAACTTTCCCTAAAGTTCTCTGCTGACTCCAGCAGACACTTTTTTTTTTATTCAGGTACAGCTGAACAAAATCATAAATAATTTCAAATGACCAAGTTGCTGATTTGCTCCATTACAAAAATTCTGAAGTCTCTGATTAAAGATTCTAAGGCAAAGTAAAACTACACTGAAGCCACTCAGGCTATTGCAACTCTGACAGATCTAGCTGAGAGCTTTGCTATGAGGCTCTGCAGTCTCCTTTCAGTGTAGAATTACGTATGGAAGAAACTTTCCTCACAAAAGAAATGGTGTGCTGCTTAACATGCAAATACTAGAAATCTCTTTTGAAATACAGATACTTGAACAAACAGATTTGTAAAGCTAGTAAAGGCTTTTTAGCATGGGCATGGATGCAAGTTATCCTAGATAAACATTAAATACGAAGATCACTGATTTATTTTTAAACTACTATTTATTTTTTAAATGTCTCCATTACACAAATGCAAACAAAGCACACTAGAAACAGAGCACTCTGTGAAAAGTCCCCTGAGCACTGCCTGTGTGCGTACATCCAGCCCAGAATGTGCCTTATGGGCAATGACCTCCAAATAATTCCAGCCAATCTCCTTGGAGAGGATGCTGCTATATCTAGGATCAGTTCTGGGTGGTCTCCAGTTGCAATGGAGAGACTGTTTTAATGCAGATTGTGTTGTAAGATATTTTGTGACTCTTAAGGAAATGGTGGTAAAAACTGCAGTATGTAACATGGCTTCTTCACCATCTCTATGAAATGAACCATACCAGCACCTATCTACGTCACGTTTGATTTGTTTGCACTGAACTTTTGCCAGTTTGTTCCGCCATCATTCAGATGCAGAAATTAGGCAAGGAGCACTGCATGCCAGTCTACAGGGCATCGGGCTAGGAGTGAGAGGTATGGATTTGTCCCAGGTTCATTGCTTACTTGTGACCTTGGTTCACATTATCTGCTTCAGTTTTAGCTTTTGTAATCTGGCAGTATGCTTGTGTAGAGGTATCTGCAACTGTGAGCAAACTGGGATTTCTTATGCACTGCAGTACCAAACCCAAATAGCAGCAGGAAAGCACCAAAGAAGTTGCGGTGTCAAGTGCAGACAAGAAGTTACCTACAAACTAAAGCATGGAAACAGATCTGAAGCCAGCCACTCTCCCTCTCCTGCCAGGAAAGCATAGGAGCAGTGCAGTTATGCTCCACATTCCCTAGATTGTGGTCTGCTAAAAATTGCCTCATCACATGGTATTTACTCCTTCATTTCTGAGCAGCGGAAACCATGAACTGATGATACACAATATCTTTCCTGCTTTCCCACTATCATGTTTCAATTAAAACCATTGCAACAGATACTGCAGAAGCACAATATGCGCTCAGAAACAGCAGGAAAGGTGATCTGTGATACAAGCTTTGTCTTAAAATGTAGTCTACCACATGAATTAAATCGAGTCTCTGAAAGTGAGCGGAGGAGAGCAATACAACCCCAGTCTACAAGCCGGTGCATTCAGATGCGTTAACAAAAGATCATGGTCAGTTATACAAGAAAATGCTTGAGCACAAAGCCCTTTTGTAGCATCAGATGATGATTGTGATCTAATAAGACCAGCTCCATACCCACCCGAAGCACTCTCAGCTTGATTTTATGCTTACTCCCTTTTGTTTACTACTCTCAGACCCACCTCAGCATCTGAGAGAAAGCAGTTTCTAACTCAACTCGCACATGCTTCTCCTGCACGTTTAATTCACATTGTGCTAACGCATACAACATGGAGAAAGGAATAGAAGTGATTCTAAATCACAGATGGCTAAATGGGGCTGTTTTTTGAATTATTCTCTCTTTGTTTGAAGTTAAGATTGTGTCACTGGAAATCTGTGGTGAATTCTGTCTCCTACTGAATGGCAAAACTCCCAGCTACTTCAGCAAGGCCAGAAACAGATTTCACCCTCTGTATCTATAGCAACTCAGAGGCATAAACTGCATCTATGAGACCTTAAAGTCAGAAAGCAATGGGTGGCAATCATAATGAAGCTGTTTTTCCCAGGATTCTTAGAAAACAGAAGACAAATAAATAAAAATCTAGAATATTTTAACATTTCATTTCCCAGCCCCTCTTCATGAGCAGCTACAAATCGTAAGAGTTTCCCATTGCCAGTGGTCAATGATATCATTCAAAGCAATTTTTCTACATCCTCCTTTTGCTGGTCTTTCTTAGTGTTGTTACAGTTTCCTGTGGGCTTTAGTTTGATTTGTGTTTATCTTGGCTGTGAACTGACCTAAAAATATGAGGCTATTTCAGGAAAAATACCAAAAAAAGAAAAAATAGTAATCTGTATTTTAATTCCTATGCTTTCTGCCACTCAGCCCACTTAGCATTTTTAAAATGCATTATTTATTTATATGTGTGTTTGACTAAAGCTTTGGCAGTACCTGATACAATCAGAATGTGATTACATGGGCTGTATGTGGCAATAGAAATCAAGTTCTTTCACAAAGTGCTTCAAGCTCGTGCAGATAGACCCAGAAGCCATGCCACAGCCATCACCCTGCTTTTTCCCATCATCCAAACCAGGCCTTTACACAATGCCATTCATGCTACAATGAGCTTCAGGCTGGAAAGACAGCACCAGTCCAGATGATGAGGAGCACCTTCCACAGTGTTCACTGGTGGTTTTCCTTCCAATGCTTTCTCCATGAGCAGCCTCCGAAGAGATGGCAGCATTAGGTGTCACTACAACGAATGCTGAAGGCTGTGTTTCCAGCCTCCTCTTTCAGGAACACTTCCAAGCTTGCCATAGTACAAACTGATATAGTATTTTAACAGACTGCCTACAATTGAAAGAATATTCTAATATTCAATTAGTCATATTTTTCAACTGCTACAAGACTAACACTGTAATCATGACATTACAGGACACTTGTATGCTTTGATGTGGTCTTTTTATAATAATATACAAGGCAATGGCATCATTTTGTTCAGCTGAAAATCTGTGTGGTGGCATTGAATCTAAGTTTTTCCACTCGCTGAAATGAATCTCATCATTCTAAGAAAAGAAAAAGCCCCCAAGTGAATTCTATTTCTAATTCGTTGAAAGCTGCATTAAAAAACAAACAAACAAACAAACAAAAACAAAAGTAACAAACAATAGCAATAACAATAACAATGACTAATTTCCCACCCAGAGACCAATAAATTGGTCTCCTTGCAAATTATAGTGCAGCCATGAAGCAACTGGAAATTATTAAGAACTGCAGTTGTTATGATTGATGCTACTGCAGTCCTTCTTCCAGAAGAAAGGCACCAGTGCAGACTAGTTGAGTGCTGAAAAACTACTTTGAAATAAATGAAATAAAGTGATTCAGTAGCACTTTTGCCAGTAGGATGTGGGAAGGGCAGACTGTGAGATATTCTGAATTTTCTGCACTGTCTTCTGATGTATTTGTGGTGGAAGTCAGTTGTGCTCTGATCCAGCAAAGCAGGTGAGCATACAAACAACCCTCTGTTGCAGCTGAACACATAAGAGTTATCAGGACTCAGGGTAAAGGTGGGTATCCACAACCTGTGTGTTTCCTGGAGAATTTTAACTCTATTTCTGGTTTGGAAAACATTCATTTTGTGGTTTAACACTGGAATATTGACTGCATATCCAAGTCACTTCTTTACTGAAGAGTTCACCTGCTTCTAAGACCAGAAGGATTTCCCTTATAAAGTAAGTCATTAACCTACCCTACTGCCTCAGCACTGAAGTTGGTAGCTTGTATCTTGTCAGTGCCAGTTTGAAGACATTAAGAGGTTGAGGATACTGGACTTCCTTTAGTATTTTGTTGCAACACACAATTACTCTTCATTTAGTCATTTGGTTTAATTTCTCTGGTGACTCATTATACAACCAGCTTGGTGATTGATACTCAACCACATGTACACAAATACATAGGGCTTCCGACAAATAGCATGCAAAGTTTTCTGTCTGTTTTTCATCTGCAGTTGACTTCTCTCCAGCCTTGCTACTGCTGCTTTGATCTCATATTGGCTAGCTTCCATGCTATCCTTCACTTATTTTTGAGAAGATTCTCCTGTTTCATTTGTCAGGATTATTTTGTGCCAAGTTCCTTCTGTTCAGAGATGAAATTTCCCAAAGTGGTGCCTACTTCTCAATTCCTAGACCCCTATTTGAGCACTTCAGTAACTGGCTTTGGCTTGCTAAAATTTTGAGGATAGAACATCTCCTAACAGGAGATATCAGGTGCAGGTCCAGCTTCATGTAAAATATTAGGTCTCATCTTCATGTTCCTAAATAGGTAATTAGAATTACAGATTTCCACATGTGGGCTTAAAGACCTTGATGGGAATTCCTATACACTGAATTATAGTTCTACATCATTTGGAAGCAATTGCTCAAGTTGTCATAAATAGTTTAAATCTCCACCAGTCACACAATTCAGTTTGTCCAGGAAGGTGGTGGAATCATCATTCCTGGAGGTGTTCATGAAAAAGGGCAGATGCAGCATGGTGACATGCCACTGAGTGACGTGGCTTAGTGTGCATGGTGGTGATGGGTTGATGGTTGGACTAGATGATCTTAGTGGCCTTTTCCAACCTTAATGACTCTGTGATTCTGTAACTGATATCCAAGCTTTTAACTAACATACAAGTTTTCCAGCAATGTAATAATCTATTCCATATATTTCATATAGTTAGCCTTAGCTCTATGAGACATTAACTTGTATAGTTAGCTTGGATTATTATCTTTACTGTAAACCTGTTTTGGGAGTGAGGGGGGGGAATTTTGGGCTGACAGTTCCCCAGCATCTAAATCAATGATAAATGATTTAGAGGCACCAACAGTTGAAGTGACTAAATCATCTGGGGCATCTGTGGAAATGTTTCAACTGGAGTTACTTCAATTTCCTACAGCTGTGTTGACTGCTATACCTTGATAAAAACCTCTAAAGTTACAGAAGAAATTTTTAATGAACTTGAGTGGGATGCAGCTATTTCACTTCTTAATCATGTCTGGACTTCTGTTCTGCAAATCTGTCACTACACAGTGTCACTTCCTGCCATCAAAATTTGCAGCTTCAGGTCAACTAGGCAGAAACTTTAAAGGGAGAATAATGGAACTGCCCTCTCATTCAACATTCTTGGTTATTAGCTGGACTCCAAACAGAGGCATGGCATCCCCATGATCCTGCAGGACAACTTCTACCAAGGAAACAAGCAGCATTTCCTCCAGGTCTAACAAATGTGTGGCTGCCTTGAAGACAGCAGACAAAATCAGGACATCAACATCTCCATCAGACAAAATGAGGCTCATCTTTATCAGTCTCCTAACACTGGTGTTTGCACAAAACTCACTAGCAGTCAAAGCCCCCTCAAAGGTCAAACGATTCTTATCTTGCACTTACACTACTGTTGTTACTCAGACTTGGACTGGGTTGAGTGAGCTGGTCATAAAAAACATTGAAAAGGGGAACCCTTGCAAACATCCCCCCAAATTTACACTTCAGGTTACCCTTCTCATTGTCTATGAAACAGAAAATAAGTTGTTAGGAAGCTGCATTAAGCTGATCGGATTTCCTTTGTATCCCTACCTTTCTTTGTTGCTCCAAGGTAGCTTCAATCAGTGCAGTAAAAAGTTGGAGGAAAACTTAATTTTGGTCACTGCCTGCCAAGAAAAACTTGTAGGATGGATGATACAAATTTAGAACACTTTCTATATGTCTGCTCAGATTGATAGGAAAAGATGTCCTAGCTGCTTATTCACTGCAGTCTTTTAATGGGGGGTGTGATTTCAAACCATACTGTAGTTCATCTCAAAAGCCATTGCGTTTGAGACACTGCTCCTTATTGTTTTAGCAGTAATTGAAGAGGTTGCCAGCTTGACATCTCTGTGATATAGAATAATATCTTCTCTAAGTATGCAACTGAAGTCATATATCTTGGTAAGCTAGGAATTGTCCTTTAAAGTTTTATCTTCTGCTCCTGAGTCACAAAGCAACTATGGCTTTAGGCTAGAGAAAGATGACATTACAGTCTTAGGGACGTAGTCCCAACGCCTACAGTTACGTCCTGTGTTAATCTAGGATAACAGCATGCTACTCCAATTACTTGAAAGCTCACAGAAGTCAGGAAAAAAATCATCAGTATGATGTGAAAACAATCTTGAACCAATGTTATGCTAGAGCACAAAAACTTTCCAGCTGGACTGTAATAATCAGAAGTGCATAATGTGAGCTGTATTGGAAAGCTCTGCAGAATTTGATTTGTAGATTTTTCTTTCTTTTCCTCTCAAACTTTGGTCTTCCTCACCCCCACCTTAATTTTATCATGTCCCTTTACCAGCGTTCTCAAAGCTCCCCGTCTGAGTTTGGTTCCTTTGGAACAGTGCCCTGCACATAAAATTATCTAAAGCAATCTTCCTTTTATTCTAATACTGACATTCATAATCCTCTAAGGACTTAAAAGAAAAAGAAGGAATAATATCAATTGTGGGAAAAAGGCTTTCATAAACTTAAAGGGGTTTTGATCTGTTAAAATAAAATTTTAAAAATCAGACATTTGCGTAACATTTCCCAGGCTAATCCCTAACATAATTCAGATGAGATAGTTTAGCATAGAGAAAATAATAGAAATTCTTTCGATGGAATCAAAACACAAGGTTTTGTTTATTTAAAATAATTGCAGCTGTGGGATAAAAACTTTAACTATACCAAACAAACAGTCTTTCTTCAGATGTAACAAAAATTGTGACTCCATTCTTTTTAGAGCAGAAAGGTGATTACAAAGAATCAGAAATCCAGAAGATCCCAGCTCTTCACTATTTCAGATCTTTGGAAGACACAAGGTCACCTGTACTCTGTTCAAGGGTACAGGAAAGGATAAAAAAAAAGATGCAATGCATAAGTAAGAGGAGAACATCCTACTGCTCCCCAGAGATGTGTATTAATAGCTCTCTGCAAGACGTATAAGATGTACCCTGAGAGTAGGCTTGTACTGTGCTGATATCTAATTCCAACTCCACAACTATTCAGCTATGACACTGGTATATGTGGTAGGTAAGACCCACCAACACATAAGAGATCTTTAGTTAAAAATAAAAGCTTGGTTTAAATTGCCTCTTGAAAACTGAAGAATTTTTAGAAACAGATCTGAAGCCTAAAAAATATGGTTCTTCTCCACACTTTTATTTCCGCTTTGACTTTAACACATATCAGCATGAAAACATCCGCTTTGTAGTTTCATTTGGAGATTAATATTTGGGTAAATTTAGCTTAAATCCTTGGATTGTTTGAACTTCAACGTTCCTCTCTACTCACTGAAACAATCTGTCAAACAAATAAACAAAACCTTCAAGTCTTTTTTTCCACTTCTCTGAAGAACAAACTAAGAGAAATCACAAGGTCTGGTAGCCATGTGTTTTTTTAATAGCTGGGGCAGCTTTAGGAATTGTGAATCTAAATGATACTTTTATGCTGTGGTTTTCTTGTTCAAAGTGAAGGCCTAATCCTTCCTCTGAGCACCTGCAGTTAGAGTCAGAACTGGGACTAGAATTCACATTTCTCCAACTCTTTCTGCTCTCTGCATCAAGGCATCGCTGCCTGACTACTGAGCATTTGCTATCAGAGCAGACATTTTCTTAAAGCTCAAGGATCATACAACTCATTCTCCCTTCCCCACTGAAAGATGACAACTTGGGAAACTTGTGTAATTTCTGTCACTTCTGCAGCTAGACAGATGACAATCAATCTGAAGTAATTTCTCCTGCATACCTGTGTGAGAGTAAAACAGGGAGGAAGGTAAAACACAGCTCTTAGACTGTGTGATGCATTCAGCACTGTCTCATACAAACATCCACCAGGGGAAAGGGATTAGCATCTTTGCTATCTGTACTTGAAACAATCCCTGTATGAGGCTGGAAGTTCACTGTGAAGGACAGAATTCATGTCTGTCTGTCAGCTGAGTGGTATGGGATGGTAGGGTTAGATAAAAGCTGAGATTTTCCCATTTCATGCCCTAAAGAACACTGGACTCTTAAGGGACAAGAAATGTCAAGAGGTTGGACAGCGTCCTTTAAATGAAGCTCAATCCATCCTCAGTGACAGGGAAACAGAATTTATATTGGAGGACCACATATCTCCCCTGTGCATTGGTAGGGTTGAGTCAACTAGTCCTCTAGGGTTAGTAGGCTGTTTGAGAAAGAGATGTTTCAGGAAGATTCAAATCTAAACACTGAAAGGGGATGGAGAAACCTCAAAAAAGCTACCCAAGTTACTTTCTCTTTCACTGCTGGACACAACTTGTCAAGCCTTATTGACTCTGTTCTTCTGTAATTCCCCAAAGATTTTTCTGGCCTTCTGCTATATCTACTTCTATCTGGAAGCTAGCATTTCAAAGGCACACACAAATGGAAAAGTGTAGAAGCAACGTTAGTACTAGCTTTTCCAATCATTGTGCTAAGCTTTCAGACAGCACATAAAGTCGCTGACAGATTGAGTTATACATTTTTTTGACTGAGTACTGTTACAGCAGCTCTTAAAATCAGATAATGTCTGTCACATTAATATAGTGCAATAATTTATATTAAAAATAAATAACAAATATAATTTATTATAAAGTGCTTTCCTATATTCAGGTGAATATGGACTATGCAGCTGACAGTCAAACAAGTAAAGTTTTTGGCATTAATTTCTTTCTATTGACTTGCTTTGTTTATCTCACAGTATCTGATGTTGATAATTTTTACAGGAATATGGACTTCTAATTTTTAAACAAAAATGTGTTTCTGAACTGGATATCTGGGGAGAAAAAAAACGAAAACAACAACCTAAATGATCAATCTTCCCAATTTCATACTTGGAAATTCAATTTTTTAATCCAATCATATTATTACTAGACTTAGAATTCCTTAAGATCCAAGTAGGTCACTCAGACCTACTTGACCATGGATATCTTTCCACATCCTTCTGCCTTGTAATTCTGTGGAATGAACAGAAAAATGTCTTTTCCCTTTGCACTACTGGGTAATGAACACAGTGTTGTAAGAAAGAGTCACTCTTTTCCCCATTGAGTTCAGCAAATGCAATGCACTTAGAAGCATAATTTTCATGTCTTTACAGTGGACTGCTCATCTATTCGATTAATCTAAAACTCTGTGGACAATTATTTTTAAATCTCTTACACTAAAACATATAAACCCTTCAGACAATTTAAAATGCTCACAATTTCTGCAAGACTCAGGAGTTCAACAGTCTAGGGACAATTCCTCTTGCTTATGTTCCCTATCAAAGGCAAATAGATGTTGCTATAACCTTTTAAAAAAACCTGCTCTTGGAAGTGTTATAGTAAATATTTAAATATGCTTTGAAATCTAATATCCTTCCTGAAGTGGAAGCCCTGGAGTACAAGAGCTCTTTGAGAATATGTTTTGGTTTCATAGGATCGTACATATGTGATACTTAGCTGTGACCAGCAAGGCCATGAGTCATTACTACCATACCCTCTTGTAAAGAAGGTTCCAGGGAGGAAAGCTGTCCCAGTGCAAGGAGAGGGTAAGGAATGTGTTTGTACTGTGTCCCATATCCAAAGGCCTCTGATCAGGAATTCAGAATCTAGTACTCCAACATACACCACTAGTTGATTCTTTTTGCCTTACTGTAAAATCATCTGAAGCATTTTCCATGCTGCTTCCTAGCTCCCTCACAAAGAATTCCTTCATCTCACAAAGGTTTTCACCTGTCTGTTCATTAAGCTTCTGCTTGGAGCAATAAAAGGTCTTAGAGCCAGCATAAACTACACTGCCAGCACTGTGATCAGTAAAGTTGTACTGCTCTACACCAGCAAAGTCCCTTTGAGAATAATTTGTCTCAGCCACCCCTTTCACTACACCAATCCACACAGGCTGATGGCTCTGATGAGTTTCGCAGGGAAGGGTACCCTTGAGTGAATCCCAGAAGAAAACTGCCTTTTCAGCCAGAATCTGAACTGAACAAAATTTCCTCCTCTGACAGTACAGCACTCTTAGAAATGAGTTGCACCTTCTCTTACCTATGATGAAAGATAAATGAAATTCTTGTTCTCCTTTAAAGGGCTTTGGCTCTGGCCCACCAATACACCGAAGAGGATTGGGAAGTAAGAGTAGCAATTAGTCTTTGTGCTCAGGAGGCTATTTCTAATTGTGGAACATAGGTTGGTGTTGTTACAGTGAGTAATGACAGTTGTGGCATTTCCTGCAGTGCAGGAAAGGACATTTCTGGGCCAGAAGAACAGTAGAATGAACTTAACTTGTTTCACAGACTTGAGAGAGTCAGCAAGAAAAGAAACACATGCACTGCTTGGAAGAGACCAAATGGTACTATGTCCAGAAGAAGTTGTCCAGGGGTTACACAGGTTGATGGTAAGTGTTTTTGTCAGGCCAACACATGGAATAAGTACCCACCAGGAGCACTATTTTGTTCTTGCAATCAGCCAGTTTGAACAGTGGGTAGCTCATGATCAGCTTGTATGACTGAAACAACATCATGTTACAAAGCATTTCATCTTCTGCCCAATTCATATTTCATAAATTTGAGGCAGGGGATTCATAAGTTACCCATTGCTTGTGAAGTATCTTCCACAAGTATTCCCTTGGACCACCTCCAGGGGAAAGAGCGGTCTCTTTTTCAGTTCTATCTTTTAACTCTTTAAGAAACTTAAAAATAGCATTTGGAGAGTTCTTACACAGAAACCTAGGGCCACTCTTTGATTTACACCCAAACTTTTCAAACAAGTTTATCCTCTGCGTGGTCACAAAAACATTCTCTGTTTCTAGATAGGGTTCTAAGTGCAGTGGCATTCACAGAAGTGCCATTTAATGTGATAACAGTTATATTAAATTAGAGGCACAGGGAGGCACAGATAAGCTAATGACATAGTTGTGAGCTATTCTTGTTTTAAGGTCCAGATCAGGATATACGTGCACGTGGCCAGGCACAGCATAGGCAAAGACCAAGAGTGAGACTAGATGCAAGCCCTGAGTAGCAGCTCCTGGTTAAGCACTGATCTGTGGCCCTTTCCCCACTACTCAGCCTGTCATCTTCTCTCAGAACTGGTGCACAGAGGGGCCAACCATGGCATTCTGCTGGGCCTGGTGCTGCTCTCAGGATGCTGGCTAAAAGCATTAACAAAGTAAGCATGAGGATGAAAAATCTACTGGTCTTTTTTTTTTTTTTTTCTTTTTTTCTTTTTCCCCCCTTTAAATGAAAGAACAAACAAGATAGAAAATGTTTGATTCCCCTGATCATGCTTCTAATTTTCATCAGAAGAAGGGAGGGCATACGCTGCCAGTGCTGGAAAAGCCACTGCAGACCAAAGCCACCAAAACTCCAGCCTTGTCCTTTATTTTTGTCTTCTCTGCATTCATAGAGAGGTTGGGAAGGATCATGGAGGAGGGGCCTTATCTGCACTGCCCTGATTTGCAGAGGCAGTCCTCCAAAAATAATATTCTGGGTTGAGTTCCTGGAGAGGGATGTTGGGGTTTTGTGGTGGGGAAAGGCTGGCAACATTGACTCTGGTCTGTAAAAATCTTCCTTCACTCCTTACACATTTATTGGCTTGTTTTCACACCTTGCCCTCTTTGAAGGATTATATACAGTAACACGATGCTGTCTGGAGCTTCAGGTTTCTTGAAGGTTCATTCAAGCTTGAAGCAATCCCTTGCCTCCAAAAAAATGAGAAAGAAAAAAAAAAAGCTCTGCCTTGATTGCCTTCCTAGACTTTCCCTGACTTTTGTTTTTGAAAGAATTGTGCCACTTATATGTGTTCTAACATATCCTTCTTAACTCTTGAAAAATGCCATATCCGAAGATTTAACTGCTGTATGTCCTACATAGACATATGAAGTATATTTCTTTTTTTATTCATATTTTATTGGAAGTTTTACAAAGCATACAGAACAGATGCCAGTACATCAAATTCATCATGCCGAGCCTTGATTATACAGACCCCGAAGCCCCAACACTGCCATACAATCCTTCCTTTCAGGAAATAAAAGCCAAAGACCAGTTTTCCTGCAGGACCACTTGTGGGTATGAGCTGAAGCCCTTATTACTGGAGGTTCCTTAGATATGATTTAAAGTTTGGAAGTTCCTTCTGTTCACTCATCATAAGGTACTTCTCCAAGTCTAGGCATGCTGCTAAAAGTAGGAGCATTTGTCCAAAACCAGGGAAGCACTCTGCCAAATATCTGCTTCCAGCTTAGTAGCAGCCTTCTTTTCTCTAACCAAGAGAACAGCGGATGACGAGAAAGATAAGTGTACAGCAGTTCATACAAGGAGTGTATCATCCCAAATAGCTGCCACCAGAAGATGCTGCTATGGGTGAGGACCCATGAGTTGCAACAAAGCAACGCTGTCAACAGAGCCACATCTACTTTGCAAGGAAGAGATAAAAGAGCTCCCCGAGAGCTTGATGGGCTCTGCCATGACAAAATAGCAATTAAAAATGAATAAATAAAGCAGATTTTCACTGGGCCGACATTTCCTCCTATACTTTGTGGTGTAAATCAAAGCAAGCATGACATTCTCCGAAATTTTAGATTTATTTACACGTGTTTGGGTTGACCATGTTTACTCACTCGGGGTTTCACTCCACCACTTGTTAATGCATTTGGCATGCTCTCGTGTAAATACATCTAGGATTTCAAAGAAAGGTCATTCTCTATTCCCCCTCCATGCAGAGGGAATATGCCAGAACTGTGCTGAGGATATGGAATGAGATCACTCAAGATCAGAGTCGCCATGGGTGGGTAACGATGAGGTTACCCCTATGGTGTGTGTAGATGTATTCCAAAACCTCATTATAGTTATGATATAGTCTCATGAACACAGCATATCCATCTTTGAAACTGTTCCTCAGTTTTAAATCTACTTGCTGCTTTATGGAAGCCAATACTGCAGAGATTTTCTGCTGATGCAATGCTAAATGGCAGCAAATGGGGCAAAAAAAGAGGTGGGGAGAGGAAGGAATAGAGGAGTACAGAAAAGAGAATGGAAGGAATTGAGGAGAAAAATATTTGAAAACTAGAGCTTCCCCATGCATTTGAGGATGCAACTTCAGAATACTTCTAAATCTTTATTAATAAATCAGTATTAGGAGCCAGTTGTTTATGTAGATTGTAATACCTACATGCCTGGTTGGGTCACCGGATGCTCTCTCATCAGCCTTACTGCATTCTGAATTAGATCCTGCCAAGCTCCATGCTCCTTTTCTGCTATTTAGAGACTTTTAGACAAACGAGAGCTTCTTATAAGTCAACCAAATACTGGAAATTGTAAACATTTCAGATTCTTGACCAAAAAAGATTCAGTGGTACACGGGACAGGAGATGGCTCTACCAAACATGAAATATCACTGCTAATTGACTGTCTCCATTAATCCAGGTGATCCTTGCTAAGGCAATATCCTGCAATGCATAAACATCACTTCTAATCCCATCTGACATATATTTTGTTCATATTTATTCTGTGCTATTGTGGGAATAAAATGTGTGTTGTCTTTTAGCTTTATTTTTTAAACTTTATGGTAAAGAGCTTTGAATTTATTTTACTTACAGTAGAATTTTCTTTCTTTTAAATACATCTGGCCGGTTGGCACAAACATATCACTATAGCTGGCTGAATCCCTAGAGTTTAAAGGAATATTTCTGGTCACAGGGGATTTAGCTGAAAATGTATTTCAGGATTATTCACTCAAGGATTAAGGCAAAATGAAATCCATATAACACTTACTATTTTATACTTAAAATTTAGAAACTACTTTGGAAAACTCAGCCAGAAAAAATATATTTTCTATTTTACAGATTCTGTTTGCTTGTTTGCTGGATTTGGTGAAGTCACGTTTAAACATTTTTTGCTTGTTTTTAATTTGTTTATGAGGTTTCTTTTGTTTTGTTTTGTTTTTTGGTTTTTGTTTTTTTTTTGTTACTTTTGAAAAAGATGCCACAACAATACTTCCTAACTCTCCTCCTGGACTGAAGATGGAATTTCTGAAAGCGTGTGAATGTTGTGAATGAAGCTATCCCAGTTCAATCCAAGTTGTAGCTTAACTGGTAGTACAATTAGGCCATTAGGGAGGCCTTCTGAAAATCCTACTAACCCCTCATTTAAGTCATGATAGCTCATTTTTTTTTTTTGCCCAGCAATGAACTAACTATAAAGAATAAAAATTTTCATCACTCAAGAAGAGGGCCAAGAGGGAACTTCAATGAAAGCCCAGAAAAACTGGGCTTTTATCCAGTTTTTGGTGTGAGAGAATAGCAGGAGGACTTATGCCTGGCATTCTACAGCTCTGATGAGAATCTACATTAAGTGAGTTGGCATAAAGAGACATAACTCCACTAAAACCAGCTTTTTTTTTTTTTTTTTTCCAGAAAGGATCAAAGATTATTCATCTGCAAGGAGTAACCTTCCTGTTTTGAGAAATGTGATATACCCAAGCACCAAACCTCACCATGCTTCTGTGAAATAAGAGGACAATGTAGTCTGGAAATACCAGCAAAACAGCATAGATTTATTTTCTCTTTCAGATCAACAGTAGTTAGAAGTGCTTTATTAAAAAGCAAAAACGTAAATGTAAAAAAACCCAATCTGTTACATAGCAAAACATTCTAATGCTTTTATGATTCTATGATTTTATCATTTTCTCTCCACTGCACGCAGCTGCAAATATCATTTGCCAGTCTCATTTTTCCTAGCTCCCACTAAATCTGACCGCAGCAAAACTAGTATGTCTCATTACTTCAAGGCACTAATTTAGATGAATTATTTTTTGTATAAAACTACTCAGCTCAGATGAGGGGCACTTTTAATAGTTCTTAGAAAGTCAAACATCGCTGCTAAAAGGGATAAAGCACTTCCAGCAGCTAGCGAAAGGAGGAGAAGGTCAGAGAAATGTGTCACATCAGTATGAAATCAGCACAGTTCTAAGAAGGAGCCATGGTGTCACATTCAGCTCTCTGCTTCCCTTTTGGAACTGGCATTTTATAAAATCTGTTTTTCTCATCTAAATTTAAAGGTTGATTGAAGCTTATCTTAATCAAGGCCACTGACTCACCCACCGTTTCACAGCACTGTAGTTGGGTTTGAGAGGCATGAGTGGTTTTGTGCAGGGTTTCTGGACATATCCGCTGTGGGGAGAAAGAATTATTTTTAGACGTATTCTGATGCATCATGGTGTTTATGCAGAAAATTTAAAAACAGTTAGTCAGTGAAACTTTGATCTTTACCACATTATCACATGAATGAGAGGTGACTTTTATTATCTGAGTGAATCTCAACTAGTGTAACCATCAATTCCAGTACTATTATCTTCTCACATCGTTGGTTATTCCTCTGCACCTATATCCCATACAAATTTCAACTTTCAAGAACCAAGAATAAGGGAAGTGGGAACACCCTATTCATTCCAGTATGCAAAACCACTGTTTTGGAAACCACATGGAAAGTAGTTGCAGGACATTGTTAATACTAGTCAGCATCTCCTAAGTGCTTGTGCAAAGGTGCTGTTGAGGATACAAAGTGAAGCCCCAGGAAGCAGAAGCTGCTTATCTTTAACAAAGAAAAAATCTTTATTAAATAAACTATTTTAAACTATTTTAAATAAATTAAACTATGTTGGTTACTCCAAAAATAATGCCTCCTATTTATTTTCATGGAAACTACAACACATATAATGAGCACAATAACACTATTTGATAGAGCAAATTATTAGCTACAATACAGTCAACAGCTTTAGCTTTGCATTTTCACCAGTGATGAACAGGAGCCTACATGCTCTACTTGTAGAAACCTGCACCAGTGGAGGTGACCTACCATTGCTGTTGACACTGCTGAAATGCACCACCCACAGCCTCACTGTGCTCACATCCACTGTTTGGGCTCCATAAACACTCAGCAAACACTGATGAATATCAGTGGGTGCCATTTCTGTATTTATATTGAGGTCAACAATATTAATCCTTCTGATACACATTCATATAGAAACATTTTTTTACAACAAATGATTTCCTTAATAACTATATTCTGTGGGGTGATGGTAAAACATATTGCTAGCAATTTAAAGTACTGCAATCATTTTCTCTTGTCATCATTGCTTGTTATTAGATTCTCATGAGATTTTTTAGAACAATATGTGAAGTTACAGAATCAAAAACACTTGAGATTAGACAAACAATAAATACATTCCTGTTGAGGTAGCAGATAATTTCTATTGATTGTTGCTAGACTTCTTTCTCAGGTGCTGTGCAAAATTCTTCATGTAGCTCTGTCATGATACTTCTTTATCAGTTTGTAATGACCTCTGGTCTTCCAGTCCAGGCTTTCTTTCAAGTGAAAGTTTCTCACTGTGTTGTACTGTAGTGTGTTTTTTCAGTATTGACAGAAGTCCACTAGGATGCAAACCACCAAACTAATTTTCGCCCTTACCTAAACCAGGATTTAAACTTAAGTCTCTGAATTTCAAACCTAGAATACTAGCAAGTGATGGGTGAGCCTCAAATCACTTGATTTAGATAAGAATCTAAAAGCTTAACTTCTTTTCTGAAACCATACTGGTACAGATATCAGCCTTTTAGTCTTGTGACAGTGGTCTGTCTTGTATGATTAATTGCAAATCCAAATTGGAACTAGATTTCTGATGCACCACAAAGACAGCTTTTTTTTCATAATGCTTTTAAGTAAAGCCAGCAAGTTAAAAATTATGTTTTAAAGAAAAAAAACTCATGTTTTGAAATTTTAAGTACCAGATTTATTTATTTTTAATTTATGTCTTATTCAAATTTGTTTTTTTTTCCATAACAGGAAGCAGCAGTGTTAGAAGGACAACTCCAATCCTCACACCAGAGTAACGATTTGGCCAAGGACTGTGATTAAAAAATTTAGAAAACAAATTCATACTAACAATAGTGAATCACTGGGATGGAAATGCATAGGGAAATTCACAATTTCCACCTCAAAAAATGTGAGAGGCTTGATAAAGCCTCAATAAAGTTTTGAAAAACTTAGGGTTGATCCTGTTCTAGGTTGAAAACGTGCATTATTCGATGTCTTCCAGTTTTTTGGTTCTGTGATTACTTGACTCACACAACAAAACTCTTATGTGTATTAATGTTGAAGTAAAAATGCCTCTGTGAAAAACATGTTTTTCTTTTTTTTTCCAGTAAAGATCATTTATATGAGTGCTGCTCCGAAAATAATGTGTCCATTTCTATTATGTTGACCCATGCGATCAGAGGTGGATGTTGGTGGTATGGCAGTAGAGGCTGTATCTTCCCACCAATAATCCATTCCATTTTGTTGCTGTGACACAGATGGCAGCACAGGAGTAGTCTGTAAAAATGGTCATATCTTTCCACCAGACTTTTATATTTCTCTTACCAGAAATATCCCTCATTTAACAATAACACCTTATTCATGTCATCACTTTTTAGCAGCACATGCATTTGTGAGTTGTTTTCAAGGTTGAAGCAAAGGAAAAATAAAATTTCATTAAAAATCTCTGATGAACATCTTGAGAACTCATTAAGAATTGAAACCACTGCCATCATAGTTTCACAAAAGCAAGGTCAAATATCTCACTAGTTTTTTTTTGGTTTTGTTGCTCTCATTTTCTGTTTTAACAAAAAAAAGTAAAAAAAATTAAAATGTTTTGATACTTATATTCATTAGTTATAACGTATATTCTATGAGGGCTGCCCCAAAAGTAATCTCTCCTATTCTACTATAAGGCCCACAGTGTCAGAGGTGGAGTGGTGGGTTACCATGCAACAGATGGCAGCAGAGTGACAGTGTGACAAAATGGCATCTGACATGACAGTGAATGAAGTGAAGGTGTGTCACTGAATTCCTCCATGCAGAAAAAGCAGCACCCACTGACATTTATAGGTACTTGCTGAGTGTCTATGAGGACCGAACAATGGATGTGAACACAGTGAGGTGGTGGGCGGTGCATTTCAGCAGTGTCAACAGTCACACTGTGTTACCTCCACTGATGCAGGTTTTTATGAGTGCAGCAGGCAGGCTCTTGTTCATGGTGAAAATGCAGAGCTAATGGAGGTGACTGCATTTAAAACCACTGTTTTGTAGCTGATAATTTTCTCTATCTCTTTGTATCTGTGGTAGTTTCCATGGAAATAAATAGGAGGCATTACTTTCAGAGCAACCTTTGTACAATAAAGAAACCCCAACATGTTGCTACAATAGTTTTCATTTAAACATTTTATTTCGTAATGTTAGTACTGAATTGCCAGTTGTGGAACTGGATCAAAATTCAGCTCTTCAAAAATGTCCCAGTAGTTTGATAATATATAAAAAAAGTATTCATAGGGAACAGAAACATACAACAGAAATAAAAGAACTGACAGAAAGGACACACGTTACAATAGGAAAGCAACTTTTAAAGAAACTCAGAAAATAAAATGGTGCAAAGAAAGCAGATATAAAGTAATACCCTCAAGTTACCTGCACTGAAAAATGGCACAGCAAAAACACACTTGACTTCTGACCACTGATTCTCATATTGTCTATGAACATCTGTAGGAAAAGGGAAATCTCATGAACTGAAAAATATGAGTATGGGACTATTTAAGTTAATAGAGGTGTCCTTGTGGATTATGCTGTTATCATTTGATTGTTTGATCCTGAGCAGAACCAAAAGCAGTTGAGTTGCACCTCTCAAATCCAGCACTATTTGCTGTCTCTACTTGTGGAGCTCAGGTACTAAGATTTAACATTTTTTCGTGAAATGATCGAACGAATTATAGACTTGATTGCCATAGAGGAGAAAACAATCAAAACATATATGGGGACAGATGAGAAGAATACTTGGAAAACTGGTATTTAGATAAATGTTGGTTGGGCTGATTCACAAAAGAAATCTCAAGTCTTCCTGCCTTTTCAACAACTATCAAATTTGTCTAGAAATTTCTGGTTTTTATAACTGGCCAACATTTTTGCCAGCCTACATAAACAGACAACATCAGTATAGAAGGACACAACAGATGAATAAAAACAAATGATTTGTGATTAAGCCACAGATATACTTACCAGTAAGGGTTATGACACTGAAGTTTTCTTTTATGATGGTATTTGTGACATTCTACATAGTTTCAGCACCACTGTCAACTATTTTGCGACAGCGAGTTCAAATCTTGCCTTTATTTGCTTTTGTTCTACCTCACTGGAATCAGGGAGTTGTCCACTCTGAGTTGAGGGTGGAGACTGGCTCTAAGAATCTCAGTTTTCAGTGGAGATATGTAAGCCAGGTGAAAAGCAGCTTGACTTCAGTCAGGCTCCAGATCACTTTTCTCAGCCTGGCAATCAGGAATACCATTTTGCTCAATAAATCAGCATGCGCAGGATTGATGCACTGCTGCTGCTATGCTGGTTGTGTACTTTATGGTTATACCATTAAAACTGTGGAGAAAATAAAAGAATTTCCCCCAACAGCAGTAACGGGATCTCCTTGCAATCCCTATTCATTCCTTGCACATGCAGAGCTGCAGCTCTGCAGGTAATGGGATAAGCGGCACAGTAAGAGCTGCACGGCGATGCTTGTTTTCATCACCATTCCTGGAGCTGTTTTGGAGCTGTGAAGTTAAGTGACTGACATGTCCTCCTTTCAGATCCCAAATGAGGGGTAGAGGTAGGAGGTGGAAGTCCAGTTCCGCTCACACCCATCTCAAATGATTTGTTTAACAGCAGCCGGGATGTGGACATACTGTATCAGCTAAGAACAAAGGAGCAGCCTCAAATCCACATGAAGTTTAAACATGGGTGTCCAACCTTTTGGCTTGCCTGGGCTGCACTGAGTAAAGAGGAATTGTCTTGGGCCGCATATATGGAGGTCACTCCAAAAGTAATACCTCCTATTTATTTCCACAGAAACTACAGCACAGATAATGAGCACAGTGACGCTGATGGCTCAATTTCTCAGCTACAAAACAGTATTTTTCAGCATGGTCACTACATTCAGTTCTATATTTTCACCATCGATGAAACAGAGCCTGCATGCTGCACTTGTAAAACCCTGCACAGGTGATCCCCTGTTGCTGTTGCCACTTCTGAAACACCATCCACTGTTTTGTCTCCATAGATGTTCAGCAAGTGTTGATGTATGTCAGTGAGGGCTGCTTTTTCTGCACAGAGGAATTCAATGACACACCTTTGCTTAATTCACACTTCCATGTCAGACACCATTTTGTCAGACTGCTCCTCTGCTGCCATCTTTCACACTGCAACAAAATGTAATGGAACACTGGTGGCAAGGTTCATCCCCAACTGCCATACCACCAACATCCACCTCTGACTTTGCAGGCCCACATAATAAAATAGAAGGCAGTGTTATAAAATTGCATCCTTTCTTCATTATGGAAGTGCTAAGCTCTGTGCCACCAGAAAATAATTACAATGTGAGAAACAGACATTGCAAGAGGCAAATTTTGTCTTCAGGCTAGGAAAGGTTATGGTGAAGTTTAAAGTTATACCACTGCTGTTGGCTGCACTCTCCATTGCTGCTCCACATGCTGGAAGAGAGTTTGCTAAAGACATGGGCGTCAGTTGGCTTTTCCTTCCCCTTGTTTATCAGCCATACCTCCAGCTGGAGTCAGCACGCAGCAATGTTGACTGTAGCTACCTGGATTTCTTGAGCGTTCCCCTGCTCAAGGATATATTCAGTAGTGCTGTATTCCAATGCACATTAACCTATGTCTCCCTTAACAATTGTGCTATAGAGGAGGGCCATGATTGTAGTGTTGGAAAATCAGACATATCACAGATTGCAGTTAGAAAAGCACTCCAATCACAAGTAGCTAAGTTATATACTATAGTCACTGCTTCCTAGCTATAATGCAGTTCTGTTTATTGTACAAACTATTTACCCACCAGAATAATTTAGAGGCAAAAGAAATCTGTATCTACACATAAATCACTCAGATAAATACGACATCTTATCTCTTCAAAACAACTTTTGTAATAAAGCAACTCCCTAGGTCATTTCCTAATGTGGTGTTCTGGTTCTTTCAGAGTCAACGGTAAAAAAAATGGGAATATATATAAAATGAAATTTTCTGTAAACTATTTCAGCACAGTCTGGATGTTGAAGTGTCAAATTAGACAAACAAGATTTTGCAGGTTTCTACCCCAGTGATATGAATGACTCAATCAGCAGGATGGGAAGAAGTCGGAGTACTATGATACTTGGGTTTGTCTGCAATTACAAAGATGAATTTACATGAAACTGTTCTGCTGTCTGTGGCTTCAGTGAAGACCACTTGCTTTGCCTAATCAAAAAAAAAAAGTATATATTTGAAAACCAAAAATATCTTGGTTTAATGACGCACATAGGCAGAAGTTTTTAAGTGGGTAAACTTCCTTGCTGCATAGCCTCAGTGCACCTGTGCAACAGCTGGATTTAATCTATGGAGGTCTGTATTTTAGAAGCCATCACCGGATTTTAGGCTGGAAACTGAACAGTGCCCCACCCAGGCATGTCCCAGTCCACAAACTACATTTAACATTTCAACAGAACAGAACAATGCTATTCTGTGGGTTAAAGAAATCCAGGGATGATTTATGTGTTTTTGGGAGTTGAGCTGACAAGAAAATAATCTAAATGTCTGTGCTGTGCAGCAAAATAGAACATCTAAACTTATCAATAGATGTGATTTATATTTGTGCTCATTACAGAACAGACATGTAGAAATGGGATTCTGATCCATACCATCTAAGTCAATAATATCCACAGTTTCATAAGACATGAGCTGTAGTTCCTCCATATCTTTCAACAGTCATATGCGTGTCACTATTTTATCAGTCTGTACCAACAAATATATCAGCTTAGACATAAAGATCAAACAGTCCGAGGGCCAAGCATAAATAACTATCAGCCAAATGACAGAACAGCATGGGATTCTCTGAAGCCTACAGGCTTTTCCAGCAGTGTTTTATGAAACCTATCTTTGGATAGTATTTTTCCTCCCTCCAATCATGGGTAAAAATCTTGATACCACTGATGTAAGTGGAGCCAGGTTTTTAACCATTATCCCCACCCAACAAATCCATCTGTTGAACAGATGGTATGAGGTCAGGGTATGATCTCATATCTTCTCAGGCAGAGTATCAAACCCACGTGATCACATCCGAAGCATCTAGAGCGAAGGATGTGAGTGCAACACAAATACCTCAGCGCCATTGCTTCATCAGGAAGATGAGCAGAGCTTTTTGCAGACTTGCACAGAACAGGCTGTTCAAACCTTTCAAGACCATAAAAATGCTGTCTTGCCCGATTTGTATGCTCTGTGACACATATTTCTAATGCTGAAGGTTGGACCAATTCCTTGATAAACTTCCCTTTCTACCTTCTATTTTCAAAACTATTCCACCAGTGGGGAGGATGACTAGTGATACACATTTTAGTAAAATTAATGGCAATTATTACTGAAAAAATATACCTCCTTACCATTGTAATTGAGTGGTCAATTTATGGCCATCTGGGAAAGTTATTCCATAAGCACTGAATTTGATCATATGACCCCTTCTACCTGTCCAGGTCACTCTAAGACAACATCTTAATATTACTCTGCAATGTTTTATTTTATCTAACTGTTGGATAATGCATTTTCTTGACCTTTGCTTTCCATCACTGAGAGAATTTCCTTTTTCACAATTTGGCTCAATACATCTCTGAGATAAAGTGAAGCTGCACCTCAGGAGGGGCTGATTAAAACATCCCACAAACCCTGACATCCCAGTGGTTTGACATCCATCTCGGGGTGGGACCCTGGATTGTGTTCCTTGTTTTGGGGCCTAATTATATGTGACCTGAAGAGCTATCACAATTGCAGAGACTAAGAATCCTCCAGAGCTGAGTCAGTGTCAGGCCTTAGGTCTGGGAGAAGCTCTGTGTTGGTTCAAATAGGTCATTCGAGTCTGAATGAAGCAGGAACACTTGCTTTTCATTTTAATGAGGGAAAGGAAGCAAGAGGGAGAGAAACTTGCTACAGCTGACCTCAAGCAAGTGCTTTTATTATAAGTTTTGCTAAACTGGAAAATCAACTTTTCACAAAGCCCCTTATCAACATGGACCTTCACATTAAATACTGGATTAAAAAAAATAAAGCATTGTATTACATTTTTTTTTCTTAGATATATTATTATTTTCTTCCCTTGTTCCATGTTTTCCCTGGAATTTCCTTTGCTTAAACAAAACTAAAAGTCTGAGCTTGTACACTTAAAGATGCAAGGTGAGTCTCCTAATCTCATACTGCAGTCAATCTATGGAAATTAGAAAACCTCATTTTAAAAATTTGCAAATGTTTTTCAGTTAGTGATGCATAAAAGAAGGATTTCAGCCTCCATGTAATTTACTGCTAAAAGGAAAAACAAAGTACCAAAACTGTGTATTTGAAAATCCATAACAAGCAAATCCTCAACCTTCTCCCTGAGTACAACAGCAAATCTCAGTCACCAAGGCTGTGGTGTGAGAAGACCAACTCAAATTCCTGCAGTGTGAGAACATGCATATGCCAATTACATCTGGAAACACACAGATTGTGATATTATTTGGAGCCTGAAGGTTTTGCCACAATAGAATGTGAGAGGGTCTTTCTGTCAGTGACAAGCCCTTTCACATGTCCTCGCACTGAAAAGAAAGGAATGCCAATACACAGAGTCACTTCTGCATCTCCTGTCACCATATTTTTCTTTCCCATGCTCATCTTAGCCAGCTGTTACATTGTTCCAGCTCATCTTTATTTGAACAGCTTGATGGTATTCTGGAGCAGCAAGGTGGACAGAGAGGCCGTTCCCATCCAGATATGCTGCTTTTGCCAGTTTTGGCCATATTTCTTGCACAGGAGTGCCAGCTTTTCATCAGAAAAGGGCATCTTTGTTCTCATTTAATGCAACAGGCTGGGAATTATGAACTTAGGAGCTCCTAAAAAAATCCTAAAATCCCCTAAGAAATCTGAACATACTCAAAACATGCTTCTTATATTGAATTCTATACCAAACACAACAGACTTTGTTTTCAGTGTCTAAAGAAAACATGTTCACAGTTATTCAATGAAGCAAAACAAAACCACAGATAAAGTAGCAAACTCAAATCCCTTGAACAAAGCTACAGACGAAAACAAATGACAACATAAATGGTTTCTAAATGTGAAATGATGTAGAGGAAAAAACAAGAAAATCCAACGTGAAAAGGATGCTCAGAGAGGAGCAATGGTGACCTTCCACAGAACACTGTCAAATTGCAAGGGCACATCTAACTCTGAGCTCAATGTGAGAAACTGTGAATTTAGCAATAAGAGGTCTTAAAATCACAGTGCTGTATTCTGCACACATGCCTTAAATTAAAAGTAGTCACTTGATGTATTCCAGCTTCCACCCATACCATTAAGTGTACAGTCTGTATTGTCCTTGTGAAGTGCAACAGAAATCTGCTGCAACAGTGTTTTGATTTAAAGCTCTGCAAAGGAGATACACAAACAGAAAGAGAATCACAGCATTAAAAGACAGGCTGAAGAGCATTCCTGATGTAGCTACTACTACAGTATTATATTTAGCTCTGTTCACCTGTCCCACTGCACTTTACATTCTCATGCAAAACTTTCTAAAGCGAGTTCAGGGAGAATGGTCAAATATTCCCACTTTGATCCTACAGCATATTACAAGAGTGCAGAAAACAACTTAAAGCGAATCACAAAGGAAATAACAGATTTTGTAGTCAACTTATTTTTCTTTTGGACAAGTCTATCAGCAAAAAAGCACCACACTGCCACAGCTGCTAACAGTGACTGCATGCCCAGAGAAGTCAATATAAATGGACAGTACACTGTACTCTCTGTTTATTAGCTTACCTCAGGTGAATGCTAGCCACAGCTACTGCTTTAAAATAATTTGGCTTTTGATTTAAGGAATTGCTCTCAACTCTGTTTTGCTTGGAAACTGCCAAAAATATGAAAAAATATCTGAGATAATTTCACTCTCATTTGGGTAGAATAGCTGATCAGAGACATCTGCTGTAAGCTGCAGTTTCAGGCAATGAAGAAGAGGAAATGGTCACCAAAAAGCTGCCAGTCTCAGAGAGAGGATGCAAGGCTGCTGTCTACAAGATGCAGACACTAGAGTGATATCTGCCTCAAATTGATGGAAGCAGGAGAAATACCAGTTCTCTGGCTGCAGGAAGGAGTAACCGCATGTGTTACTAAGCCAATGTACTGTCATAGAACCAATCCATCCCAAAACAGGCAACATAACTCTTGTAGAAAATTACTGCCAGTTTGAAGATTATAGATATGTCCCGAGGCAATTACATTCAATATTCAAAAACTTTGATTGGCATTAAGAGGATTGCTTTGTCCCAGCTGTGCTTCCTGTCAGTGCTGACAGGTTTCTCCCAGCTGTATGCCTTGCTCTCAAGATGTTTATCTACTGTAGGGTCCATTGTAACGGATGTAACTGGTGCTGGCAACCACCACCCCGTATCACTGTGCTTCCTACGCAGCTGCTCTTAACTCCAGGCCTCTCCACAGCGCTGAGCCTTCAATCAAAACAAATTGTTTGTTTCTTTCTGACCACAAAAAGAAGTCTGGTTTCATCGTTTGCTTTGGCTATGTTGCCTAAGTAAAAACATACTATAATGCTAGGAACTCCACTCAGCCTCTCTGGACTTAAAGCCATAAGGTTGCAGATTACAGTTCTGACTGACAAAGTAAAATAATTCACAAGCGCTTTTGAGGCCTGGGCTCTCATTGAGGAACCTTTCTTTGTAGGTCTATTCACAATGAATTCCTGTACAACCTAGAAGGTGAAGATGCTCACTGAATGGTTTTGAAGGACGGCATGAGAAAAAGTTCTCATGCACAACACTGGGACATGAGCTAGCCATAGAATGGGAAAGAACCCTGGCCCTGGTTCACTCTGCCTCCAGCACCAAAGCCCCCTCTCACACCAAGTTGCACCACAGGGTAGTCATACCTGAAATTATTTGCTTTGACTCCTCTGTCAGCAGTCTGGAAACAGAAAGACTAATAATGCCTTATTTTCTGATTTCTTCCTTCACTTGGTTGCTGGAAGAGCTATCCTGAATCCTCCCCTTCTGTCATACCCTGCAAAGGCCCCAGCTCTCTGGCACATCTAATTTCAAACTCAAGCCACCAGCAGAAATGTGTGATAAGAGTCAGTGGGGGCCCAGTCCAGCTAATAGAGACAAACGAAAGCTACACTGAACTGGGACAAATCAGTAAATTTAAACCCCATCTTTTGTATCATCTAATGGTATGTCAGAAGGTTGTAACGCACTCTGAAAGAGGACAACACTGTGTGGTTTCCCTAGACTGGGAGGCACTGGAGCCAGTGACCCAGGAGGTCCCATCCCTTCCCATGCTCTTCTTTTCTTTCCACACTCCTTTCTTGCTGCCACACATCTAAATTTAGGCTGTAAACTAATTTTAACGGTAAGGAGCATGGGGTTGATTCCTTTGAGTATCTAACACACTATAGGATCACTAAAACACAAATGCTTATGTAAATGAATCTTTGATTTTGTAATCAATTGAGCACACTAATTTGTCGCAGGAATTGGCTGAAACAACATGCCTGAATTTTTACTGCCTCTACCATAAAACTGACAAGCGTAGATTTTCTGTTTTTATTTTTGCCTCCTTTCAAATGCAATAACTTCCCTTTTCATAAAATGCCAACATGTTCTTTTAAAACTGTCAGGCTGCCATCAACCTGGTCCTGATACAGTGCCAGGCTGTGGCCAGACAAGATGAGTTACAAGGTAATCCGTTCCCTGCCAAATAATACAAAGATGTTGGCACTTTTCTCACGGCTGCAAATCAGCACAAAGGAACACAGAAATCAGAAACCTAAGGATCACTTCTTTTTCTGTTTGATGTTAGCCTTGCAAGAAAAGTGGCATTCTGCACAGAATCTAATGGTTTCATTAATAGCCTGCTGGCTTCTTCCCTTTCTCCAAGTTCTTTCCTCCACAGAGGTCCTGGATATAATTTTAACGAAATTGAGGATACCCTCCCCACAACTTACTCACTGGATTCCTGAAGACTGGTTTCAAGGAAATAGCATTCCAGAGATGAAATACAAAGCAGCTGCAGAACTCTGGCTTGGGGCTGTACAAACGCCACCAAACACCAAATCGCTACACTCAGCTGAACTGGAACCATATCAGGATTCCTATTCAGGAAGGCCATGCAACAGTGGGGACGGTCCCTTACATCACGTAAAAAAAACAGCACAGAAGGCCACAAAACTTGGGAAAGGATCCCATTTCCTCCACTTACCAGTGACCTTGCAAATTGGGTCTTTTCAAATCCATCACCAAGTAAATTAACTCATCAGTGTAGCCTGAGTTTTAAGAGAGACCTTTAAAGTCAGGCATGTCCAACCTGCAGCTTGTGGGATGCATGCAGTGTGGCCCACTGACTGCCCTATGCATACCTGGCGGCAGCTCCTCCAAACTTGGCCCAGCCCATCACCTTGGCACCAACCAAACATTGGTGTGATATGAACACTCCTTTGCACCAAAACTATAACTATAATATATATTCCATGAGGGCTGCTCCAAAAGGAATCCCTCCTATTGTCTGAGATATAAATGGCAGACGTTGGAGAGATGGAAGTAGAGGATGAACATTACCACTCATATTCTGTCACATTTTGTTGCTGTGTGAAAGATGGCAGCTGGAAAGAGGAGCTGCCATCCATGACAAAATGGTGTCTGACATGGAAGTGTGAATTAAGCAAAGGTGTGTCATTGAATTCCTCTGTGCAGAAAAAGCAGCACTCACTGACATACATCAACACTTGCTGAACATCTATGGAGACAAAACAGTAGATGGTGTTTCAGAAGTGGCAACAGCAACAGGGGATCACCTGTGCAGGGTTTTACAAGTGCAGCATGCAGGCTCTGTTTCATTGATGGTGAAAATATAGAACTGAATGTAGTGACTATGTTGAAAAATGCTGTTTTGTAGCTGAGAATTTGAGCCATCAGCGTCACTGTGCTCATTATCTGTGCTGTAGTTTCTGTGGAAATAAATAGGAGGTATTACTTTTGGAGTGACCTCCATATATGCGGCCCAAGACAATTCCTCTTCACTCAGTGCAGCCCAGGCAAGCCAAAAGGTTGGACACCCATGTTTAAACTTCATGTGGATTTGAGGCTGCTCCTTTGTTCTTAGCTGATACAGTATGTCCACATCCCAGCTGCTGTTAAACAAATCATTTGAGATGGATGTGAGCGGAACTGGACTTCCACCTCCTACCTCTACCCCTCATTTGGGATCTCAAAGGAGGACGTGTCAGTCACTTAACTTCACAGCTCCAAAACAGCTCCAGGAATGGTGATGAAAACAAGCATCGCCATGCAGCTCTTACTGTGCCGCTTATCCCATTACCTGCAGAGCTGCAGCTCTGCATGTGCAAGGAATGAATAGGGATTGCAAGGAGATCCCGTTAGTGCTGTTGGGGGAAATTCTTTTATTTTCTCCACAGTTTTAATGGTATAACCATAAAGTACACAACCAGCATAGCAGCAGCAGTGCATCAATCCTGCACACGCTGATTTATTGAGCAAAATGGTATTCCTGATTGCCAGGCTGAGAAAAGTGATCTGGAGCCTGACTGAAGCCAAGCTGCTTTTCACCTGGCTTACATATCTCCACTGAAAACTGAGATTCTTAGAGCCAGTCTCCACCCTCAACTGAGAGTGGACAACTCCCTGATTCCAGTGAGGTAGAACAAAAGCAAATAAAGGCAAGATTTGAACTCGCTGTCGCAAAATAGTTGACAACACTTACTCCAACACTAAGATATCTGCACGTATGGCATTGTCCAAAGAAATAAAAGTAGTAAGTACTGTTTTCTTTCACTACAGTGAGAATATAGAGATATGTTATCAGGTGTTTGCAGACAGTGGTATGTTATGGAACAATAATATTGTATGGAAGAAAGGTGACATTTCCTCAGAATGATTTTTCAACGTAGAAATGTCCTTTGGGAAGCACTGCGTTATCTAGAATATTACTGATAATTGCTTCCCATTCAAACAAATATGTATGCATATACACACACACAACTTGTGAAAATGCCCATACAATGAGTATACTGTGCATTGCATGCATCCTTTTTGAAAACTGGGGTAACCATTGGAATTTAGTCGATACTGGGCCCTATGCAAACTATTTAGCATCAGATCGTTGCCATTTAACCATGGTTTTGGGCCAAGTGTCACCTTTGGAAAAGTTGAATTTAGAGCAGTAGGTTAGGGCTCCCCAGGGTCACCAACATCAAAGCATGTTTCACCAGACAGATGAGAGTCAAATATAAAATGCACTAATTTTAAAGTGAGAAGTTTGAGAGAAGCATGCAGATGATGACAAGAGAAGTTTTGCAAAACTCCCTCCCAGCTCGATCATTTGGAAAGCAGGAAAAGAATGATTAAAGGAAAGGCCATAAGAAATGTCACACAGCTCATGGAAGGCAGGAAGTGATTCAAGAGTTTGTTTAGTTCTGCTCTGGAAGCAGTTTGAACTTCTCTCCAAGGGAAACTGATATCCAATAAGGAAAGAAAATCGGATGAATACATAACTTACGTATCATCTTGATAACTTCAGATAAGTTTAAATTCAACTACTGAAATCAAGTATTTCCGGTTTCCAAAACTCTTGTGACTTAGACCAACATCTTAATAGCTCTAAACCATGTAGCTGGGGTGAAAAAAAATAATAATTCAAACATAGCTTGAGATACTTTACGCTCCTTCTCAATCCGTTACAGGTACAGAGCAAGATAAGGATAAGGAAATCCTCAGATAATCTTCTGGTTATACAGTACTCCAAACAAAGAAGTCGTCTTTTGCTTGCTCATTATATTTAATCTGGAGTGTTTAACTAGAAAGTGGGATTATATTAAAAAGAAATTTCCAGGGACAGTTGCATTTCATTTGCACTCCAAAGCTCAGGGCAAAATATTAGACATGCGATCTGTAATGGAAAAAAACCAAATTTCCATTCTTATATTTATATACAAATACTGCTCCATATGTGTAACTCCTCCTATTTTACTATGCTGGCCCATGGCGCCAGAGGAGAGCATTGGTGATAAGGTAGCAGAGGCTGAACCTTCCCGCCAATATTGGATTACATTTTATCACTGTGCAACAGATGGCAGCAGAGGGGCAATCTGACAAAATGCTGTCTGACATAGAAGTGCAAATGAAGCAAAGGTGTGGAACTGAATGCCTCCATTTGGAAAAAATGGCACCCATTGACAATTATCAATGTTTGCTGAGCATTTACGGGAACCAAATCATGAACGTGAGCACAGTGAGGCAGTGGGTGGTTGTGTCTCAGCAGTGGTGACAGTGACATGAAAGACAAGGGCCATTTTCCAGATAGCCATGCAGATTTTTATGAACGTGGCATGCAGCCTCTTCTCATCACCGTTGAAAATGCATAGCTAATGGTGGTGACTGTTGAAAACTAGTGTTTTGTAATTACGATTTTGCTCTGTCAAATAGTGTGTTATTGTGCTCATTATATGTGTTGTAGTTTCTATGGAATTAAGTAGAAGACATTACTTTCAGTGTGACATACACAGTATAATTAGCAACAAATCTACATGAAAAAATATTTTTAAAAGATTGTAAGGTTTAGCAGCACCTTCTTTTCTCATTATGTCATGGTATTCTTTACATCAACTCTAACCTCATTCAGTAGTAGCTTTTGATATTAAAGTGGAATCTAGTAATATGAAAGGATATTAAGACTGATGCAAAATGCGGTATGACATGTTTTCAAGGCATCCTTAAAAATCTGTATAGGTTGTCTCACTGTTACTGGAAGCCTGTTTTTTTGCTGATATATGAAAAGCTTTTAAAAGTTTCATTCATCTGTAACACAGCAACATACTAGCATAATAGCTGTCAGTGAATTGTGTAAACTAAATGAAAAAATACCCACTGGATTTCAGCATGTCGGGAAATCAGCATCAGAAACGTTTTCTTGTTGAAATTTCTTGCCAGTTTTATAATCCCAAAGAACTCAGGCAGACAAAAAACCAACTGCCCTATTTTGCACATCATAGCTACAGCTCTGAGGTTTTGGGACAAAAACAGTGTGGGGCAGAGGAAAAGGGGAAAGCCTGAATAGTTTCACAATGAGCTAACCATCTTCTTCTAGAAGAAACATCATGCAAAGTCATCACAACTTTTGTGCCCAAGGTACAGTGACATAAAAATGAAGGAGTTAACTATAGCAGACTAACCTAATTCCATCCTTAAGCAAATAATTCCTTATTCTCAGGAAGTATCATATGATGCTGGATATATCGATAGTGAGTCTTAATTACAGACAGGGATCTAGGTGCTGTATGCACGCAGGATATAAACTTAGTTCTTGCCTCAAAGAACTTCCAAACAAAGAGTTCAAGTGAGAAGATGCAAATATAGGCAGACAGGTAAAGATAGAAGATCCACAGAAATCAGGAAGGAGAAATGAATGTGAAACTAGATGCAACTAGCTACAGTAAAACTTCTTGTATATATTCTTGCAGAGCAAAGGCTCAGTGAAGATTCTTAAGGAAAATAATGCATGATTTTGTACGATATATAGGAATTTTCTAAAATACGAAGAGCAGCAGTAGGAGAGAAACTTGACATACTCAGTATATAGCAATGCATTGTGTTTAATAATTCTCACTGAAACAGCTCAAGCTGTCACCAACATACCTTGAGCACAGTGTGACTTTTTTTACAATTCCCCTTATTTGTTCCGACATTTCAGCCTTCATTGTTTCTGTACACTTTAGAATTGGTGATAAACCACTCTTGCTTTGTTTTAGCAGGCAACAATTCATTAACACTCTACAATTTCAAGTTTCCCCAGAAGTGCCTTCTAACATGCAACTTGGATGACTGCCAGGCATGAAAAGTCACATCTAAGTGAAAAGTATTAAAAAATGGAATGGACTTTGGAATGGAGAACATGTAACTTTTGTTGCCTAAGCCTTACAAAAATAGAGCAAATATGAGGAGTAAATGGCATGCCACAGTGAAAAGTCTTAAAGAGGTTGATTGCCTAAATCAACACTTCTTTCATGGGTACACTGACTCACAGCATACTGGTGAGTCAAGCAGTGCCAGTACTTTTGAGAATTACCAATGCCAATTTGAACTTTGACTGCATTTAACATATTTGCCTCAAAGAAGAAATATCCCTCTGGTAGTCTCACAGTTTACCTTGAACCCTCCACCCTCCAGCACCCTACAGATGGAAAGTGATAATTTTCTGCAACATAAATGGGTATGAGAAAATATAATTTGAAACATTTAGCTAGCAATTTTTATAAGGAGTAGTTTACCTTGGATAGGAATCCTGGTTTTCCCATGCTCATGGGAGTCAGCATGGCAGAGCTTGCAGCAATATTGTGGTGACTCTCTCCACTTGAACTCCAAAAGCTGTAAACCTTCACAACTCATTTGCTTCAAAGAGAAAAGGTTTTAAAGTAATGAAGGAAAAAAACAAGATACTGTACCAGCACTGTCCTTCTCATTTCTGCAGCTGATCAGGAGTGAGGATCAGCTTCCTTTTCAAAATCCTCCAATGTTTTGCAGGCCCAAAAAGTGAAATTTTGCTTGCCCCTCTTTCTGGGGGTTTTAAACATGAACCGACTTCAGGAACAGAACCAGTGGGAGCAGGAAAGTGTTCTCACAACTGAATGCCTCCCTTGCATTCTTTCCCAGCATTCATGGGGCGGAAAAAAAACAACGAACAAACAAAAAAAAGCTACCCAGAATAAAGTGCCACACCTGGCCATTATTAATTCCATAGTTAATCAATCTGGAAAAGCTATACAGCATAATTAAAGTGGAAACTTGGGCAGAAATAACTTTTATTTCTTACTGTTGATCTTCCACTGCTCTCTACATGTAGGCAATAAGAAGCTGTTGTTTTCAGAATGTATAGATGGACAAAAGTCAGAGCTGACATATTTAACCTGGGAGGAGGAAAGGTGAGATTTATGGTGAATGGCAGGAGCCAGTTAAAAACTAAACACTTGTCATTTTAAATTGAAAGAAATCTGCTATCTACTGAAACTCTGCTGAGCACAGTTTGACTCCACCTATGGAGAGCTTGAATTACAGGATATTTGTTACAGCAAACAGTAAAAAACAGAGGAACACAAGTTAGGAATCAGACTGGGGAGTACATTGCTTTTCTCTCCCCAAGATCACAACATTTCTCCCAGTTCATATGGCAACCCAGCCAAGGAAGATTTGATTATGAATCAGGACTTGTCACTCACCCAGGATTGGTCTAATGAAGCAAGGAGCTGCTTGCTGTGGGAGCGCAGTGCATGCACTCACTTCCTTGCCCTCAGCCTACCATGTGCCCTACCTTGTGCCTAGCTGATGAGAGACTATGGGAATGGTTATACAAACAAATCAGAAACGAGACTAACATTGTCAAACATACTACAGCAGGGCACAGGCAGTAGGAGAAGAACAAGCTATGTGGTTACTTCACATCAAGGTGAAAAAGTAGATCCAGCTTGGGAAATTATTACATGAGAGCAAGCTAGGTCAGACCATACAACTATCTAATCCAATATCCTGCCTCTGAGGACTGGAGTGGCTGTATAGGAAACATAACAAGAATAAAACGGTCCTCCTTGAGATATTTCTTGTCAGCTTCCAGCAATTCAGAGCATTATGGAGGGTTTAGAAAAAACATCATATTGGTGCTGATAAGCTTTATGAACCTGAGCAAATCACTCCTTCTGTATCTACTCTGGCGTGTTCTCCTTTCCCCAGTTTTTCTTCCTGCTCTTTAGACTGAAACACATGTGAATGGTACCTATTACAAAAGCAGGCCCTGATGCTCTGACTACAGAACACCCATCTCCATCTAGAAAAGAGGGAAAAAAAGAAAAAAGAACAACTCATATTTTGCTCTTAACATGCAAAAACAGAGTAGTGATCAACAAACCCCTTCAGTATGTAATCTCTCCCCACATTTTCTGCTCCCAGAAAGGAATGAAAGCCAAATTTTCTTTCACAACTTGTTTTTTTTTTCCTGATGGGATTCGTCCCAGGATACTTAGAGAGCTGGCCGATGTCATCATGAAGTCTGAATTATTTTTCAACAGTCTTGGGAATGTGGAGATATCCCAGTTGATTGGAAGCCGGCAAACGTTGCTCCAATTTTCAAGAAGGGTAAGAAAGAAGATCCTGGTAATTACAGGCCTGTCAGTCTCGCTTCAGTGCCTGGTAAAAATTATGGAGAAAATTATGCTGGGAGTTATTGAAAAACACCTGAAGGACAACATGGTCATTGTCCACAGCCAACACAGGTTCATGAGGGGAGCTCCTTTTTAACTAACTTCATTTCCTTTTATGACAAGGTCACCCATCTAGTTGACCATGGAAACCAGTTGATGTTATCTTTTTGGTTTTCAGAAAGCTTCTGATACTGCTTCTCACAGTATCCTTCTGGTTAAAATGTCCAGCACACAGATAGACAAAAGCATAACGTGACAGGTGAGCAATTGGCAGATGGCTCAGACCAGAAGGTTAGGGTAAATGAGGTTACATCAGGCTGGCAGCCAGTCATTAGTGAGCTTCCTCAGGGCTTCATATAAGGACCAGATTTCTTTAAGGTTTTTATAAATGATTTGCATGTGGGACTAGAAGACGTTTTGAGCAAGTTTGTTGATGATACTGAATTGAGAGGAGCTAAATTGACCCAATTTAGAGTGGAGAGGCCTTACAGAAAGATATAGACAAATTAGAAAGCTGGGCAATCATCACCTGCATGATGTTGAACAAGAAGATGTGCCAGATTCTGCACCTTGCAAGGGGCAACCCTGGCTATACATATAGACTGGAGGATGAGACACTGGAGAGCAGCCCTACTGAAAGGGATGTGGGGGTCCTGGTCAACATAAAGTTGGACATGAGTCAACAGTATGCTCACATAGCCAGGAAGGCTGACTACATTCTGGAGTGCATCAAGAATGGCATTGCTAGCCAGGCAAAGGAAGTAATTGTTCTGCTCTACGTTGCACAGGTATGGACTCACCTTGAGTACTGTGTACTGTTGTGGTTGCCACAGTACAGAAAGAACGCAAAACTATCAATGTCCAAGGGAAGGCTACAAAGACAGTGAAGGGTATGGAGGGGAAGACTTATGAGGAGCAGCTGAGGTCCCTCGGTGCGCTCAGCCCAGAGCAGAGGAGCTGAGGGGAGGCCTGATGGCGGCTGCAGCTCCTCACAGGGAGCGGAGGGGCAGCGCTGAGCTCTGCTCTGTGTGACAGCGACAGGGCCCGAGGGAACGGCGTGGAGCTGTGACAGGGGAGGGCAGATGGGGGTCTGCACCACAGGGCGGTGGGCATGGAACAGCCTCTTCAGAGAAGTGATCACGACATTGAGTTTGCCAGAGTTCAAGAAGCACCTGGACAATGCTTTCAGACACGTTCTGATTTCTGGGTAGTGCTGTGTGGAGCCAGGAGTCTGACTCAGTGATCCTTTCAGGTCCCTCCCAACTTGCGATATTCTATGATTCTGTTCCCTGATCATCCGTAACAGAGTACAAATTCAGACAGTAAGCTGAAAGGCAGGAGATACAACTTAAGAGCTGCCATGTTTGCAGAAACTGAACAATTTGATGAGCCATTAAAGAATGAAGACAGCACAGAAGACTAAAAGACCTATCACCTGCTTTTTAAATGCAAACTGAGCATGCTATTATTTTTTTAAAATCTTCTTACAAATAAGCCAGAATGTCATTTGAAGGCAAAGTTACTCTTAGAAAGTAATGGCAAGTATAAGCCACAGATTTAGCATAAACTACTTGCTTTCAAATGTATTTGGATACCATTATCATTGCATGCAGCTGTTGGGTTGAACAGCTATAATTGAGGGGTAAATTTGGCCTGTTCTCTAAAATCAGGCTAAAATGATAGTTAGAGCCATATTAAGTGTGGATTTTTTTTGTTTTGTTTTGTTTTTCTTCCCTAAAGCATCAAAACCATTAGTTTCTTAGCTTAAATCTCTCCCTGAAAATGCACTTTAAAATCTGATACTAAACAGCCCAGCTATAGTCCCAATGCAAAATACAGTACTACAGATGACACACTGGGAAAAATAAAACAAAATTAACATACCAATGTTTGTGGCTGGACCACTATACCATTACTGGCATTTTGCTTATGTAGTGATTCCATTGGTGTTTTGCATTACATGGCAAAACCATAGGTTCCCCTTCTAAGAAAAGAATAGCTTAATGTGCCAAATGGTACATCTGGAGAGAAGTACTGCCAGTCTGCAATGCCAAAAAAAAAAAAAAGAAAAGAAAAAAGAAAAAAAAAAAAAGATGAAACTGATGCCTGCTGACTATGTTTCTAAATGATGATGTTCCTCACAAAATTCCTATTGAGAATCATATATTGGTAATGTATTGTCTAAAGCTTCCAGGCTAGAAGGCATCTTTAATCCATTATTCTATGGCTTTTTGATTGCTGTTTTTTTTAGCAAATCCTGTAGCTGCAGGGGAGATGAGTGTGGTTTTGGTGAGATAACATTAATTATTACTGCTTTGCTTTAGCTTTTTAATTAAAATATAATGTTGCCTTCCACTGTTAGTGACTCTTATCAGGCACAGAATTTGTTTGATCTGAGTAATGTAAAATGAAACCTTGCATTACTAGTGTTAATTTTGTGTTATATGTTATTTAAGGTTCAGCATATATATCAGAAAAAAACATAAGTAGAAAAGACTGACTAGATCCTATGTGGTTGATTATAACATACTTCTCTGAAGTACATTATGCTACTACTGTATGAGACAGCTCTTCCAAGCAGAGACTTCTGCTCATCTCTGGAAGGTTACTGCATGAATCAGGCTGTTGCTGGCAATGAGATTCCTGCAGGGGGGCCTCTGTGCCCCCTGTTGGCTCTTACAAGGCTCTGACCGTGTCTCCAAATACAAAATACAACCCATCTCAGCAAAAGTAATGTAACAGATGTTGTAGAAGATGCTAACGCAATAAGGTACAAGAGTAACTCATCGTAGACTCAGGACATCAACAAACATCTGTCCCAGCAGACAAGTAAGGGATACAAAGGGTCCTTGGAGCAAAACTGTGCTGCTAAATCTATGCCAAACCATCTGAGAACACAACTGTACAAATTTTTTGGTAGCTGCAGAAGCCAAAGCAACTCTCTGGTTTTGAGGTTTGTAACAGCTCCTGCATTACAAAAGGCAATCCAAAGAATACGTATGATTTGTTTCCAGTAAAGGTGAGTGACTTTCCAACTGAATACCTCCCTGATTTGATGGTTCTAGGCATGCTTTCTGGAGTTTTTGGAAAGAGATCTACACTATAGATCTCTGAATAAATGTTCCCAAAAATGTTGCTGTAAAGTAATTTGTAACCAGTCTGAAACAGTCTGTGGGCCATATCAGATACTCAGTGGAGAAAAGATCTCTCAAAGATTATTTTACCTCACAAAACAAAAGACAGCAGGCTGAGATAGCTGAGACAGACTCCTTAATCCAGTAACATGAATGCTCCAGGGATTACAGGTAAGTGCATGTGACAACGTAGACATATCACAGCTGGCATATTTAAAAATCTGTAAAACATAATGGCTCACTGTTACTAGCTTGCATTGTTGGGTTATGACTGTAAGGGGGAGGTAATATGTACATTTCAGTCTTATATTACTTGGAGGCTACCATTATACTGAGAAATTTCTTATCAGTTAGAATTAAGATATCAATGGAGCCAACCTGGTCAAGCTACTGACTATGAATGTTACATATATTTCCACACCAACTGCTTCACTGCCAGTTCATTTGCATGTAAATGTGTGTCCCTGCATTTCTGCTGGATAGATATACTAGTTCAGTCTTGTGCTAGATAATTATCAATTCCCATATTTATTAATAAATATTTAAAATTAGTATGAATCCAATGCTGACCTTTTCAAGTCTCCATCATCATCCTCCCTACATGGACATGTAGCCAATCAAATAGGAAGCTTCCCCATTTCATTAAATGAATAGTGAGGATTTCTTTAAAATTCACTTGTGCTCCCTATATCTGGAAGCACCTCAAAACAAACATACTATGCATATTCAAAGAGAGACAAAGTTGGAGTTTGGGAAATGGGTGCTAAGTTACTCACCTGTCCTCAAAATATAGTGAAATTTTTCCATTTTAGACACCAGATTTAGTCATTTTTAGGATCACTCCTTAATTCCTTTCTGAAGGAACACATTAGAAAATTTATCTTATCTAAGCTATTTCCCTTCTCTGACAGAATATTCATGGAATTTGAACAAAGAATTCACAGTAGCATGTATGCTTACATGTGGATGACATTGTGCCTGCGTTCAGACAGACACAATCTACTGAACACTTTGAAAAGCTTTGGAAGACTGATATGTACAGTGCCTAATGATATTTATTTTGTACGTTTCTGTGCTTCATTTTATTGAACAATGAGGAAAAAGAATGTAAAAGCAAAAGAACGAAGTTCACAGTGAAAATAGATGTGGCGTGGTTTAATCCTATGATAATGTAACAGTTCCTTAATATTTAACTTTTATAATAACAGCTAAATTAGATACATGCTTTCAGAGACAAACTGTTCCAGGCCTTGTTATTTCACAGATGGTGGATGTAGAGATTAAGTGACTGGCTGAAAGTAACAGCAGGAAGTCTGTGGCAAAGTCAAAAACTGATCCAAGGACTCCTGATTCCTATCCAGTGACTCAACCACAAGATTACCACGTCTTCCAACACTGTATTGTCATTTTTTACCTGTATATACTGTTGGACTTCAGCGTGCCCTGTTAAAAGAGCTCTCAGTGCAACCAAAAAGCACCATTTCTTATCTCCTGTAATCCCCATGGTTGGCCTCAAAAGCCCTGAGCCCTCCCATACCTGGATGGAGGTCCATGAGCCCCTTCCACCACAGTTTGTAGATACACAGCTCTGTCAGCCCATTTCTTGCCTGTTCTAAGAGTCTGCCTCCATTTGCTAAACCTGCAAATTTGTGTCTTTGAAAAGCTTCCCAATGCAATTTGTCCAGGACTGCAAAGCACACACCAGAAATAAAATTCAGAAATTTCCTACAGTTTTACCGTGGTGCTGGTCAGCTCTAATCAGCTATCTACCTCGGTTAAACATAGAGTACCTCAGCTTCTTGCTCAGTGAAAAGGGAATGCAAAGGTTCAGAAACCACAAAATCCATCTTCCATAAATCTGCCAGAAATTCTGAAGGAAAATATAAACAAATAAAACAAATATGAAAAATGCTTGTATAGAGTAATAAATTAATACAGAAGTCTACAGCGAATATAAAATTATATTAAGTGATGATTTCACTTTAAAAAATTCCACGATATTCATAAACATACATACATGTGTTTATTGTGCTATAAAATCAGTTCGTCCAGCTTTGTTTCAATTAGCCAGATTCCATAATGTATGATGGATCAAAACTGAAAAAGTGTATCCTTTCAGTGAATGCCAGGCAAGTTATGATTAAAAAAGATTTTGGAATGGACTTTCCTGAGCAGCTATGGAAAAATCACATACTGATTGTTTTAGTTGTTCTCCCTTTCCCAAGAACAAAAATATACTTTTTTTAAACATAGGTCAGAAAGGAAGTGGCAGAAGGAATGGCTCTTAATACTGTCCTGTCCAACATAACTTCCCAGCTCACTTCCCAGTGTACCTTCATTAAACTTCTTGAATTACCTGAAATACCTGTTAGCTATTTCTGAGCAACAAAATCAAAAGTAGGTGGTAACAGATATACAAAAATGCCATTTCCTCTCTTAGTTCAAGGGTAGGAACTAGCAAATGCTATCTGAATTTGTACTTGGGTGCCATCTGCATTAACAGGAAGATGTAACTCAGACTAATAATTTTCAGTTGCCTTCTCCACTTTGACCAGTTCTCACAAATAAGCGAGGAAGTTTTGCAATGACAATGATAGCTCTTAAGGCAAGAGGATTATCATTAAAGAGAATTAGCTGAGAGTGGTCACATTCAAAACATGTCTTCCACTATCATGGCATTTGTCACATATTCTTTATATAGACATAGAAATGCCAACAAAACATTAAGTACAAACTATTATGTTAGCTTACGAGTTCCTATTATGAATAAACAGAGTACCTTACTTGTGCTACTCATTAGTTTAGTTGTGCAAGATAGAAAGAGGACTGTGCTCATACAGACAGCCATGAAGTGGAAACAAACAGGTCTGGTATGAAGAATCATGCTGTAAATTTGATCAGAAGTCCCTGGAAGGCACTCTGTCATTGGTATATTATCCTCCTATTCTACCCCATATATGACAACTTACTGACAATTTACTTATGTGGCAATTTATTATTACCCTTGGGTATGCTAAGCAATCCATGCACACTGAAGCCCAGTGTGCAGCAGTGTCCAAAACAGCACACTCCTAATTTCCAGAACCTCATGTTCTCTAGCAGTGATAAAACAGGAAGGGATAAGATGCAAAGTATTTCTATGAGGGTCCAAGAAGGCCTACATTCAGACATATTTGTAATCCCGTTGGCACTGTTACCTCAACAATAAGCCAGGATTTATTTTTTATTGTTTATGTTAACAGAGTGATAGGAGATACTGGGACAGTAGCGAATGAAACAGGAAGTATCTGTTTGGCATTCAGGTCCTGATAATTGCTAATGTTGGGGGTTGGAAGTTTAGTCTACAATTTGTTTTAAGAGTGGAGAGAAAAGGGATAATAAAAGGAATACGAGATTTGTGACTGTTGTGGAAGAGCTTTTGGGGTCTGGCATTTGGAGACTGGTCAGTGTATGGGGCACACAAGGAGAAGTAGATCCACACAATCCTCCTTCCATCTCTAACACATTTTCCACAGCAACAAATTGTCCTTGGCATGACTCATGTTTCCAACTTGAAAAAATCCTCCACTGTTCCCCTCTTGATCCCTCAGAAGGCATTCGTTTACTACTTTAAAAATATCAGGTCACACTATCTCAGCTGCATTATAAACAAAGACAAACAAAACAACCCAGAACAGTTTTTTGTGTGTGGAACAAGAACAAAACACTTCAAACCCAAAGAAGTTTCCAATAAGTCACTCATTGAAATTCAGGAAGAAAAAACCCCAAAGGGTAAAAATACCCCCACGTATCCAAGTTCTCTGAGGCCATTTCTTTCCCTCATCTGTGTTCCATCATCTTCTTCCTTATCCAAAAAAGCTGTGGTGTCCGTGGGAGTATGAAAAAACATTGGTGTGACCACCAAAATGAACTCTCTGTCTGGCAGCACAAAGCCACGCGTTATCCTGTCTCCAGGAACTCAGCCTTGCTTCAACAATCATAAATATTCTCTGATGAGAAAGCAAAAGGTAATCATTCATCCAGACTGAATAATACCTTAAAACCTTGAAAAACACACTGGGATGTATGCTCTGTCATCAGGCAGAAAGTAAGTGCCATGGGAAGCAACTGGTGATTGGCCTCATGTGAGGATTACAGCCTGAGGGACACTGAGGTACTACCCATCTCTGACATGGGGTTATCTAGGCTGGAAAGAGCACTGGGTTTTCCCCTTTTAAAGACCACAATCAACCCTGTGGTCATTAAGTTTATCCGAGGGCAGTATGAATCTTTCAAACTTTCCTGACTCCGTCACATGGTATAATATTTCCTATTTATTTTGCTTGTCAGCTCCATCCCATCTTGTAAATTTACCAGAAGCCAATCTTCACATTACGTAGACATCACTAGGCATAATTCCTCATAATTCCACAAATTAAAATACTGTATTAGCAAGAGTGATAAGCCTTGACTACATCACTAAACTTGGACACTTGAACACTGAAAAAAGCACCTAAGCACAGGCTGACTAATGATAGTTAGGCCATGCTATTATACCCAGGAAGCAAGGTCACTCTTGTAGATACACACTGCCTTCAAAAGTTCATAAGGTTTTACAAAACATTTACGTACTTGTTTTTAAAAGAGAAAGAGAGAAAAAAAGACTCATTAAAATTTTGATGCATAAACACACTGCTTGTGTAAGCAGATCTACATGATCTGTAATGTACGTCATAGTCTTACAAAAATTATTCTTGAGAAGATTATCTTTACAACTTTCTTTCATTTAGACAGGGAAATAAAAGAGATCTAAATGTAAATCACTCTCCTCTCTTGGCCTCTATTTCCATCTCCCAGCAAAGAAGTTAATAATATATTTACAGAGAATAAATAGTAACTTTTGCTTACCTATGTGCATTCTCCTTTTATGTTAATCTTTTACATTAAATGTGATGTTGGCACTCAAGGTAGAAACAGGTAATAAAACTGACCTGGTTGTTAGTCAGTGTAGTTTCAGAACTATATTCGCATTTCTTCCTTGGAGAATGTAACTGATTATTGACACAATGGAGGCCAAGCATGCATTTATGGTGCATGATATCATTGTGTGTCTAATAGAGGGAGTTTACTTATTTCACAGATGACTGCCACAAGAGAATGTAATTGCTCAATAATGTGTCGATATACCCATGGGAAGGATTTAAGTCACCTGAGACCTGTATTGGTACCTTGCCAGGGTCCCCAGCAGTACATCAGATTTGCACAAAATGGAGGAACCGTGGCCATTTTCCACAGTAAAGACAAACAGAACAAGTGAGGAAGTCAGGAAGAGCAAAAAAGGCACTCAAAATCAAGAAGTTGGTTAGACTTTCTGTTGTCATGAAGAACTTAAGGCTTAATGCTAAAAAGAAAAAAAATCTACTTCTTAAGTTTCTGATTTAAAAAAACAAAGAAAAAGATTTAAAACAAAGTTTTGGGTTTTTTTGTTTGTAATAGAGGACTAGGATGCTGTGTGTATTGCAAGGTAGCCTTAAGCGCTTAGAAAATGTAAATGTCTCCTCATGGAAAATGATTATGACGTGCTGCTTTAAGGGGAAAAAAAAAAGAAAAAAGAAAAAAGAAAAAAATATTTATCAGAAAACTGAATATAACTAGAACGGAGAAAAAAATGTTACCCAGATGTGGGAAATAAAAGTTCTAAGAGTAACAAATTTTTAAGAGGAGGAGTACACAGGATGTTCTGCATCAGCGGAAAATTATCTCAGTAAAAAAGGATTCAAACCAGAAAATGCATTTGACTGAACAATTGTTACGTGGAAACAAAATCTTTAAAACACCTACACTTTGTTATTTTTTCATGTATCGAGTTAAAGTGGAACATCTGATTAAGCATCAGTGAGAAAAAAACAAAAAAAAAAAAAACCCAAACAATAAAACAAAGCAGAGTTCCAAGCTCACTTAATATTGCAAATGAAGCAGCATAATACAAAATGAACTCAATACACAGAAATATTTTCTACTTCTCAAGGACCCAAATCGTCATATGGTGAGGATCAGCTTGCTGGATGCCAAGGGAAGGCTAATTAAGCAATTTAAGTTCAGGTACATTTATCCAATATTTTGTATATTAAGTTCTTGATTAGACACATTGAGAAGCATTTCAAGCCAATGGAAATTGCAGCTCTCTTCACCGAGACCCATAATAACATAAAGAAACCCTGAGGCTGTAACAGAGAATGATCCAGACAACCCTCACTGGCCAGGGAAAACCTGGAATTTAAAGCTTCTCTCAGTTTCTCACTGGAAATTTATTCCTACATTTTCAAAATATGTTATGGGAAGTTTTCTTCCCACCATTCTATAATGCCACTGGTCAGAAGAACTTGCTCATTCTCAGCATAAAATGGTTCAAACCTCAGCCCCTATGTCAAATGATCTGATTTGATGAGATGCATCACAATAGGGCCTAAATGTAACCTACTGTACTAGAATAAAATAACATCTTATGCTACTTCAGCTAGTTTCAGGTTAGTTTTTCCTATGAGTCCTTTCCCTACAGCCCTCAGTGTATCCTCCCCCTCTTTTCCTGATCTGATTTTTTCCATTTTCAGATATGATTCAGAAATCTGCCCAATGGCAGGTGGGTGGTGTAAACATACTGTTTGTTGGTAGCGTAGCAGTTATATGTGCTCAACTCTTCTGGTTGCCCACAGGAATTTCCAGGGTGGTGTAAACAGACAGATGTGGGTTCTTTTCTGCTATATAGATCACACCATAGAGAAATATCAAAGGAAAAATATAAATCTATGTATAATGTACTAGTGGTAGTGTTTGAAGTTCAGAACTTTAAAGAGAGGCCTCTGAAGGCATTGTTTCAACTGCTGGGTATGGACACTTAGGCCACTGGATAGCTTCTGAAATCAAAACATCACTGAGAATTTTTCCAAGCATTTGAAAATCCATACAAATGAAGTAAACATGGGCTCAAGCACCGGCATGTCAAAGTTGCTTGCATCTTCACAGCACTGCCCTATTCTCAAATGCAAAAACTGGTCATGCCTTCTCCTAGGTTTGGTTTTACTTTAGTGGGGCACCTAAACCTCCATGATCTCTGTACTGTTGGCAGAGTAAAGGGGAGGGCTTCAAGTGTATGTATGACAAGACAGACATTCTGCAGGTATAGACTATCAAAGCTCTGTTATCTCAGGCTAGCCCCTATTAGCCAAGAAATTTTGCTCCTCCTTCTCCTTTTCATTTTTACTAGTACATTATACATAAATCTTTTTTTTTTTTTTTTTTTGCTGTGATGTTTGTCTGCCATAATGGCATTTCATCCCTTGAGATCAACAAGCAGCACATGATTAAAATCATGTTGACTCAACGGTCACTCTTACTCTGGAATTGCCAGCTAATGCTTTTTTCATTGTTTATTTTTTCAGGAGGACTTATGTTAGGACTTATATTAGGACTTATATTGGTGTCATTCCATCTTATAACATGTCAGGTTACAGAAAGGCTTTGATTCATGGCTGGACAAAGATTTTTTAAGTAGAGGGAGAAAAGAAACTTGCCTTTAATAGCACTGTAATGATACCTTGTACTCACAATGCTCAGTTCCTAACTTTTATTTGGAAATGCCTTGAATAAGAATTTTGTGTGAGCAGGAAGAAATTGGGGATTGTCTCAATCCTGGGCTTTCGTTTCTTATGAGGCCTGCTTCCTCCTTTGGAGAGTATAAGCAGGAGGGGGAATGACTATTTACATGAGTGGACAGTGATAGGACAAGGGGGCATGGTTTTAAACTGAGACAGGGGAGGTTTAGGTTAGATATTAGAAGGAAGTTTTTCACACAGAGGGTGGTGACACACTGGAACAGGTTGCCCAAGGAGGCTGTGGATGCCCCATCCCTGGAGGCATTCAAGGCCAGGCTGGATGTGGCTCTGGGCAGCCTGGTCTGGTGGTTGGTGACCCTGCATGTAGCAGGGGGTTGAAATTAGGTGATCATTGTGGTCCTTTTCAACCCAGGCCATTCCATGAATCTGTGATTCCTGTCACTCTTGTGAAAACAAGAAAGACAAACGTTGCCACTGCTTTAGTTCTTTCCATCTCCTTCCTTCACAAGATGAGAGAAAAACTTCTTCCATAAAAATGTAATTATTTAGAAGACTCCACCTCCTCCTGCCTCCAGTATTTCTGCTATAAACACTCAGTCAAAGAGACATTTTCAGTGCAGTACTTTGCATAGCTCTCTTTTCTGCTTAAACTCTAGAGATGAAATGCAATCACAGTCAGCTCCTGAGAGACGCAACAATTTTTTCTTTATCTTGACTACTTTAAGATACCAGCCAATTCAGGATTCTTCAAACAGACCGTTCCTATCAGCTCAAGAGTTAACTTCCTAGGCTTTGCACAAACAAGAAGGAAGAGAAAGCCCTAAGCTGGGCTTTTCAGAAAGAACTGCCTACAGCTATTTCCACGTATCTCTATGATCTTTCAAATGGATTACCACAGACAGAGTTATGTGTCAACAAAAATGATTTTTACCAAAAGGGGAATCCTCTATGGGCCCTGGGATTCATATATATATGTATCAGGGTAGATGTGGCAGCTGTATTCTCACACTCCCCAAATACAGTATATTCACGGCATTATTTTTTTTCCAGTTGTGCATTTTCTAAAATGCTGGAGTTACCCACATTATCCTCATACCTTCAATACAGACATTTTATTTATTTATTTATTTATTTATTAGCTTCAGAAAAGAATGAAGAGAAAAAATGTAAAAATGTTTCAGAAAGAGATGGCTACAAAATGATGGAGATTTTGCAACTGATGGTTACTAGTGGTGTAATAGCTGCTGCAAAACTGAATATAATGCCAAGAATTCTAACTGTGGTAGATTTAGCTCAGATGTTAGGGACTGTTTATCTGACTGATATATAGTCATAGCATAGAGATGCTGGTGAACGTAAGAATCAATAAATTGCAGAGGGAGAGCAAAATAAAAGTAGACAGACTGATACTGTGTGAGTAGGAAAGTATCAGTATCTCCAATGGGAAAAAATACGCATGCAATTCAGACAGCATTGAACCGAGCTCCTGCTGCACAGCTCCAGAAGAAGGGTGCCTTGGCTCTGTTTCACAGGGACCACCTCTAACAGCTGAAGGCAGTTCAGTGGCTAATTTAGTCCTTCGCCTCGCTTACCGATACTGCCAACAGGGCTGCTAATTAGTACTAGCTGTGATTGTGGTTTCTGTGATGTGGACAGATGCTTGCGAAAAGCTGGATGGAGACCACCAACTCACTTCAGACAGGCCACTAAACAGCTATCTGAGGGTAACCACTGGGTCGCTAGCAACTTTGGTTAGGTTCAAACTAGTGACTTCAAGGTGAAAAGGCTCCATATTCAATTACCAGTCCCCTGAGTCATCCCATCCACCCTCTATAGTTATTCCAAAGAGCTTTGGTAAGCAATATCTGAGGACATTACATGTGTTCAAAATGCTAAAAATATAGATCTGAGAGTGCAAGGGAAAGATCAGATCACAGAAAAATTTTCTGTTCTTTTGATTAAGAGAAAAAAAAAAAGAAGAAAAAAACAAAAAGAAATCATGATCCTAACACCTCAGGAAACAGTTTCTCTTTTTTTCCCTCTTTTCCTTTCCTCTTTAATAAATGGAAGTTTTTGTTGTTGTTGTTGGTTTTGTTTTTTTCTCTTTTGCTGTCCCGATTAATTTTGTGCAGATATTATTAGAATACTGAAGAGAGTGTGTTCTTGGAAAAAATATACATTTCTTCTACTTTTCTGATTTCTAAATAGACAAATCTGTAGTAGAAAGAATGGTGGGGGTGTGAGAAAGGTTTCAAGAGCAAAACATGATGTTAAAACATGGATTTAAAAGAGGCAAGCACTGAAAATGACAACTCCCAGGGATTCCGTCCACAGCTTCTTAAACGTACAGATTTGTTTTAAGAGTGAAGCTGCCCTCTGGTACCCTGGGATATGGTATTTTCAAAGCAACTCATGAGTTCCAGCAATCTATTTTTGTCACCTATCCTGGGATCTGACAACTCTCACCAGGGGCTCAGTTAAACAAGCCTCCAGTTTTTAAACAAAGTGGATTTTAATTGAGAAGCACCTGTGGCGAGAGTCTACTGGCATTATTAAAAAGCAAAAAATCACAGAGGGGGAAGTGCGGGAATGAGCAGGAAAGTGTGGGGGGGTCCAAGCATACGTCATACCTGCAGCACAGTACCACTCCTTTCATAAAACTCCCTTGAAGAAATGTGTAGGATTTGACTGCACCCCACGAAGAGTGTTTTTCCCAACAAGCTGTTCCCAGGGTGTTGAAAAGCTATCATTCATAAAAAATTATTGAGGGGGAAGGAGGTAGCAAAGGGGAGTTCAGAAGGCCAGGGATGCCAGTGGAAACCACAGAATGAGACCCTCTGTAGAGCATGCACCTGTTTATGGCGACCATAATAGCTTAACTAGAAAGCTTAAAGTTCCAAATTGTGGGGGGTGGGAAAAGGGGAGAAAGAGAGAAAACATAATGAAAGCTTGTTCTAATATCAAAATACACTTTAACCCATGGAATGCAGGCTCATAGTGGATGGTGCAATTTAGAAGAAAGCTGGCAATGGAAAACACACTTCAGACATATCTTGGTATCATCAGAGACATATAGGCTCAGGCTAGGGATTGGAAGAAGAATCAATTTATGAAGCATGGAGTAAAAAAATTGCTTATCAAATAATATTTATCATTGGCCAAGACAGCTGTTGAAAATACAGAGCGAGTGTCAAGGTCTGTCTAAATGCAGTAATGAATGTCTCCTACAACAAGGACTTAACAAGGAAAGTAGAAGAGAGTGAAGCATGAGCCACCCTGCAAAAATTGCATAATACACAAATGTTTAGAATGATAACAAATGTGCTGTAGTTTTAATGACACTATTAGTGAAATTCCTTGGTGATTTTTAATTGTGTTATGAATGCAATTTGTCCTTAGTAAGAGATAAAAGTGTAATTGAGCTCATTTGTCCAACTGAGAAGAAATAACGTTAAGAATGAGACTCCTCACAGGCATTAGTAACATTGCTGGTTTCCAAGCAGGTAGTTATTTTCATCCATAATTCTGTTATAAAGTAGTTTTTTTGACATTTTTGCTAAGAATTCTCAAAAGTTCTTGAGAAAACAAATCTTGAAGTGAACTGAGGGAAAGCACAGGTAGAATGGACGTAAGCTGCAGTTCATGTTTTTCATTAGGCTTTTATCTTCTAAGGTTGGATGATAGCATCTGATGCAAAGAGCATAGCCTACATATGGATACACTCATATAGATGTATGTAAATATATATGTACACACCTATATTTATATGTGCATATCTATACACACACATACACATATATACACAGCTTAGTCTGTTTAGATATTAGAAACATAGAATGTACTAGATTGGAAGTGACCTAAAGATCATCTAGTTCCAACTCCCCTGCTATGGGCAGGGTTGCCAACCTCTAGATCAGTCTGCCCAGTATCCCATCCAGTCTGGCCTTAAATGTCCAGAGTTGGGGCATCCACAACCTCTGTGGATAACCAATTCCCACACCTCACCACCCTCTGAGTAAAAAAATTATTTCAAACATCTACCTAGATCTCCCCTCTTTTAGTTTGAAGCAATTCCCTCTTGTCCCATTACTTATCAGACCATGTAAGAAGTTGTTCCTTCTGCTTATAAGCTCCCTTCAAGCACTGGAAGGTTACAGTGAGGTCCCCCTGGAGCCTTCTGCAAGCTAACCAAGCCAAACTCCCTCAACCTTTTTTCACAGGAGAAGTTCTCCAGGCCTTTGATCATCTTAGTGGCCCTCCTTTGGACCCTCTCCAACTGCTCCACATCTTTCTTGCACTGGGGACCCCCAGGCCCGGACACAGTACTCCAGATGGGGCCTCACAAGGGCAGAGTACAGGGGGACAATCACTTCCCTTTCCCTGCTGGCAGCCCAGGATACTGCTGGCCTTCTGAACTGCAAGAGCACACTGCTGGCTCACATCCAGCATTTTGTCTCCATCAGGACCCCCAAGTCCTTCTCCATAGGGCTGCTCTCAATAAGTTCTCCCAGTCTATTTTCATATTTGAAATTGCCTGGACCCGTGTGCAACACCCTGCGGTTGGCTTTGTTAAACCTCATTAGGTTCATGTGGGCCCACTTTTCAAGTGTGTCTATGTTCTTCTGGATGATATCCCTCCTTTCTATCGTGTCAACTGCACCATTCAGCTTGGTGTCATCAGCAAACTTGCTGAGGGTACACTCAATCCCACTGTCTATTTCACCGTTAAAGATGTTGAAGAGCTCCAGTCCCAAGATGACCCCTGGGGGACATCACTTGTGACCAGCATCCAGCTGGACATAGACCCATTGGCAATGACACTCTAGCTATGACCATCCAATCAATCCTTTATTCACCAAATAGTTCAGCCTTCCAATCCATATTTTACTAATTCAGAGGTAAGAATGTAGTGCAGGACCATGTCAGAAGCTTTGCACAATTCCAAGCAGACAACATCAGTTGCCCTTCCTTGGTCCACTGATGCTGTCACTCCATCATGAAAGGCCACCAGATTAGCCAGATACTGTCTGCCCTTGGTAAAGCTGTGCTGGCTGTTTTGGATCACTTCCACATCTTGCATGTGCCTTAACATAGCTTCCAGGAGGCTCTGTCCCATGATCTTCCCAAGCACAGAGGTGATGCTCACTGGCCTGTATTCCCTGGGTCTTCCTTTCCCCACTTCTTGAATATGGGAGTAATGTTTCCCTCTATCACTGGGAACTTTGCCTGACAGCCAAGATATTTCAAATATGATGGAGAGCAGCTTGGTAGCCACATCAGCCAGTTCCTTTAGAACACTGGCATACGTATCATCTAGTACCATAAACTTGTACACATTCAGTATCATGAGATGGTCCCTTTTTCTACCCTTACACTGGGAAGAATTTTGCTCTCCTGAACCCTGTTTTAGAAGTTCAGGGACATAAGAGACGTGGAAAGCCTGACTGTGAAAATCAAAGCAAAGGACATGTTAATTACTTCAGTTTCCACCATGTCATTTATCAGAGGCAATACACATAGAAGGATGCCTTTTTGTATTCCAAACTTCTGAAACGGTTGGAGTCTGGAAAGAAATTCTAATTTCACAATTACCATTTGATCAAACTAGAAGCAACTGGAAATGGATCTCAATATGGAAAGCATTATTTAATCCTAAACAGGGACACTGCTAACAGGTCTGCATATAAACAACATCTACCTAAATACCTCCCACATATGAAAGAACAAGAAACATTTGTCTTCAATCATGTTTTTAGTCTGCTGTGACTTCAACATACCCAGGAACAGCTCTTAAGGAAATGAAGTGGCAATTCACCTGGTGAACGACCCGGCGCCTCGAACATCTCCGCATCCGAACAGCTGGGAAGGAGCGGCATCAGCACCTTGGACAGCACCGCTGGACCTCCAAGTGGGAGGAGGCCAGCTTCGAAGGATGCGGCGCCCGGACGCCCTTTGCCGACCTCAGCCCAATTTTCCCGCAGCCCTACGGATATCCCTGTCAATGACAGATGCCAGGATGGTGAGATAAGGTGGAGACCTTAGCGATTTTAGGGAGGAAGTGAAAACTGAAAGAAAAATGGCTGCTTCTGCTTACTTCGCAATTTCTTCCTCTCTAGCATTTAATACGAAGAAGCCTGTGATAATACTGTAAGACAGTGAGTTCTAAGACAACATGAGACAATGATGCAGATGTGGCTAGGTATAAAGAAAGGTTTAAATAGTTGTAGGTGCCACTTGACATTTGCATTGCTTTTATTTGGAAATAAAGGGGAGATTTTAAATCTCCCTACCCAAAACTCACACCAAGTTCAAAATATAAAATCAGCTGCTAAATAAAGGTAGTGAGAATGGCATTAAGTGCCAGAGATTTTATTTTTTGTTGGTTACAGTTACAAAAAATACATTTTACAAGTACTTAAGGCAAAAGAAATCCAAGTTATTAGATGAGGCAGTAAAAATTCAGAATTCTACAAACATTTAAAATTGTTTCTCACAACAAGTAAAAAAAGGCTTTTTAAAATTCTACTCATTATATAAAAAATAGACCTTAAAAAAAGATCTGATCACTATTGTTTGAAAACACTCAAAAGCGATAAGATGGTCACAAGACTTGATCTGACTATTCTGCCTCTTTACAAACTCAATAAAGCTTGCTTTTTATGACTGATTGCTGTGCTGTATTAATCCCCTACCATATAAAACAAGCCTATTGGAGTCTAGGACTCCATTGGGGGAGTACAGGGAAGCTGTTGTGTTCTGAGAATTAATCCATCTAGGAAAATCAAAAGCCAACCACTCACAATACAGTAATCAGCGTGTTCTCCACCGTGAAAGCCCTACATTTCCCATTTAGAAAACACAACCATTACTCCATTATGCACTGAAACACACAAAACCCTTCTACTAATTTGTGTTTGTTATTATTTGCTTTATATTTACAGGTTTGTGCGCATGATGGGTACACAACGATTAAGTTAAAAAAAAAAAAAAAAAGGAAGAAAAAAAAAAGCTTCCTATTCCCTTTTGCTTAAAAGGAAAAAGGGACTCCCACTGTTTTTTTCCACAACCGAAGGTCTTTCTGGATTTGCTTTGTGAATAGGATTTTAACTCTTTGTTACCCTAAATAAAAGGAAGTTATTTGCATTTTTTTTCCCTCAAATATGAAGTTTATTTTCCATTCACAATAAGTACTTTTTTCTCACTTAGTTAAACTATCTGACAAAAGTTTCCTAACTAGCATAGCTAAAGTGTTTGAGGTTTTATAATTCCTCAATTAAAAACCTTGTCAGTTTATTTCTAGGTGCTGCTATATTTGATGCTTCTTTGTTAATAAAAGCTTCACCTTTCCTTTTAAAGTCAAAAGATGTTGCCTTCTAAATAAAAAGTGAGGTTTTTTTAGTTATTGTTTGTTTGTTTATTTTTGTCATTTAGGTACTAGAATATGAATTTTCAGATAATGCTGTGAAGATTAAGATTGCCAGCTCTAAATCTGATGTGCTGTAGTAATTTAACTATTAAATGAATTCTGGCCCAAGTACAAGAATTGAAGCTTAGGAAACTCATTAAGAGACCATAATCTGATAACACACTTTCTCATGAAGAACCAAAACCATAAACTCTTCCATTCAGGTAGCAAATGGCATTTACCTGTATAAAAAATTACTTCACACTGGATTTTAAACACAACCATTTTTTAATATTTTCTGAAATATTCCTGTCAAATTATTATTTTTTAAAAAAGATTTTTTGCTAAAACAATGTTTTTCCCCATTTGCTTTTAGTTAACTTGTCACTAAAAGAAAAACAAACAAACAAACAAAAAAGTTTTTTTTTTTTTTTTTTTTTTTTGTCATTATCCCTTTACATATATCCTTCCTTTACTTAATAAATGGATGAAGACCTTGCAATTTTGTATCATGGCCTTGAAAACCAAAATGTGACTAAAATCTCAGTACATCAAATTCATAGTTCCATCCATTCAGAATGAATGACATTGAAGTCTTACAGTAAATTGAGAAGATCTTAGTAATCTGGCTAAACTCCTTATCAGTTTTAAGCAGTAAAATAAATTTCCCAGAGTTCAAAGTACTTTGTACCTTCTATTTGTTTCTTTCCATTTTAAGTACAAAACTGGATTTGAGAAGTGAAGCTGATGCAGGTGGCCCAGTGTCTGTTACAAATAGTTTTGGGACATAACCTTACCTTTCCAGTTGAGAATATGATTAAATTACAAAAACATAAACAATTTAACTTCTCTGGGACCTTTCCTTTGGACTGAAGATAACCAAATGAAAGCAGTGATACACAAGAGCTAGTAATATTAAGTTGTGATTCTTATTTGGTTGATACGTGGAGGACTACATTTCTTCAATACCAGGGCAAGGTATGGCAAACACAGTGTTAACCTTAACTACCCCCCCTAACCCACTCCCACCCCACCCCCACCAATCCTCCCCTTTCTCAGCCCCCCTTCTCAACCCCCATCTCATTCATGCCACATTCCACAGTGGCAGGGTCCAACAACAATATAGGAGGGTACCCAAAATGAAGAGGCAGGGCCCTCCATTCTTCTGCCTCTCTTGAATTAATTAACTGGAAATGAGTTTTGTCAATGTTTTGGAAAGGCAGAGGGGTGAAAAGAATCTGCTAGAATTAATCACAGTGAGAAACTACCTCTTCAGCAGTCTGCCAGAGTTCAGAAAACCCATGAGAAGTGCAAAATAAAAGGAAAGTGGGCTGACTTACCATCCAAAGGAACAAATAAAATTCAAACAAACACCAAAGTCTCCAAAACAGAGACATGCCCCAGTGCAAAGGAATGTAGCATCTGTTGCCACAACAGCTTCAGCTTTGTTTTTAATATACTTGTCACAAAGACTGAAAGGTATCAAGGCAGAAAACACGATTTATTAACAATTTAATAAGCTGAAGGCATGTTTTGTTTAATTCACTAAATATTTACGTACATCCAACATTCCACTGTTCTTTATGTAAGGATAGTTATTTAAGCATAATGAGAGAAAACAAACAACTTTCATTGTCTTGCCCTGGTTCAGCACAGATCTTGTAAATACAGAGGGCAAATTTCAAAGTAGTTATTTTAGTTGTGTTTTTAATGATAGTTGTTCTCAAGCTTAGCAAAGGAAATTCTAACACAATAGGTCATCTTTGCACTAATGAAACAGGAAAGTAATGACATTTCAACCATGTGAAAAAGAAGGATTTTTCTCCATAAATTCATCTACATAGGTATATAGAAAAAGCAGATATATCTCTTTGTTTACAACAGGAAGGGAGAACAATTGTATGGCAGTTTCTCCAAGAATGAACAGAACACATTCAGCCAACTGGAACTAAAATTGAAGAAGTCTTGATTGTCTCAGCAGAGAAAACATTTTAAAAGAGAAATCCTCTTTTAATGAATCATCTGTTCTTAATTTTTTTGTTCATGAAGGCTTTTTTCTGGCAGATCTCAGAATTAACTTCTCGTCTTGTTTCTCTATCTGTAAACCCATACTCTCAAGGGCAGAATTATCTGCCAGCCCTTTCTCCTCCATCTGCGCAATAAGCTCTTGGTTTCTCTCATTTTGTTCAGTGAGATTTCGGATAGCGTATACTGCCCACTGGTTCAGAACTGTTGAATAGAGTTAAGGATCTTTTTGTTTGGTTGTTTTTATTTTTTTTTGCTTTTTCATTTTAATTTGTTAGTATGTATCCCCCCCATTCCCTCAAACCCAGAAAAAACAGAAGAAATCAAGGGTTTGAAAAAGTAAAATACTTACAGATTATGTCTCTGAGCCTAAAAGACTTGCATATGAAGTAATGTACGTTTAAATGAAGTATGTCCATTAATTTCAGTCAAGTTTACTAGGCTTTATCTTGAATAAAAATTTAAAAAGAACACAAATAAACTGCAGGAATTAAAAGAACATTTTAAAAAATAGAATGATAGCTAATTGAACTGTGCTAATAAATTTCTTAATAAGATTAAAATAAAAGGTAAAATCATTCACTGTGCTTACAGTCCTAACACCTCAACACTGCACATCCAAGAACTGGCAAACGAGCTGTACAGGTACAAGCAAGAAGATGACTGATTACTTTCACTGCAAAAGTTGAAGAAATGTAGATAAAGAGAAACACATCCATGCTAACAACTAAAAATAGCAAAAGAATGTGGGATACACTTAAGATATTTAACCTTTAAAGTTATCTAGATTCAGTTCTTTGTGCCTGGATGCTTTTACAATCTTGTCAACATAAAAGACACTACGATCACCAGCAGGTAGTTCCTGCTCATGTTTAAATGGGCACAAGCTGCAACTCATTCACCTTCTAAGGTGGTCCCTTGAGGCCAGGATTGAGGCACACATTAGGGACATAGACAAAAGATTTTAACTCCCAGGATTATCAGTCAGGCATTTTCCAAATGAACTACAGTGTTCATTTTATGAAGTGTCAGAGTTGTTAGCCCTAATTCTGCAACTGAAAAGCTATGTGATGATATAATCTTTCCCAAGTTACCCATACGGGAGGCAAGCAATTCTGCATCACACAAAAGTGGTTTGCCTGCAGGGCACCAATTATTTAGTACATGTAGCTTCACATCCAGTAGAAGAATATGCATAATTTACTCATCTCATTGATGTGTTTTAGGCTGGACAGTGTCTAAGCAAAGAGATGAGATAGTGCTCTTATGGGCATTTGCCAGGGGGTGACTGGAGGGGAAAATCAATGGGGGAAGATGGTAATCTCTGCCAAAAGAATAAAATATGCAAATTGGACATTGTTACACAGTCTATCATGATAACAGTTGGAAAATCTGCTATTTCTGCACCAGCCACTGCACATGTATTCTTATAACAGTCTTAATATTTTCTGTACATATCTTGCACTGAATGTTGTGCCCACCTCAATCCTGCCTCCTCATAACCACAGAAACAATTTAATGCCAAAAAATAATAGACTGAAATAAAAATTCCACAAGGAATTCTCCACAGAGAGAAATGTTTAAATGAAGAGTATATTGGCCAAACATCAGAGGAAACATACATGCTAGGGAACAATGTTGCACTGGCATGCATTAATGAAACAGTCCCCTGCCCTTTAGCAGTAATTCGTACTTACTTAAACATACATACTGCCCAAAACTGGGAATCAAAAGTGGTAAAGCAGTAACAAATATAGCACTATTTTTCCAACAGGTTTTCAAACTGTGAGGGAACACGCTGCACACTTCTGTCATTTATTCTGGCCAAAGGCTGGATCCAAGTGGGGTAATGACAAAGTAGAGAAACGCAGAAGAAAATAAAATCGTATTTCACATGAAAACCTGAAAAGGTGAACCTGACAGAGAATCAATGTATTGTCTTCTGACAGTGTATCACTACTATGATTAAATGAAAAGAAAGTGCCAAAATATGCGTTTAAGTTAGATAAGCTGAATATTTCCACTGAAGATTACACTTGTGTATAAAAAAACCAACACAGAAATCCAATCATACAGAAGCAGAATCTCCTTAATCAGCTTCAATGGAGAGAACAAACTTCAGAATGCTGAAACATGCAATGAATGGAGACGAATAAGCACACGGAACGAGGCTGATACCTATCAGCCTAAGCTCTGATTTAGGGCATTTAATGAGTGCCAGAAAGTAACATGAAGTTCTTCCAGTGTATTTGAGAAAAATGCTATCACCCCCATGGCTCTTCTCCTAGGAGGAGGTGCAGAATTCTCTGGTGTTCTTAAAACACAACACTGAATTTCTCTTGCATAAGAAAATATCTGCTAAAAGAAAAAAAAATACTCCTGCTGCACTGCTAAAATCCACAGCAAATGATGTTGTCCTATTATCATATCCATTCATACTTAGATAATATCTAAGGCATCCCCATTATTTTATGAACTCTATCAGCATTATGGCATTTTTCATTATTGACTACTGTAGCTGAAGCTGCAAAATGGTTTCAATAACGTTTTTCACTCATTCAAAAACTCTTTTCTGTATACAGGTTTTCCATTGTAAATTCAGTCATGAATATGCATGATTTCCCTTGTTCGCATGCTGTGTGAGGCTAAGACCTTTGGATGGCTGTGTGCAGAACGAGACAGTCTTAAGTGTCAGCAGAGATTAAAGCTAGTCGCCAGTTAATATTCACATTACCCTCTTGCTCCTCTCCAAAAATAGAGACACACAGGGAAAATTAAACATATTCTAGAGTCTCTAATCCTACCAACAATTTAAGCACTTTATTGTAAGCTCAGCTTTAGAAAGAGAGCTTCTAAAGTTTCCATAGTTACTACAAATAACAGCATGAGCCTGTTTGTTGTGATACGGCATAAAAGAAATGTAGCAAGCACTGTAGATCCCACTGGAGTAATGCTGTCTAGATTTTTCCAGCAGAACATACTGCAGTGACAAATTAATATTACAGACAAGGAAGTGAAGATTACATCTCCCTATTGCAGTGGGGAGGGCATACAAAAGAAATTAAAATTTAATTTCATTTTTGCAGGAGCTACTAGACTGTGTCCAGTAAACAAACATTTGTACACATTTATAGAAATTCTTTTCCAATGCAGTTTAGTATTGTATTCGATGTGATTCCTAAATTATTTTTACTTATACAAACAATACAGAATCAACTTGTTCTGTGTTCCACACTTGTATAACAAATCTTCAAACAGCAATTTAACCATCCACTCTCCTCTGGATCATAACTTCAACTGGCAGGGAGGAGGCAAGGAAGCAGAAAGAAAAGGTGTCTGCCCTAGAGAATAAAAAGTGTTGCTATCTAGAATTAACAAATACAAAAACTATGTCCCGTGAATTCTGTAGTAATTTTGCCATTGACTGCAAAGGGAACTTTTCATAATTTTATTCTTTATTTTCTTACGGACTCTGCTACAACAAGCTGCAAGAGCAACTTAGTGCTAGCAATAAAATACTGACCGATTTAGGAGTTTACTGCCATATGAAAATACAATTGCCTGCTGTCAGGAGCCACTAACTATACCCTGTTCTGAAGCCTTTTCATTCTCATCTCAGGTGCTCGAATTTGCTAAGTCTGTTGTAACCTCCAGGACCTCACCTCTGTCCCTAGGAAGGTGATGGAACAACGTGTTGTGTATACTCTCTCCAAGCAATTGGAAGAGAAGGTTATCAGGAGTAGTCAACATGGATTCACCAAGGGGACATCTCGGTGCTGCATAGCAGCAAGAGAAGGAGTAATGGCCTAAAAGTTGAACATAGGAAGTTCTGTACTAAAATGTGAAAGAACTTTTGTACACTAAGGGTGATGGAGTGCTGGAACAGGTTACCCAGAGAGGCTGTGGGGTCACCTATGGAAATAATCAAGATCCGTCTGGATGCCTACCAGTAAGACCTTTTGTAGAGTACTTGCTTTAGCAGGGGCTGGACTCAATGATCTACTGAGGTCCATTCCAACTCCTGCAATTCTGTGATTCTGTGATCTCTATGAATTGTTCTGTAAAACAGTATGGATTCTACAGATGAAAAAGAGTGGGCATAATTATTAATGAGTTTTGAATCTGACCTGGTAGATAAGCATGAATACATAAGTAATGCTGAAAGTACTTTGCTTGAAAAAGGAAGGTAATAAATTCTCAAGCAAGTTCAGTATTCTCATTAACTGATATAGGACATTAAAGAATAGGGGAAAGGAGACTGAAATATGTACTTTGTTCTTCTTGAGTTCTCTTGATGTTTATTATTTCTGAGAATTTCTAAATGTAACATAATTGGTGAAGAGTCTGATATGCTACGTAGTTCAGATACTTTTATTTGTTTCAGTTTGACAAGTACCTGCACTACATTAGTTTTTCTATAATTAAGCAACTGCTTTGGATACTTTCTTCCATAACAGTCAGTTGTTGAAATGAGAAAAAGACAATATTCCTCATCTGATTTCATTAACTCATTTAATTCAGATTTTTTGACTACTTAAACATTAACTTAATTCAAACCAAATATAGCAAGAGATACAAAACCTTATCAAGACTGAGAACCCACACAATTTGGAATCAAAATTAAACTGACATTTTACGCAATAGTTAAAGTTGTCCTTCTCAAAAAGCTTTTCTGGAACAGGTCTATAGGACTGGAAACCAGAATTAATCAAACACAGTCCTTGCTAAATATATTTCTTTCCAGTCTTCAGTGCACAATCCAATTCTTGCTACAACTTCTACAGACAAGAATGAAATACTGAAGTATTAAATTACAAGAATCACTTCCACTTATGGACACGACTGGATCATACTGGCAAGAAATAAAAAGATCTTCCTTTTAAGTCTTTCAAGTCATTTTAAATACTTTCATACCACATCAACTTCAAAACAATTTTTCTCACCATTACAACAGGTCTCTTAACAGCTACTGACACTGTTAATCACATTTGTTATCAATGTGCTATGACTGACCACAATTAGTAGATAGTCATGATTTTGGTCCCTCACTGTCAGACAAATTGCTTACAAAGTTCTACAAGTCTCTTCCTATTGGGGATTTTAGTAGTTCTTTGCAGTACTAGATGCTGTAGAAAATGACATCAATTTCTTAAAACTTTTCCCTGATTTGTAAATAAGTTTTATGCCAATTTAAGACATTACTTGAAAAAAAGTAGTCACAGGAAACATAAAGATCTAAGGATCTTAAGATATTACTTATTTTGAAGAAGTTATATAATATTTTTAGAGCACATGTTTGGGACTCCATTTATTCCTGACATTTGATTATCACTATCAGAAAACTTTAGGAATTCAGTCTATGCAAGCTTGGAATATTCTGCCTAGAAGCTACAACAAAAAGGCCTAAAATACTTAGGTTGTTGTATTTTTACTTAGCAGATTCCACAGCAGTCAACACCATCTATGTCTGCAGTTGCCACATCCTGAATTCAAAAGCTGGAAACAGGCAGTGCCTTATCAGCCAGGAATGTCCTTCCCTTCACCCTGCTTGACCTGGCTCTTGCAGAGAGTACAATCAAACTCATCTCATATAGCAGCCTCAAAGGTGGAGGTACACTGGATGCTGTAAGAGGCATTTAGTCCTGATCTATAGCATCGGGGAACTGAGAGCAGAGGTTCAATTTCACTGCAACTCTCATTTGCTCATAGGTCAGTAGGAGAGTTGGACCATCCACCTCCAAGCCAGCTTCAATCTTGTAGCCACTATGTGGCAGCAAAGCTTTGCTGCAAATGCACTATTAAGGTGCCTGCAGCCAGCCCTGCCCTTCTTCTCCTCCTCCTCCTCACTGGGAGGGAAGGTACAAGCACTCCAAGTCCAAACCCACCCCCTAAATGAGTTATTTAGAATAAGAGAGAAAGCCTACCCAGAAAAATCTGAACTAAGGTTTCCAGTTAGAATTCCACTCTGCAGAATAATGTTGCTTTGCCAGAGTAAGATCTCAAATGATACAATTTCAGAAAAGATCAATGGGCCAAACTACCAAATAGTTTCAATATTAGGACTGTCTGTAATTCACAGTCAAAAGAAATTAAGCAGATGTAGGAGAAAATAATTGCACTGCATATTTTCTGTTCCCCAGCCTTCCAGCAGTAATTTTTTCCTTCACCAAACACCATCTTCTTATAGCTACCTATACTTCTACCAGTCTCCAAACATCCGACCTGTTAGCTGTTTTTTAAAACATGCCTTGTGGTATACAGTTTCCTCTAAAATTGAGCTGATGTACTATGTATAATAAGTAGATAGGCATGTTATATCTCATCTATAACTTCCAGTGAAATTTAATCCAACTAAACATCTACGGCCAACTATTTAAGTCCTGAATGGACCATTACTAATCTTTAGTCCAACACTTCTGCAAAGAATACAGACCACTGAAATTTAAGGCACTCTTGAAATCGAGTCTGTCAATTCTGCTTTATTCATATTTTTTTATGTATTTTTCTGAAAGACATCCATTATTGGAGATTTCTCTGAATCCTTAATATTCCACTGGCTAAATCTTTTCACTCATTACAGTCTGAGATTTCTTAGGTTTTCTCCAAAAAACTAATTTTTATTATAGATTTGAAAAAAAAAACAACCAACCAACAACAACACAAATCTTGATCACAGCAATCAGTATGGATCTTTTTTATGAACTAACCACAGAAACTGAGGAAGACAAAAGATGCTTTCCTACATTCTTGATCTCTCTTCCTTCCATTTGTATTTTTCAGCACTTCTTCTGAAGTTCAGGCACCAGGGTTATATGATGGCAAATTATGCCAAAATTTGCTATATGGCTACAAGGGCAACATCAACTGCCTGCTCCTTTCAGCTTTTTCTGAATAATTTCATTAAAACGAAAAACTAAAAACTTTTAGGTGCCCTCTTAGCATTGCCCTCAAATTTGAGTCCTAGATCTTCATGTTATTTGAAAATACTTTTCCAGCACTACTTAACTATACAATGGACAGATCCAGATTTTGAGACTCTTTCTTTCAGGGCTTGCTTGTCTGCTTTTAGTTACACACAGCCCACATCAGTGATGGCCAGATAATTGGTACCCAATATTCATGAAATCGATGTATACTACTTCAGTAATTTGACTTACTAGAATAATTATATAGATTTTTTGTTTTCCACCTGTTTCACCTGTATTTCTAGGTTAACAGATCCTACAAGACATCACTGAAAAGTTTAATATATCCAAGCTACTTATATATATATATATTTAGATTTGTCAGCTAAGAAACATTTAATTCATATTCTATGTGACTCCTTTCGTTCTCTGCAGGACTTAAAAGGAGAATGTCAACACACCTTAGCACACTAAGAAATTAAACACAACTTCTGTCAAGTACTATGAAGCTACTAAAGCCATATTACGTACTTAGTTACATCAAGCTATGCTTTTACATTATTTTAATAATGTCTTATGCAACAACTTTTTTTTTTTTTTTTTAAATTTAAGCCATAACCTCTACTTTGTTACACTTTTTCCTATACTCGCACTTGTAACACTAGCTTAAGACCATGAATACGACACATTCATTTTCATTGCTTAGGTTGCCCATTTTTTAAAAAAATATGACTTATTTTTAATAGAAACTCATAATTTATGAGTAACTATAAATCACCTGTATTAAAAGAGAGAGAATCACACTCTTGATACATTTCAAGCTAATACAAGCTAATACACTACATTTACTATACTCTACTCTTACAGACCGTTCTATTACACTACTCTTGTTTTAAAAAGTCATGACAACTAAGCTTAAGTGCCAGTTATCTATATCACCTCCTTTTCCCAAGTATAGAAAGAACAAATTAAAATCCCATTATGTTGAAAGTCATGTATCAAATAACGACTAAAACTTACTGCAAGCACTGAGGTTTAAAGAACTGAAGCACGGGGGGATGGTAATTGTGTTAACAAACTCAACAGATATCAGGAAGAGTGTGGTCTTTTTAAATTTCCTTAGACATACAAACAAATAAGCTCCATCCAGACACAGGCATATATTCATGAACATTTGTATGTATACATACAGAAATAAACAGCTTTTCTAATACCCTTAATAAAATGGAAATTAAAGAGGCCAAATAGAACTTTAAACAATCTTGCACTAGACTGGAAAAAAACATCTTAACACGTGAAATGCAGTCAAGGTGACTCTATATTTCTGAAAACTAAGATAATGAGTTAAGCAGAATCACAATTTGGATAGAAGCTTTTTCTATTTGTAATAGAGATTCAACTACATGCGTAGATTCAACAAGGATCTGTATGCCTACCCTCTTTTCAGCATAGTATTCAAGTATTTTATTGAATTAGGGCTTCTGAATAATGCAGGTGTCCTAACTCCCACCCTAACGCTTTCAGTAATTTCAAATGTCACTTTATGACAAATAAAACAACAAAGGTAAATGAAACTCCAGTTTCAGTCTCATAGATATTAGATGACATCCAGCGTGCATGTAAAGATAACATCAGTCAAATAAATGTTGATGTGATGTTTTGAAAGATGCAACTGAATTATAATCAACTAAGCTTTTTCCATCATGTTTTGCAGATAGCCACTGGCCAGCATTACAAATGCTGTGATCTCAGGAAAAGTCAGCATTTCCTTGAAGAAAGGAACACTAAGAGATAAGAACAAATAATCAGGGTAAGTGGGGACTGCAAATATACTCTTAGTGAGACAGAAAGCAAAGGTTAGATTCTGGAAAACATTTTGGAAATTGAAAGAACAAAGACTATGCAAAGCTTCAGGGAAGAGAAGGAAAAAGATTAAAGGATCAGGAAGAAGCTACATAAGATAATGCATTCACCAGGTGAAATTACAGACTTTTAACAATAGCGACAGATCATGGAACACCAGAAAAATGTCAAAATAAAGATATTATGCAGAGCAAAATTACATAATGTAATTATGTAAAAATACAATAATTAGCCATATTACTTCTGAATATTTTTTTGGAGGTGTGCAAAAAAAAACAACCATAAGGAAGAAGGACTGAAATATGATAAGGCAGTTGTAGGAGGCATTCCATTCTCAGCAGTATTTCTGAACCATTCTTAGGTTTATTTAAACAAACAAACAAACAAACAAAAAAGACCTTTAGGACTCAAATTTCTAGTGCTCTGACTCCACTCAGAGAATTTTTTAGAAGTCTACAGAAAAATTAAGCACGCTGTTTGAGCTACAAAAACAACAACAAAAATCTTTTATTTGTTTGTTTATTTTGTGCTCTTGGTAACTAAATATCTGCTTTCTTTCAAAAACTCAAGCCTGTCATGGATTTCAGTCCACCAAGAGGATTAGGTTGGAAGATAAACATGACAATATTTCATTTAGAAATAGAATTATTAACTTTAATTCTTTATTTTTACATGCATGACTTGGCGCTTACATAGACTACTCTTTTCAAGGGATTACAAGTATTTTAATGCGACATTTGAAAGAGCCTTCTCGCATTCTGTATAGCTCCGTTAAACATTCTCCAGCACACATTTATTATTGATAATAGTTGTCATTTGCTGCAAGTGGGTAGAAGTAAAATACTAAGGAACAGACTTCATATTTGCATGCTGTCAAATCTGCTTTAGTATTTTATGTATCTTCAAGAAAACTAATACTAACTTCCCTATGAAATTTGTATTTAAGTCTTCTCACCAATCATTCATGAAATTAAGGAATCAGCCATTTGTGATTGGCATTTGAGATATGCCACTGTTAAATGGCTAAATAAATTTAATCTATTAACAGTTCTCAAAGAAAAAAACCTCTATAAATTAATGCTGAGAGCTTGGGAATTTTTTTTAGCTATCTTCCACAAGAATTGCGTGTTAGCCAAAAACCCCAATGTGCTTGGCAACTGTGAACTAATTAAGACATCACAATGCAGCATCAATTTCATTTACCAGGAAAGTACCTTTATGTGCTCTAAAGAACTCAAGAAAGTTATGTTACATATGACATGGAGCTAGAAATTTGATACCAGAATTGTAACTCCCAATTTTCTTTCCCAATCAAGAAGCTGAGAAAAAATGGAGACAGAACTTTCACTTCCTAGACAATCTCTCCATGAGCTGCACAATACATTCCTCCTGTGGTCTTATATTAAGGAGGACTTTGCATTTAAAAAAAAAAGAAAGAAAGAAACTTTATTACTGATCCAGCCAATTGATGTAGAACATCTCACAAGAAAACACTACATTTTTTGTTCTCAACCTGAAGTAGGTATTTTTCCTCTGACAAAATAAATGTTTCAGAAGTGCACTCTGAGTCAGAAATTAAATCAACCAAATATAAAGATTAAGTAGTTCTTTTCCTTGGTTCTTTTTGTTACCTCTAGGTGGGTTCTGTTCCAAAGAATTTTCAAAATATAGAAAAGATAAACAGAGGGTTAAGACATGGAAGTTACATTGCAACTCTTCAGATGGGAAGTCAATGTCAAGAGTGATTCAAAGTAGGATTAAGTTACACAAATGCCTTCTGTGCCCTTTTCAACAGGGACCACAGACCTTCATCTTGCCTCTTTATAAAAGTCCCACTTCGGACACTTCACTCAATATCCTATAAAAAAAAAACAAACACAACACAACGCTCTACTTATGATGGAATCCACACTTCTTTGGTCCCCTAACACTTCTGTAAGAACAAGACCAGCTACTTGCAATGCTCCTTTCATGAGCGTAAAGATCCCCACATGCGGAGTGACAGAAATAGGCACTGGTGGGCAGATGACCTTCACAACTAAAACCAAAAGCATCATTGAGGAATAGCTTTGTTTTTCCTTTCATCATGAGAAGTTTGAAGCCTCTTGGGAATCATTTACAAAGTGGGCCCACTACAGCTGCTACAGAATCCATTATCATACAACTCTAAAGGACTCCCCTGTGTACCACACAGACCCCATAGGCTCCATTAGTATCTAACAAAATATAGCTACAAAGAATTCACAGCAACTTGCAAGAACATGATGTCATCTGCTGAATAAAGTGAAAGAAATAAGCCCCTCTCAGCAACTGTACTTGCTGAGCGAATAAACCACACTTGCACCTGTTCTAACTTCTAGTCTGACTGGTTCATCTGAATATAAAACACAGAAAGGAACCTGAAGTTTTTGTATATGCCATTAACCAGAAATTCTCCATGCATTCCAGGGATTTAAAAAACAATTGTCAGCATGTGGGGGAGTTCAATTGGATTGAACCAGAGTATGCCACTACAGTGATTTCTTCTTGTTTGACAATTTTAATTTTCATTCTATTTCCACCTATAGTAGTCAGCTGCTACTCAGATGCTATTAGCTATTGTCTCTGGTAATGTGAACCTAAAGGTCCAGGTCAACAAGTTTCTGCTCTTCAACTGTGCTGACAAGTACCATTTTTTTTCACTGCCAATCTGTAGCTCCTCAGCCACTGGGGGGACACTAAAAACCGAGTCAGTACTACCTTTTTGTTAAAGTCACAGTGACAACCAGCACTGGTTTAGAGCAATAAAGATTCTCATAGTGTTCTATATCTGAGCATCAGGGTTGCAGCAGCAGCAGCCTGTGATAACAGACAACTGCAGCCCTCTGCCAAAGAACACAATTCTTTTTAGACCAACCAGACTTCAGACTTATGCACCAAAGCAGTTGTCTATGGGATGAGGACAAGGGTAATTTCTTCCAAATGGACAGAACTTGACAGGCTGTGGAGAGTTTTCATCAGTAGTTGAGATCTTTTGCATTGACCATATCCATTGAAATAATGTTGTTTTATGTATGCTCATGAAAATACAGTCAAATAGTTCATTTTAATACAGTGAATGCAGAGGCAGTGCCTAAAGCAAGCTTTCCAAAGATAACCATTACCAATATAATATTATGCTGTCTTTTCTTCTCGGTCAAAAAGGGATAGCCCCATTTACATGAAAATGCTCAACTATATCATGATTTACTCTAAAAAGTCAACTTGCACTCCTGTTTTTGCCTTCTGCTGGCTTCTGTTCAGCAGTGAGGCTTTTTCACTGTATGTGGCTTGTTTTACGTGCTACTCTGTAACTCAGAAATAAAATGTCTGTCAGTTCCCCCTAAAGTTTTTGCTGGCAACTCACAAAAACAAACAACCATTGTTGTAGACCATAGCAACTGGATTTCTTCTTATTTCAGCTAAAAGTTTCATGAACCACAATTATACCTGTTGCTGTCATCAAGTCAGAAGTATTTTCTATCTAATTCTTAGATGACTTTCAGACTGAATATAAATATCAAGCTAAAGCTTATGGAAGGAGCATCTGAAAATTAACTTCTTTCGCTACATTTTCATCCACAATTCAAATTACTCAAACTAAGGACTAAAGACTATGTATGGATATCCACAGTAGTCACAGGTTCCCCTTTCACTAATGCTGAATATTTTTAGTGTTGAAACAAAGCCAGCTGGGTGTTTACTCATACAAGTAAAATTATGTGCGTGCACATACCACACAACATCTTTTTTTTTTTTTTCCTAAGTATGACTGCACTTTGACTAACAGAAAAACATGCCTGATTAGGGTTAACTTAACATAGACACTTACAGAAGATCAATTCCAATTAACTTCACAAAATCAATGTATTGAAAACCGACTAAAGGAATCTCATAACTTTCAGATTGGTAAGCAATCCCCCAAAATCAAAATATTATATTTTCAAAACTGCATTTCACCTCTCATCTTCAAATTTTACCACTAACTAGCAGTTACTACATTGCAGTGTTCTGAATGCAATGCATTTGTAAATTTGCAATAAATATTTTTAAGGGCAATCATTGCATTTTAAAAAGAAAGATACATGTCTATGTACTGCTCCTGGACGAGCCTAAATGCCAGGAAGATGCAAAAAACAGAGAACAACTTTCAGAGAGTGCCACAGTTAGTTAAGGTAAACTGAAATGTCTTCAATAATAAACATCTATTTTTGAATGTTGAGGATTCAACAATACTTTGATCAGAATGGGCTGGCCTCCTTCCTTGTGCCACTAAGCAAGTGGTACCTGTGAAAGGTCAAAAACGAAGCTGGGAGGAGCAGTAAGAGATGAGAAAAAGATAAAAGATGAGGAGATGGGCCTTATCTGATACTAGCATCTGTCAGATATGAGGAAGATGATGGTTAAGGGAGCAGAAAAAAAGACATTTTATTCTAGACACCAAAATATGAATTCAAATTGAAAAAAGCTGAAGTAATGCAAACATATCAGCTGAACTTCAGCTAGTAATTTCATAAGTAACGAACTTCCTGGTATTTTTATGCACATTACAAAGTTGCTCAAGAACTGAAAGGATGCAATTTTATAGTAATGACAGGTTTACATAGGAATTTATTTTAAGATAAGAGCAAACGCTCTTTCAGTGTGCATCCATATGCAGCAAATAAAAAGATTTATTAAATAAGATTTCTCCTCTCAGAAGTAATAAAGGGCTCTTAAGATCTACCATGGCAGTTCACCTTTTCCTGATGAACCGCATATTGTAGAAAAATGATTTTTTTCTATCCAGAAAAGAACTGTCTCACTTTTACCACAATTATATCTTTCTTTAGAAGATTTTGTAGGTATGACTTGGAAGCAGAACTCAAGAAAATCTTCAAAATCAGCGCATTTAGTTTGTTTTATGTAGAAAATCTAACAACATCTTAGCTATTGAGCTTGGATGTCTTCAAAACAGACAAAGCTCAAATGAAAATGTGCACCTACGCAGAGCTTTAGGAGAAAATACAAGATGTTCTTATATTAATGGAAACTAGCTGAAGCTTTTCCAGCCATTTTTACAAAAGGAGACACAAGCAACACAGCCTGAAACCACAAAAACAGGCCCTAGGAAAAAAAGAATATAAAGGAAAGTTTCTGGACATGACTTCCTAAAGAAACCCATGTTGAAGAGCTACAGAATGATTTCCCTTGCAGCATTCTACACCCTCTTGGAAGGTGAGTGATCGCATTCAATTTTCAGCAACTCTCTAAACATCTAGCTCAAGAGATGTCTATATACTTTCTTTTAAGAAATATTCCTTGAAAGGAGACAAAATACATTCATTCTGGATTACACAGTTACAATGTGGGTATGTTTCAATTTAAAGCAAGTATGCTTTCAAATCAGTGAGAGCACTGTTCTGTTTCACAAGCACCACAAAATGGGTTTGTTCCAGGCAGAACTGGGTGCTAAGAGGGAGATGGGAATTAGTCAAATCTCTTCAGACGAATGCTATGCAGTGCAATGGAGCTGGACACCTACATGCTACTGAGGCCTTGGTTTATGGTGTCTGGAAGAATCCATACATTTTAAGAACATTCTAAGAAGCAGATAAAAGCTGAGTTGGATACAGACAGCTCGGTACACAGCAGACAAGGAATGTTAAGAGGCAGAAGAGAAGCAGGGAAGCAATAAATTCAAGCAGTACAGCACTGTTTGGAGTAACTTCATGCCAAAACAATAAATGCAGTAGCCAGAAACTGTTCTCCAAAAGCTGACAAAGCAAACTTTGCCACAGCAGGCTAGTCTCTACTCTGCCCAAGTGCTACTACATTTTCACATACCTGTAAATTGTATGCTATGGATCAGTGATGAAAGCTCATATTAAGATGTGTCACTGTGTTTAGTAAGCTGTTAAAACCAATTAAGTGAAGTTTTAACTTCTGGCAAGAAGTTTAGAGTTCAGCCATAAAATGCTGGCTTGCACCAGAAGTTGTAAGAACTTTGACAATTTAGTAAAAGCTCCCATGGTATTTTATTTTCTTTTCACTCAAGACTGTAAATTACAGTTCTACTCTTTGAAGGCCTCAAATTTATCCTCTTTTTCTAACAGCTAGAACGAAAAATTAGTCATAGAAAGATTCCAAAAGTTGCTGCAGGGTTGTGCTTTCCAGCAAAGGAACAGTCACTCAGGATCAAAACTCCTTACTATGTTTTTCCAAGGCTGCTCTTTTGCTTGGAGAAGGATAATGGGATCCTGTTCCTTCTGCAATACAGCAGTGCCTCTTTCCAGAATGGGAACAGGGAAGTACTGCTCTACTGTTCAATATCAGATATACTGCCAAGATTCTCTCTGCAGGAAACGTGATTAACATAAAAACTTTACACATAAGGCAAGTAGTGATAAGTTGATGGACACTTCACATTCATTACTTCTCCACCTACCCTTTTATGACATATTTATATGCAGATGATGTTCTACATCGTCTACGTATCATCTATCTATCTACATCATGTAAGGAAACATTTTCACAACTTCTTTTTTTAATGATACTTGTTAAAAGGGAGCTTTTTCATAAAAAGTACAGAATGGTTTGGATTGGAATAGACCTTAATGACCATCTAGTTCAGAATTCCTGTCATAAGCAAGGACACCTCTCACTGGACCAGGTTGCCCAGGGGCCCATCCAACCTGGCCTTGAATGCCTCTAGGAATGGAGCATTCACAGCTTCTCTGGGCAACCTGTTCACAGATCACACATGGTAAATAATCTTTTCCCATATATCTAATCTAAATCTCCTCTCCTTTAGTTTAAAAGCAGTACCCCTTGTTTTATGTAGTGAACCCACAACAAAGTCTCCCTGGAGCTGCTCTTCTCTCGGCTGAAAAACTCCAACTCAGCCTGTCAACAGGACAAGCGGTCCAGCTCTCCAACCATCTTCATAGCCCTCTTCTGGACACACATTTCAGTTAAATCAATTGAAAGAAACAACAAAAAATATTTCATTAGTTCAGTATGGGAAAGCTAACATTACTTTAAAATTGGAAAGGCACTTGATTTCCAGATGCATTTATCAGAATCTTCTACAGAACTAATGATTAGCTGACAGAAAATAACTACTCTAGTTAACGCACCAGCAAGATTACAATGCAGTTCATGAACAGATGGATAAAACAGTCCAGTTAATAGTTGTTCATCTTCAATGTGAACTTATTTCCCTCCAACAACTCTGTCTTAGGAAGACTGCTCTTAAACTCCAGAAAAAAAAAAAAAAAAACAAAAATGAGGAACTATGTTGTTTATATTAAAATCTACTCAACATTCCAATAACCCGCATCATTAATACACTTAATTATACATATTATCATTTTGTAGCTTGATAGCTTTGTCTCCATGCTTAGAGTAAGCTCTCCACAGTCACATTTAATAAGTGAATTGATTTACTATAGCTTATTGAATAGATTTCAGTTGAAATGAGAGCTCCAAGATCGGACAAACAATCAAATATATTCTTAATTAGGAGTTCTATCACAGTCAACTGTCTGAATTTACATTTGTAAAACAGTAATATTTATTATTTTAAGAAGTAGAGTATAACTATTTTTCAACTTACTTAATGTCCAGTTCATGAAAGCATCTTCATGAATTCACTCACTTTTGAACCAAGCATTAAAAATAAGCTACGAACTACTGAGGTTAGTAAGACTTAGATACTGAGTGAAAGCAATGTTGACATGCTTACATTTAACTCTTCACCTTCTTTCTTTTACTTTTCTAAAACGTGTCATATTTAATATATTAGAATTCTTCCATAAAGGATACAAGGATTGTTGTCATCAATGCTGCAGTTATCTAGAATCAGTGGGATGCCATCCAACTCATAAACCTAAAATAAACGCAAAAGCTTAAATTAACAGATTGCTCAACAATGCTAATGATATTTCACACAAAAAATAAAGCAAAAATGTGAAAGTGATGTTTGCTTCATTAAAAATATTAAACGTAAAAACTAAATTGAAGAGTAAAAAAGATATGATTAGCAGTAAGTATAAAACAGTAGTAATGAAAACAGACAGTAATTTAATAGTCCTCTTTCATCTACCACATATTTGACTGAGATATTTTTCCATCCAAGTTCTGTATATGCTTGTTATGCTGAGCCAGAGAATCTACACTTACTGACAGGCAATGTTTACTTTCTGGAAGAAAAATGAAAAGCTACTGGGTGGAAAAAAAAATACAAAAAAAGCTGTAAAATACAAATGTACACAACTGCTAGCTAGTGTGGAACTGCTTGTCTTGCTCATCTTCTGTACACAGCCTTCAAATGTACCACCTGCATACACCTAAGCACAAATTCTTTGTATCAAATAGAGCCACTAACTGTATTTCCTTTGATAAGGTCTTCACTGTACTAAAGCAAACAAGCAAAGATGAGATCTGTTATTTTTCATGTTATATGTATACAAATGTGAATTCACAAACGCCATCAAGCATTCATGTTTGTGGATATGTAATAGTACAGAGTTCTTATGGATTCATACACCAATATGTACCATCTTATTAACAACTTAGGGCAAGCTGATCTTAACTTTGAATGTGTAGCATAGATATTTTAAGAAAAATATACTCTGTAAGATATTTATCTATTATTTTAAGATATACTGCAGTACCATACATCATCATGCATATTTGTAGGCTTAGGAAGGGTTACCAATTTAAATGAAAACCTGTTCTAAATTATCTGCGAAATTTCAACCTTCAAATATCTTCTTAGAACATATGAGCATTTGTTTTGAAAATAGAAAACTAGTGATATTTTAATAAGACTTGATCATGTGATGATTATGTATGTTTATATTTGTATATTTTTAATATTCTTTAAACTTCTTTAAACTGTCTGGAAATGGTCCTAGGTAACCTGTTCTAGGCAAACTTGAACAGTAGGTCCAGACAAGAGGTCCCTCCAGTGGCCCCTTCCAACCTCACACATACAATGATTCTGTTTGATGCAAATCATACTTGCTTAAGTCTTACATTTTTTAAAATTCCTTAAAATTTAATTTCAAACCAAGAACTGGTGAGCAAAGGAATTTAGGTACAATGCCAATTTAGGCTGTGGATTGATTACAGGATTCTTTCTTTCATCTTTTTTTGCCCAAGATCAAAAGCATTTTTATCTATCTTACAAAACAGCAAATCAAAGTTTACATTATAGGATGAATCAGCTTTATCAAATGTTGACTGAAATTGGGTAGGGGGAAATTCACATGTGAAATCCAAAACAGATCAGAAAAACTAACTTAGAGACAAATCTGTGCACATGTCTCTTACAAGTTCTTTAGATAATCTAATGCTCAAATATGAGAAAGTAACAGTAGCAGAGACAGATATGCAGGCAGACAAGGCTTACAATGCAAAAAAAAATCAAAGACCATTCCTTGGCCTAGACCTAACTGGCACATTTGTGTTAACATGTGTAACTATACTTCCATGAAATACAGTTAATAAAAGCAGTCTTTAAATATTCATTCTTTCCACAATATTTTTGTGCGCTTTCCAAAGGTCATGTATCATATATGATGTCATACTTCAAAGTTTGAACAAATGGTGACCTTTCAGTAACACAGAAGTTGTGCATTCTTGGAAAATGTTAATTCTTTGATTTTTACACTGCAGCCAAACTCGGATATGCCTACAACATCACCTCTTATTTTCCACCAGTGAATGGTTGAACAGTACAAATTAATCTAGATTAAGTGCTGTCAACTGAAATAAAGTAAGCAATCTGTTTCAGTTTGATTCAAATGAGATATTCAGTTAACAAAGTAAGCATTCCAGGAAAATAAAATTTTAATTAAAATCCATGCTTCAAAAAGCTGTGGGGATATAATGAGATTCCTTCAAAGCAAGAGGAAACAGAAGCATCAGACCACAGCCTTTGCAGTACCTAATGTAAAAACAACTTCCTAATAACCAATATCACACATGCACTGAGTCTTTTGAATTGCATTCAATTAAAATGAACAGGCGCAGCTTTTTTTTTCTTTTTTCTTTTTTTACTTTCTAAGCACCAGTACTCCAGCAAAACATCGTTGCTATTAGTTTGTGGTTTACTTGAATGATCATTACAGGCAGAGATCTTCAAGGGCCTGCCGTAAGCCCTATTCTACTTAGGATCTCTATCAGCTACCTGAAGAAGGAGAGGGAATGCACCCTCACTGAATTTGGGACAACTCTATATTGTTGATATTCTTAAAAGTAGGCTGTCATTCAAGACAGATCTAGACAGGCTATTTCCAAAAGAAGCCTTAAAATCTCAGTGATGACAAATGCAAAGATCTATGCCTGGAATAGACTAATTCCTGACAAAGATGCAGGTTGTGGCCTGTCTGCCTATACAGCAGCTTTGCTGAAAAGGACCTGAGGATCCTGCTGAACAGTAGGCTGAAAGTAATTCAGCATGCTCTGGCAGAGACGAAACCTAACAGCACCATAAACTATATCAAAAGGATCATAGCCAGAAGACTGAGGAAAGCAATTATTCTTCTAGGTACTGATTAAACAATAACCAGCTTAAGGGGCTGAAGCTACACCATATGAAGTAAGCTTTCTACTTTCAGCCCAGAAAGTAGAAAGCTTAAATAACCTGCCAGCAAGTTGCCCATGCCCACAAGGGCATTACTGACCAACTCTCCTGATTCATGCTCATAGGTTCTAGAGAAAAACAGTCATAAGAATGAAACAAAAATTTCTAACTGTATATAAAGAAAAACTTTATTATGAAGATATGGAGCTGTTTGCCAACAGGCACAGTGGACTTTCCATCTTGGAGTCTTCAAGACTTGTTTGGATAAAGACCTGAGCAACCTGGTCTGAATCACAGAATCATAAAATTGGTCAGGTTGGAAAAGACCTCTAAGATCATCAAGTCCAACCACAACCTAACCATACTACCCTAACTCTAACAATCCTTCACTAAATCATGTCCCTGAGCACCACATCCAAATGGTTTTTAAACATATCCATGGATGGTGACTCAACCACCTCGCTGTGGAGCCTATTCTATTCGAACAACCCTTTCCGTAAAGAACTTTTTCCTGATATCCACCCAAAACTTACCCTGGTACAATTTGAGGCCATTTCCCCCGTCCTGTCACCTGTCACGAGTGAGAAGAGACCAACCCCGCTCTTGCTGTAAGCACCTTTCAGATACTGGAAGAGAGCAATAAGGTCTCCCCTCAGCTTCCTCTTCCCCAGACTGAACAGCCCCAGTTCCTTCAGTCTCTCCTTGTAGGGCATATTCTCTAAGCCCTTCACAAGCCTTGTGGCCCTTCTTTGGACCTGCTCCAGCACCTCAATGTCCTTTCTGTACTGAGGTGCCCAAAACTGAATGCAGTACTTGAGATGAGGCCTCAACAGTGCTGAGTACAGGGGCAGGATTACCTCCCTATTCCTGCTCACCAAACCATTCCTGATACAAGCCAGGATGCCACTGGCCTTCTTGATCACCTGGGCATGCTGCTGGCTCATATTCAGCTGACTGTCCATCAGTACACCAAGGTCCCTTTTCATCAGGCTGCTTTCCAGCCACTCCTCCCCAAGCCTGCAGGGCTTGGAGAACTCAACTTTTAGCAGCAGGTTGGACTATAGATCCTGAAATCCCTTCCAGTGTTAATGACTGTGGGAGGCTAAGAAACTTCCATCTCACTCTACCAACTCCTGTTTGTTCAAGGTCAAGTTCTTTCTACTGTAATATGAACCTTTACTGATTATAACACTAGAAAGAGTTGTCAGAAATTTTATCGTAGCATGTAATTAATAGAAATGGTTCTAGAAAAAAAATATGAATTCTTGTCTACTGCTGGAATAATTCTGAATATTCAATGACCTCTCATGACACAGATATCTTAAACTTCTTTTTCAGATGCCAGACTGCTCATTTAAATGTATTCTTTTATAATAAATCCATATATAAAATATCCGTGATTAGTAAAATTTCGCAACTATTCAAAATAAGATAACAAAGTATTCTCTAGAGTAACAGATAAGGATTCTTAATAAACCAATATATTGAAAAATATCTGTGTTGGCTAGAAAGAAAAGTGAAACCATGATACATGACAAAAAAGCATGAGAGCAAAAGCAACATGGTTGATCCAATGCAAAATTTTGCTAGGGAACACAATGATCTTTAAAGAGCTTCAAGAAATAAGTCTAGTCTACTGTCTACATCTACTAGGACAAGAAATAGTGGGCCTAAAGTAGAGAAAATTCACATTACAAACACAGAAAATATCTATAATGGCAATGGTGAGTCAAACACTGCAATATGCTGGAACATGAGACTCAAAGAATGCTGAAGCAATGTCCAATATTGCAAGTCTCCACAAACGAGCAGCAAAATCTTAACCATGAGTACTCTAACCAGGCCTGCTCTGGAAACGTGAATTGGTGTGATCCATTGAGGCTCTTCTTTCAGCAAGTATGCAGGACTTTTCCAGTCGGAAAATCATACTGGGCTAGGACACGCCAAAGAAAAGCAACCCCATGAAATGAACACTGAAGATTTGCAAGCAATCTTCAGTCAACATTAAAGATATGTTTAAAAGCTTATTCCTTCTGAATGTACCTCATGAAAGTTACATAATGACTACGTAATGAGAAATATATACTCGAGGTCCAGCAACCAGACAGGCTGACAAACAGGTGCAGGTTTTCCCCTAAGACCTGCTCGAGAACATATGTAATAAGTAATAGGAATTGGAAATCTGGACAGAATCCAGCATTCAGATTTGACCACCAGAGCAGCTTAACAGGAAAAGAAATAAATCTACTTACTACATTTCTTCACACCTATGATAGTGCAGAAAATAATATTTTACCTTATTTATTAGGGTTCTTTTCATTGTTTTTGTTTTTCTAAACAGTGGAAGTGACAGGAGATAATAGGAGGTTCTAAGTCAAAGGAGAAAATAACACTAATCCTCTAATCCTAGTACTAGTGAATTCCTAGGTCTACTGCAGACTACAGGCACTCTGGCTTAGAATAGAGGCAGCTGTGGCTTGTGGCAATCAAGTCTATTATTGGAGTTCACCACATCCTGCAGATCTACTGAAATACTTGTGGACAGAGGCTCCTTTCTCCAGCAGACTTGCCTGGCTGGTCTGAGAGCAACTTGTACTGGTGTGAATTACTTTGATAGCTAAGAAATATCACTGAAAAGTCCATTTCAGTGAAGGTAGTGACCCCACAATACTCTTTCCCTTACTTTCCTGTAGATATGTACTTAGGTAAGCTTGTATGACAAAATTGGCCAACTGTTTTTATATCTGAAATTCAGAAATCGTGACAATGATACTTACTGCTCCTGCTACATTAACTTCTGGTATATTCTCCCACTTCAGTATTATTTCTTAGATAGACAAGAGGTTGTTTTCAGCTTTCCCCAGAGAGATGACCCTTGCATCTCTCTGGGAATAAAAAAGATAATTAGAATATAAAAGTGGGATTTCTTTATGATATTCTAAAACTCTCTGAAGAGAACTGGTTGAGAAGATGGGGATTTTGACCTTACTGAGGCAGAACGGAAGATGGCAAGAAGGTACCTTGCACTTCATCAAGACTGAGCCAAAACGAGCAGCAGCTTGTGTCCAGCCACTAGAAAATGGTAACAAGCCATCTCAGTTGCTGAATAATTTTTTCCACTAGTCTTTCCAAAGCAAAACACAGTAGTTTCCAGCCATTGAGATGATAATATAAACACTTGAGAATTCAGAATAGGTTCCCGCAAGACAGTAACACAATTGGTTCATTTATTTTTAAACAATTCAGCTTTCATCATTCGCTTACGGTTCCTGAAACAGAAACCACTTTTCATGAACAAATAGATGCTGCCACAAGGAGCAGTCTCCTGGCTTTTTTAAGGGCTAGATCTGCTACTTAATATGGATAAATTAAGGTCCAACACAGATGGATTTCACTTGAAATACCAAGTATTTTCTAGCGTGGCCTTTGCTTATCCCTGTAATAGGAGTAAGAAAAAAACCCACACATAATAATGTTAAACATCACAAAATCACAGAATGGCCAGGGTTGGAAGGGACCTCAAGGATCATGAATCTCCAACCCCCCTGCCACATGCAGGGCCACCAACCTCCCCATCCTGTGATTTATTTGGACAGTTGAATTTGTACAAATTTGCATCAACAACACAGTATATGCTTCTCTATTTTTAGTCGCTCGCTATCTTATTCTCAGTCCACTAAAGACAGTAATCAGATGGTCTTCATTTGTTGGTTTTCAAAACACTGTCATAAAAGTGGTTCTCATATTTTTTTTATCACTGGAATAAAAATTATAAAGTTAAAGGAAGTTAAATGCAAAAATCAACTATGTAACTTGAACTGGGCTGAGGACACTCTTGTAAGAGACCACTGAAATTTCAAAATTGAATTTTGTTCCAAATAAGAGCAGTAACTGAAGATTTCCAGCTACTCTAGTGTTATGAAAAAATATTGAGGTAAAGGTTGGGAAAGTCAGATGATTCATTTCAGTGATTATAATTCTTACTGCAATGGGAAGTTCTAAGTCATTCAGGCATGCCTATAAAACTTCCTCAGAAACCTATGAATTCAGCAAGGAAAATAAATACGAATCTGATATGGTATAGTCCAATGATGAGTACTATTGTGTTCAGCTTTACTTAGCACTCTCCTTTTACTTCAGATTGAAGCAAAGGTTTGAAAAAATTCAGTGCCACGCATACAAATTAATCTGCGGCAAAGATACCAACACAATACTCAAATAATGAAAATAATGTGAGAAATGCTGTAGGATTACTTCAAGACATAACAATCTGTGCTTGTGACTGATGCATTTCATGGTAAATTTCTGCAGCTAAACACAACAGCATGTCATACTCAACTGCACTGCTTGGAGAGCACTGACTTAAGACTGAAAGTAAAGTAGTACAGCCACCCAAGTGGTGGCAGTTTCCCATAATGACACACCCCAGAGTATCCTATTGCAATTCTGAAGTGACTTTAGTAGCAATAAAATGTTTTAAGGAACTGTAAAGAATAAGTTATTGAGTATATTTATATCATCTCAAACCTTGCAGCCAAGGAGGGTTAAAGTAAAAAGCAGAAAGCTAGTATGCTTGAAAATTGGAAACAGCACACAGACATTATTAATGGCATTCACTATTCTCTGTTTCCATGTTCCCTTGTATGCAGGGCTTCCAAGATTTTAGTGATGGGTCAAAGAACAAACCATTAATTTTCTACTGTGTGTGTAAAGGATGTGCACTCTATTACACGTTAAGTATGAAGCTATCTTTTATGATAATTATTTTTTTAGCATAGTAAAATAAAGCAAGTGTTTCAGGAAAGGACTATGAAATGTCTGTCCAGAACTTTAGGGAAACTGTAAGCAGTAGACTGCAGGACTGAACTGACTACTAAGCCAGAAGACAGTTTAATGGTGTTTGCTGTTTGTGTTTTAAATCAGACCAGTCAGGCAAGCCTTTAGAAGTCTGCAGATCGCCACACAACTTCGTTTTTTTTTTAAACAGCGAAGGATAGAATACTTCTAAGTGAACAATGCTAATCCTATTCTTCATTTTATATGAAATGTTACTGTTTCCAATAAACATATAAATAGCTAAATGATGGTCTTTCAGAAAGAAAAAAGAAATGTTACAATAATTGCTTTGTTTAAGGACTTGAAGATGTAGCCTCACATTCACTGCAAGGCAGTAAGAGCATATTGAGGTTAGTGACAAATTAGGTCACTGTAGTTGCTATCAAGTCTAAACTTCAGAAGAAGGAAAATTTAAGAATCTTTTGTATCTTCTTCCGTATGATTAACTTTTTGTCTTTTGATATCTTCAAGTCACAGTATATTCTTCATCTAAAACAGAACAGGTGGTGCATGATTTCAAAGCAAAGCAAGTATATTTTCTTCCATTTTTTAAAAATAAGTATGGGCTTCCTTTTTTTTTCTTTTAATTTTATAAGCCATTACAAAATATCAATCCCAGCTTTAGCACTTCTCTCTAAAGGCCTTTAATTTCTTCCTGCAAGTAATTTTATAATCAAATACAGTTAAATTATTATTATTATTATTTATTCAGTGCTCAGTACACAAATCCCAACAACTTTCACTGGAGTATTCAGGAAAAGTAAAAGATTGAAATGTTTGAATAACTGCATGATTAAAACTAGGTTATCGTTTAAGGATGATCCAACACGCTGCTTTCCCTTCAATCCTCTTTCACAAGTAGCTATTGGTTTATTTCCCCACATGACCTAGATGAGAAGCAACTGAAATGTATCACCTTTGCTTCACACATAGCGATAGCAGACTGACAAGTGTTGGGAGTTCACACACCTATTTTTAATGCCTTTTTCTGCTACTGCGCTTTTGTTGAAAGTACCAACTGAAAAGTAAAACAAACTGCTTGTAAGCAGTGTCAAAAATAAGAAGTATTATATTATCATAAACCAAGTGACTATAAATGGAGTGACCTCTTCAGTGCGGTGTCTCACTGTTTACAAAGCAGAAAATTTATTTTTTCTTCACTGAAATAATGCCATGAACTATTTCAGCAACATTTTTACTGGGACAACTACAGTCATATATTTTATGGATAGAAAACCCTTGTGTTCAAAAACATTGCCTGAAGAAAACAGTCTCCTGGAAACAGAATAATCCACAGCAATCTAAATGATTTCTCGCACACTGAAATCAAACATTAAAAGAAAACAGAAAATTTGCACTGAAATATTTAATACGAGGGAAGCTGAGGCACTAAAGAAATACTTTTATATGCAAAAAGCGTTCAAACACATTGAGAGGCTTTAGTCAAGTTAACAATCACTAACACGATGTGTGCATTCTTCCCATGGTATGGTGTGCTGTGAAAAAAAAAGTAATTTTGAACAAATATTTTGTAAATTTGATTTTTAGCATATATTTTCCATCGGTTGTGTATTGTATAAGATAGCTATTTTAATAATAAGAAGGGAAATACTCATAAAGGTGTTCTGATTTACCAACCCATTATGGAGTGGTTAGCAGCCAATGAGAAACAGAAAATATCAACGTACAGGATGACAAGCAAGACTTTTCCATCATTTAAAGAGAAAAACATTAACTTCTGTTTTGTAAAACAGTAATAGTTTAATTGAAGTGTTATTCTTTACCAGCTTGAATAAATGGGATAAACCCCTGTTTGTGCTTACTATTCAGGAATTTATTGTTCCTCATATTTCCGAGCAGAAGAGTTTTGCATTAGTTTGAGGTCTTTTCTTTGCAGCTTTTTTACAAACAGATCCTCAACTCCAGGACTTTTCTCATAATGAAAATTATAAATATATTTTTAACTGAAATACAAATCTGAATGTTGATCTTTTAGTGACTGTTCACTGTTCTTGATATCTGCTTTTGCTAAAGTAACAACATTTTAAACTGCTAGTTTTCCCATTGACAGTCACTACAGTGTGTGATACTGGCTGCAGTATGTTTTTATAACGTTTCCCTTGTAGCTTTGGAAAGTCCCAAATTACGAATGGCCAACCACAAAAGGATTCAGAAAGTAAACTAAACTGCACTCTGTATAATAGCGCTTGGCTCCTTCCAGTAGTTCTGTTACCTGAAACACTTCTATAAGCAATACAGCAAAGCAGAGTAAAATCCTTACACATCCTTGAACACAGCTGAGGAAATCCGTTATCAAATCACACAGTCCACTTGCTTTACAACACAGTTCCACTGCATACTAAATAGGCACTGCAAACTCCAAATAGTTAACTCAGAGCACCCTCTTACAAACAGATAAATGTAATACTTCACGAACTTCCTGTAGATTGAGAATATTCTGTGTTCTGAGAACCATTTTAAAGAAAAACAAGCTACTGAAAAGGTTAGAAATTACAAAATGCCACCATTAATAATACAGGAGCAGGGTACAGCAGCTTCAAAACTGTGCCCTGTAATTCAAGAGAATTACAATTGAACAAGCAAGGAGTTACCAAATGTTACTAACAAATAACTTCTTGGAGAGAGTATCTTTATTTTTGATCGCTTAGGACAAGGGGACCCAAGGTCTACTTTCACTCACTGAAAACAAAGTAAGTTGAAGAATCATTACAAGAGATGCAAGACAGAGTGGAAGGAAGGGAAAGACTCGCAAAGCTCATCCTAAGTAACAATATACTAGTAAAATCTGAAGGCTGCAACAAACTTGGCTTCTCCAGCCAATTTCAGCAGAGCTTCTCATCATATTAGAGGACAGCAGCTTCAGCACTAGCTTGTGGTTGCCCTTTCAGTCATTATAATGTTAAGACGGTCTCCTAGCAGCTGTTGACTCAAGACAACTAGCATTCTTTGACATCATTTCGGACTCATTGGGTATACAGCATTGGCCTTGGGCTCCTCTCAAGAAGACGTGTAGGAAAGGTAATTCTATGATTTGATTTTGGTGCAGGAAGATGAAAGTGAAGATGCCTCAAACTGAGATAAACCACGTGAACGAGAGCCATGCAGCATTCTGCTACTTGCCCTCAACATTGTTTATTTACTGTAGCCAATTGGGACCAGCCCAGTCCTCACATGACGTTGACTGAATCTCTTTGTTCTGCTTTCCACAAGGCAGGATTGTCAGCAATTATCCTCTACGTTTACCTGAAATTCTGAGAAAATGCATCTTACTTTAATGAATCAGCAAGCATAACCTTTGCAAAGGATCAGACTCTTATTAAGACAAATTTATCCACTTTGTTGAGATTAAAATCAACTTTACATTGAAAAAATACAAGAACCCTGACGTGATTTATATGTCTATAAAAATCATATATTTAGTATGTATGATATAAAATAACTCAGGTATGCATGCTCTAGCACTAAATTTCATGCTGAAAGCTTGCTAATGCCTCAGGCTTTTGAACAAGATGATACATGAAGCTGAACATAAGCAGACTGCATATTAGTTTCTTAATTTATCTCTAAATTGCATCTATCAAAGGCCTCTATTTTTTTTTTAGTATTTCTGTCTATAAATATCTTGCAGTCTAGTAATAACAAGTGCAGATAGCATGAAAGTAAAATTCCCAGATTCTGGATGAGTTCATCTATGCTGAACAGAATTCTAATTTTCTACATATAAATTTGCAAAGGAATTATTTTAACAAGTTGTAATAAATGCATCTTTCAAATAGTAAATTTACATTAAAACATTATTATGTAAGAGGATATATATATACATAGCCACAGCCATAAAACCAAATGTTTAAAACAATTTCAGTATTCTCTATAATTTTAATTATTTTCTTATTTCCTTTCTTCTCTTGCAACACATCATTAATTTGATTACAGGTTTGTATCTATGAAATCAAGACCGCAGATTCTGAAATCTAGAAACAAGTTCTTATTTCAAGGGACAGATTCATTACTGTACATTAAGTGTATATACATAAAGCATACACATAGTCATTAAAACTTCCTGAAATGGAAACTACATACACACAGAAACTCTTCCTAACAAAGTCCATAAAAAAAGCTCTCATGAATGAAGAGTGCATCTCAATACCTGATTTTTTTTTTTAAAGCACCAACACAAATAAGAAACAATTATTTTTAAGATCTAAAAATCACTATTCATTTTTCTTACAAGCAAAGAAAACTTCTGTACGTCTGTATTAATACAAATGTTTTCTTTGAAGTTGATTTTCAAAGGAATAGTTTGACACTTTTATAGAAAAGCCTGCAGGAGTAGGTTGACAGTAACAGTAGGTCAGAAGGTGAGAAGAGAAAAAGCATTGAATCAGATCCTCCATCAGCTGCCACTGAACTGATCCATTAAAAATCATATTTTCACTTTATAAATGAATAAAGTATTGTTGAAGCTTTCCTCAGAAGCTACAAATTCAAAAACCATTTTAAAAAAAGTAGATGAAGTGCTGAAGAACTAACGTGGAACTGTGCAATTCAAGGCTCAGAATTAAAAGGAGGCACTCCCAACCACCAGCTGCACTGCAAGTTCCAAGAGTACTGGCAGTAGTAAACATCCTCTCAAACTGTATTAGCTTCTCATGACTGGAGCTGCAGGGAGCAGGAATGGCTGAGAAAACTGATCAGACCTCTCTGGAAAATACCATTGCAGTGACACCTTATCTAAGTCCAAGAAAATTTAAATTAGGTCTAAGTTCAAGGGACCCTGTAAGTTTTATTATTAATTTACTGAATTGCAGTAAGCAAAACAATACATTTCTTTACTATTACTGTTTGTTACTAGAACACTTAATTGCCTGAAATAAATCCAGCAATATTCCTGAAGCAAAATACAAAACCTTATCTCTTCCTTGCTAAAGGATGAAAGGGTTTTTTAGAAAAGCTGGAAATCTTACTGAGAATTCCAATCTCTGAATAGCTCCATGGATGACACTCCTACTAAAAATCCATTTGAAGGTAAATCTTGCTGTTGACCCTCACTACAACTAAACAAGATATTACTAAGTTCAGTATGAATTCACTGAGCTCCATAATTGCTTTAGAATGGTAATTTCTAAGCCAAAATCTGAATCTCTTATTTTGCCAAAGATGACAACATCAACCCCAAAATAAAAAAACCCTCAACGTTCAGTTTGCAGATATAAAAATTTCAGCCCCTACAGGAACCTGGGGTCCTTAATATATACAATCAAGACCTCACCTTGGCTTTTGCAAATCTAGCTCAATCTGCGTTTCACAAACAGCCTTTAAAAACAAGACTACTCAAGAATTTTGGTGCCCTTCAGGCACCAGCATTACTGAACCACTCTAACATCACCAGGCTAAACAGCAAAGATCAGAATACTCTGGTCTGTAATTTCAGAACAACAGCATTGTCTAATGGCAGAAACTCAAAATTCAGGTAACAGTCTGCTGTTTCTTTTCTCTTTCTCAAGACACAAAGAAAAACAGAATAAAGGGGAAAAAAAAAACGAAAGAAAAAAAAAAAACACATCCAGGTTTCTTTTTAAAGTTAAGGTGCTTGTGATTTGGCCTCACATGCTTCAACAGGATTTTCAGCAAACAATTTTCTGGACTGGCAACAGAAGGTATACTGATTGAAGTCAAGCAGGGAAAGCTGCTTTTCTGAGACAGCACTGCTAGGCTGAAGCCTTCAAGACATTACAGTTCTACCAAATTGAATGACATGCTGCCACAGGAGTCTTTTTGTACACATCTTATGCAGATGCACAAAAACACGTTTATAAGCATATTCTGTAACACACGTCTTCATAAAAAGGCAGAGCATTTGACCAAAAGATGCTGACAGATCTTCTCAAAGAGAGATTACACCTGCAAAGGCCAAGAAAACATTCATTTGTGTCACAATGAAGCACTTTTAAGAACCACCTGTGATATATACAAGGGCTTCCTGTAACCCACTCATTACACAGGTGGTATAATGCTGGTTTATTTTACTTTTACAGAGATGACTGCCACACAGTGCACATTCCAGGTAAGTATTACATGAGGCCATTCTATAAACAAAGACATTTAAAAAGTCTGTAACATCATGAAACACTTTCCAATGAACAGTAAGTTTAATTTGTGCCTGCCATGTACTATATGAATACTACTCAGCCTACTGAAATTGCAGAAATTTCTCACCATTCTTCTATATGAAGGTCAATACTTTCTTTTCAAGATTTCAGTCTGCATAAGCAGCTTATCCTGAACAGAGACATTAGATATCAATGCTATGTATCCATTTTTAACACTTAGAATAGTGTTTATTCTAACTGTTTGAAAAAGCATGGAATTAGCTGTTGACATTTGACAATGGCATGATGAGCTTTTATTTATGGAGAGCTAGAGTCCTGTGCTGCATGACAACAGTAATAAGGTTCAGTATCAAATAGGATTAAAAAAAAAAAAAAAGCAGATCAACAAGTCTAAAAGTTGGTAAAAATAACACCAACTCCTTATTACTCATACTGTTCCACCATTTACAGATCTCATTCTTCTTTTTTGTCTTCAGCACCTGAATGCTAATTTTTAGTGGATGTGGTACTTCACTACGCCCTTAATGGTTGGAATAAGAGCAAAGGACTAACATAAAAACCATACAGGACCAGTACTAGAAACAGTTATCCTCTATATTGCAATGGATACTTTGAAAGACACTCTCACAGGCATTTTTCTAAAGGTGGCAGCTCAACACTACCTGAGTTGTGATCTCATTTCCACAGCAAAACCTATACTTTTAAAGCACTTCTGTGACAGAATCCTTAAGCTTTGTGCTGATGACTTTTATAGCAGCCAGGCTAGACAAAAGAGCAACTAAAAAGTTCAACACTCTGAATGTTCTTGCTCTTACCTAGTAAAGCATTAAGACATGGATGGTCCCATCCAAATATCTTAGGTAGTGAAACTGTGCTTATTTTTACAGTTAAGCATGCAAGATTTCACCACTTCAGTGATCAGATCGAAAAGTATCTTCCTTTTTGCTCAAGTCTGAACTAAGAAACTCCTACATTTTTGGCATATGTTTAACATTAGGAAAAAATGATTATCATATTGCTTCTTTCCTTTAGAAATCCATGTAGCAGCAGCTTAATTTTCTTCTCTCTTTCTCAATGGCCATACATAAATAAATGTGGAGTGGCCTTCATTGTACGTTACTCCAGATCCTCTCATGCCATGTCAGGAAGAATATAATTACTTAAAATAGTTAAGTTAGACTTGAACAGTTAGAACAGACAAGCACACACAGTCTTTCTGATAAATTTAGGTGAGAAATATTTTATTTAACAAATGGCTCAGTTGTCTTTTGTTTTTCTCCCAGTGAAGGAGAGAAAAGAAAACTGAATTCCAAACACAACAAATCTTGTTCATCCTGCAAGCAGAAGAGTCTTCAATTCAGGAAGACTTAGTCTTAGATAAAACAACTTAGCTCAAATGTATATAAAAAATACAAGTTGTGTTAAACAGCATCCGGACCTTTTATACGCTATTTTTGTTTAGACTTTTTAAACTGTTCTTCTTTTCCTGTTTCTCACAGAAAAAATTCCACTGAGCTCTGTATTGCAATTACATTAGTAGAAGCACCTCTATCAACTCAAATAAAGAAAAGGCATGTCAAAAAATTTCCCTGACAAATTGTTTGTCTCAGAATGAACTTATTTATCTAAGAAGGTGATAGTCACACGTACCACAGGCAACTCTGTACTTGTTTTTTTTCCCCCCTACACAAACAATGCAACATTTCTGTAAAATGCTTTCTGAGATTAATATCCTAGAATTGGGTTCATCAGCATTGCCATTATGCAAAAACTTCTTGGCATAAGAATATGGATTTCTTTACTTTTGAGATCAGCTTTTCTTAATTACAAAAGACATTTCAACAGCATATTTGTGCAAATTCACCAGTAGGAGATCTTAATCCTGTGCTGAATGGGCATCAGACTGGCATAGAATATCAACTTTATACACGTTGTTACACAAAGTAACAGGCATCAATAAACTATCAATAATGGCAATCTGCGCAACTAATGTAGGATGAGGAATCCCAGGCATCCCTACAGACTGGAAGGAGCGGTCCTTGAGAGCAGCCCTGTGGAGAAGGACCTGAGGGTCTTGATAGATGAAAAACTTAACATGAGCCAGCAGTGTGCCCTTGTGGCTCGGAAGGCAAATGGTATCCTGGGCTCCATCAGAAGAGGGCTGGCCAGCAGGGACAGAGAGGTGATTGTTCCCCTCTACTCTGCTCTTGTGAGGCCCCATCTGCAGTACTGCATCCAGGTCTGGAGCCCCCAGTACAAGAAAGACAGGGAGCTGTTGGAGAGGGTCCAGAGGAGGGCCATGAAGATGAGCAGGTGACTGGAGCACATCCCCTACGAGGACAGGCTGAAAGAGCTGGGCTTGTTCAGCCTGGAGAAAAGAAGGCTGCGGGGTGACCTCATTGCAGCCTTTCAGTACCTAAAGGGAGCCTACAAAGAGGAGGGAAATCAACTCTTTGAAAGGGTGAGTGACAGCAGGACAAGGGGAAATGGTTTTAAGCTGAGGGAAGGGAGATTTAGGTTGGACGTCAGGGGGAAATTCTTTACAGAGAGTGGTGAGGTACTGGAACAGCTGCCCAGAGAGGTTGTGGATGCCCCGTCCCTGGAGGTGTTCAAGGCCAGGTTGGATGGGGCCCTGGGCAGTCTGGTCTAGCATTAGGTGGAATGGTTGGTGGCCCTGCGTGTGGCAGGGGGGTTGGAGATTCATGATCCTTGAGGTCCCTTCCAACCCTGGCAATTCTGTGATTCTGTGATTCTGGCGAGTTCACACGCAACTAGCTCAGCAACTGGTATCTTCAAAACAGCAGTTCTATTTGCTCTCTTCTCCTCATGCAAGTGTATGCAATTCCAGAGTGATTGATAAAAAAGGTAATAATCATAAAGTTATCAGTTATTGTTACTAGTTGCTTATTCTTAAGTATGACAGAATTCAGTAAAAAACATGTAATGGCAATTCTTGTTTATACAAGACACATTACAGAAGCCAGAACATACTGCTGCCAGCACGTACACAACTTTTTGAAGTCCAAAACGATCGTTTTATCAAACATTCTTCTTACAAATACCAATCCATTCAGCATATCAAAACATGTAATTCAGCAGTAAGCCTGGCAAGACCTATTTTAATAAATGCATCTCAGTTAACACCTTAAACATCTGTCCGCTCCCTTATATCTTCAGAACTGATCACAATAGTGTAAATAAAACTATGAGGAAGTTAAGTTGGAATGAATGCATTCCTGAACTAACAAAGCAAAGAATGCTTTCTAAAAACAAAGAATGCTTTTAAACAAAATGAAGTAATAAAGCACTCGTAAGATTTTTTTTAATTACAAGACTCTTCACTACTGCCAACAAACTAGTATGTAAAGCCCCTACAACTTTTGCTCTTACAGCAGGGGGATGTCATAACTAGAGATAGAGAAGTAGCCTCTGTAGAAGCATTATCCTTCCACTATTGGCTTTCTCTGTTCCTTTACCTCTGTTACTTGTGGTAGGATTGCACTATCATATGTTAAGACACATCATTTATCATTATTACTGGGAAATGAGGCCTACTGTGACTGAAAGTTACATAGAGATATTAGAAAAAGTAAGTATGAAAGCCTCGGCTTATTAATGAGTCACGATACTAACAGTGCTGTTTAAGAAGTTTTGATAAGGTATGTATAACCCTCTCATATCATGAAACATGTGGAACTGACTGAAGAAAACACAATTCCCATGGTAAGCCAAAGTCAGTCCAGTGGTTGGATGGTTACAGCCAGAGGGTCGTGGTCAACAGCTCTATATTTAGATGGAGTCACAAGTGGTGTCCCTGAGGAATCTGTCTTGGGACCAGTGCTCTTCAACACCTTCATCAATGACCTAGATAGTGGCATTGAGTGCATCCTCAGCAGGTTTGCAGACAACAGGTTCAGTGCTGCAGTTGATAAAACAGAAGGAAGGGATGCCATCAAGAGGGACCTACACAAACTTAAAAAGTTGCCTCGTGTGAACCTAGTGAGAATCAAGAAGCCTAGTACAAGGTGCTGCACTTCAGTCAGGGCAATCGCAGACAGAAGTACAGACTGGAAGAAGAATTCATTTAGAGCAGACCTGCAGGGAAGGACTTGAAGATTCTGGTGGATGAAAAGCCTGACATGAGCCAGCTGGGTGCTCTTGTAGCTTTGGAATACCAATAGAACCCCAGGCTGCATCAAAAAAGGGGTAACCAGCAGAGCAAGAGATGTGACTGTCCTCGTCTCTCTGCCCTTGTGAAGTCTCATCTGGAATACTGTGTGCTGGAGCTCCAGGCTTGGACAATAAAGATTGTTGGAGCAGGTCCAGAGAAGGGTCATGAAGATGATCAGAGGGCTGGAGAAGACAGGCTGAGGGAGCTGGGCATGTTCAGCCTGGAGAAGAGAGAGCTCTAGGGAGACCTTACTGCAGACTTTCAGTAGATAAAGGGAGCTTCTAAACAGGAAGGAGATGAACTTTTTACATGGTCTAATAGTGATAAGACAAGGGGAAACAGTTTTATACTAAAAGAAGAGATTTAAGTTAGATATGAGTAGGAAATTCTTTACTGGTAAGGCGCGGGAACAGGTTGCCTAGAGAAGTTCCACCTCACATCCTTCAATATAATTCCACAAAATATTTCACATATTGCACCTGGAATATTCCAGGTATTCCACAAAAACATATTCCATTCGCATAAACACCTATTACATTGTAAAAAGTCAGAGATGCAGCTGTACAAGAGCCTATAATAGAATTATTATTTTTTTCAGAAATACTAAAATTTTTCATTCAAAACATTAATACAAAAGGGAGAAGGATCATCATTATCACATTTCCCATTCATATGTTCTATGCACACATCATTAGCACGCATGAAACAGTCTAGCATTTGTCAGATTTTTAAACTTTCTATGCACCTGGAGAAAAAAATAAAGGAAAAAGGACATGCACTGTGATAACACCCTGGTGCCAATTATAAAGGTCTAATTTCAAGTGCTGCAGTTTCTTCAAATCAGATTTAATGGCTTTATGTAAAAAAGAAACTAGCATCTTTATAAAATGAAGAAATCACAAAGAAAATATTTAGTAAACAGAAGCCAACTGATTTTTCAGTATTCACTTTCTCAATAGCTCCCTATCAACACAGAATTAGACCAAGAGTATCTCATCATATGCAACTTCCTGCAGAGTAAACACTATTAACTGCTGTATTTTTAGTACTTGTTGAAATTAGTCTCATTTGACTACTGTAAGAGGGAAGGTAAAATACTGTTATATTCTTTCCTACAAATTTGACAGTCTTTCTTCCATGCTTTTCATTCTTTAGTCTAAAAACTGTTTCATTAAGAACTTTGATTCAAGCTAATAAAGCAATAAAGGAATAAAGGAAAATCACCCCTTTTTTCCTTGTACACAATAACCTACTTGATCTTCTCAGTATTCAAATAAACCATAAGACAACATTTTTCTGTAGTTGCAATTCCTGCTGAAATTAGAGCAGTCTAACAAGAATTGGAGGAAAGGGTTTCATAGTTGAAAACATTTTGCTGTTCCCTCTTTTTCCTCACTGTGAAAAAAAGTCCTTTATTTTCCATACAGGAATTTCAAATATAAAGGGTTCAAAGTAATGTGATAGAAGCAGACCTGTATTTTTGAAGTTACATGAAAAAATTCAAAGGGGGAAAAAAAAAAGCAGTAGACACTAACTCAAAAATTAAAGAAGTTTGTACAATAATTCATTTTTCCTTCAAAATGAGATCTATATTCAAGCATTTTAAATGAAGTGCAAACATGAAAATAGTAAAGAAATTGGGCATTGGTAAGCAGTTTATAGGACTGAGGCAAATTCAGTGAGGCATGGATATGGAGAAATGGGCCTTCTGAGGCCAAGTGCAGAATCCTACACCTTTAGAGAAATAACTGCATGCAGTTAGGGACTAACTCCTTCTGGAAAGGAGTTCTGCAAAGAAGGACCTAGGTGTCCCAGTGGACAAGAGGTTGACCATGAGCCAGAAGTGTGTTCTTGTGGCCAAGAAGACCAATGGTATCCTGGGGCACATTAAAAAGAGTGTGGCCAGAAGGTCCAGGGAGGTTCTCCTCTTCCTCCTCTCTGCCCTGGAGAACCTGCATCTGGAGCACTGTACCCAGTTCTGGGCTCTTTAGTTCAAGAAAGATAGGGATCTTCTAGAGAGAGTCCAGCAGGGGGCCACAAAAATGAATAGGGGCCTGAAGCATCTCCCTTACATAGAAACTGAGAGATCTAGGATGGTTCAGCCTGGAGAACAGAAGACTGATGGGGAATTTTACCAATGCTTATAAATATCTGAAGTGCAGGAGTGAAGTGCATGGGGCCAGGCTCTTTTCAACAATGCCCAGTGACAGAACAAGGGGCACTTGGCAGAAGCGAACATAGGAAGTTCCATCTGAACATAAGGAAAAATTTCTTTACTTTGAGGGTGACAGAACACTTGAACAAGATGTCTCCTTTGGAGATATTCAAAACCCACCTGGATGCTTTTCCGTGTAATCTGCTATAGAAAACCTGGCCAGGCTAATTGGACTAGATGTCCAGAGATCCCTTCTAACCCTTATAGTTCTGAGATTCTGTGAAAATGTAGACAGACATATTACATTTCTGTACAAAATTTAACATATCTGTTGTATTAGCTCAAAAGCACCCCAAAATAACCCCAACCTTTACAAGACTGATTTTAATCCCTAATTATAGATCAACAAAATATTTTTATCAGTAATTAGAGTCAACAGTTTACAGGCTGGTTCAGCCCAGTTCCATGACTAGCAGGGCAGGGGGACCCATGGACCCACCCCCCAGGAAAGGAAAAGGATAGACAGATGGGCCTAAAAGCGAAAGAGTGGCAACAACCTGAGGAGAAACAAAATAATTTACTAAATATGATACTGGAATGTAAGATAACACATTATAATACAATATAATATGATATAATTAGAACTGAAGCTAAAAAAACAATTGAGAGAAAATGTCCAAAAGCTGAAGCCCTTATTCTAATGCTGAGGTGAGACGATGTAGGGAGCTCACACACTGCCAAGATCAAAAAGGGAAGGGCAAATGACCTACGAAGGGCCTTTACTTCTTTTCCCTCTGAGCAGAAATGATAAGAGAACAGCAAACAGTCCTCTGGGGCATGTGGTTCTTCTTCTCTTCTGGGGCAGGCACCTGGAACTGGAGCATGAACTCCTTAACTCCCAGTGCATCACATGATGTTATGATATGGCACACCGATAACGGTACACATCTGCTCATATATGAGAGTTTTGTGAGAAATAAGTATACACTTACCTTGTCTTGGTTTTCCTTATTTTTGTAACACAAGTTTCCAATCAAACGAATGAGATGAGCTTTAAAACCCACAGCTGGATGTGAAATTTCTTCTTGCCATTTCATAGCATGTGTGGTGGTGAAAATATTTACAGCCTGTTTTCCAGCAAGATGAGTTAGTCTCAGGGTATCTACAGAAAACAAAAATACTTAAATTATTTTCCACACAAAAATTAGCATTACTTTGCACAGAACTATACTACCATTTCTAATTGTTAGGTTCAAGAAAGTCAATAAATTTCATATTTTTAGGATTATATCAAAATAACTTCGAAAGTTTTATAAATTTTTATTTTTCAATTTGTGCTAGTGTAAACCATACAAGGCTGTTCTCAAGGCCAGAAGGTACTTCTGAATCTTTTTTTACACACTTACATAGTTCATGTATGAAGTCCGAAGGGTAGTTCTGACTATCTCTGCTCTCAGAGTCACAATTTGTAGGCTATTGAGACTTCTGGCATTGAAAATACAATTTGATTTCTGATTTAAAATAGAAAATTTCTAGAAAAACTTAGTTAATAATTCTATAAATAATACATAAATACGTATTAATTATGGAATTACTTTTTTTCTCTCTTCTTCAATCTGTTCCTAACTCTATAGTATGAGAAAGGATATTCTGCACATCTTGCACTCTGACCTATAATTACAAAACACCGACTGTCATAGTTGTGCAAACTGGGAAATACTAATTTATGTTATGGTAAGTGCTAGATGCCCCTGTAATCAAATACAGAGGTTGTTTTTTTAATTTATCCTGAACCCTAGAATACCTCAAAATATTCATAATTAACATGTGTTTCATCCATTTTCAGTATTACACACATTTTAGTATTACATTTCTTTTTCCTTTAGTATTACATATTTCTCTTTAACATCCATCAAATTTTCACAAGTTATTCAGAAAACGATACTACATGTCAATCTGAGACAGTGCTACAATTTAGGAAGGTCATGTCAGTTATATCATCCTCCTTCCTCTCTGAGTATATAGGGTCTCTATGGACCATCTTGGCTTAATTTCATTTGTGAGCAACTCTCAGTTTGTTGTTTCTTAGCAGAGGAAAGTTTCCTTCATACTAAACTTCCAAAGTCACAGAATTTGGCTAAAACTTGAACTGTACTTAGTTTCAGGAATTCGGGAAAAAGAAGGAAAGAGGCTTGGAGAATTATCTTTTCCACTTTTCGAGGTACTTCTTCACACATTCAGTCCATGGAAGAACAGTGGAAGCACTTCTTTTTGCACAACTTTTACTGTATAAATAGTGCAGAGCTGAGAGTTGAATAAAGGCTCTGTTGGGTAATAGGAGCCAACAGAGCAAGCTGAGCAGCAAAAAAATTCCAGGAACAAATCAAATATTTGAAAATGTACATTAATTCAATCTCCTATTTATTTTTTTTAGAAGGTCAAAATCAAAATTGCTACCAGTTGTGAAAAACATGTTTTCATTCACAGAGCAACATGATTTGGAGCAAGCCAACTGCTAATAAACTGTGGCTTTCACTTACCTATGGCTGTTTGAAGCAAATCAGGCAAGGTCTGCAGATACTCTAGTTGTTCATTGTTTGATGTCATTTCACAAAGAATGTCAAGAAGCCGAATTGTGACCAGGGCTTCCTATAAATGAAAACTACATTTCTGAAAATGTTTTATGAACGATATCGTAAGAATATAAAAGTTCAACTATCTGTCAGAGGACAAAAATTCTTGGAACCTCAGTTTCTTTTTGCCGCCTTCTTTCGTCTTCTTCATAGCCACTAAGAATCTGTGCAAAGAAAGGGATCTTTCTACAACAATGCATTACATTGAAATAATTTATTTTCTACGGTCTAACAGTGTTATACGTGCCTTGAAAAATCATGGGGAAAACAAAACAGAGGCATAACGGATGTTTTTAACAAAAACACAGTAGCTTCCACAAGCAGAAAAGCAGAAAATTACTAGCTGAGAAAATTATTTCTGTATAAATGTTTTCTTTGACTTTATTCAGTAGGACCGTCCCACTTTAAAGACACAGACACCGCCTGCAAGACACCAATTTGTTATCCGCAGGAATTCTGTAAAGTTCTGTGGTCAAATGAACTTTGGCTGCGAGAATTTACATTATTCTTGGGTAAATAGGATTCGGATCACAGATGCAGCATTTTGGTTAGGTATGAGACACAATCTTATTTGTGCATTATTTATTCAACTAGAGAACTATATTTTCTCACAGGCTATATTGACGCACGTTTAGAATGACAATCCACTCCCGTAGGAATGAATAGTAAGATTCTGAACACACATATTACTCAAGAACCATATTGTGACTGCAAGAAGATGGCACAGAAGGTGTGGTATGTAAACTGAAAGTAGCCTTAAAAAGACCCATACACAGACCACATTAACTATTTCTGTCTTGTTTTCTTTACATCCAGGAAAATAATACCTTTACATACAAATATCATTATATTTTTGAATCCATATAAAAACAATACAGCATAATTTAAAGAATCAGCAAGAGTGTTTAATGTTAAGGACTACGAATATAACATTCTTTATTACTTCCAACAACCTTTGACAACAGAAATGGGTATAGAGGCCAGATGCTAAAATTGTATTTCGACTTTCTTCCTCACATAAGTGTACAACTCAACTTGCCCTGAATTAATTCAGTAAAGTGCTTTCTGTAACACAGAAACAGTCTTTGAATAAATTGGTCATTGTACTAGAATAAAATTAGCATACTTCAACTGTATTTCAAAGAAAGCAATAAGGTATTTGCATTTTTCATCTCATATTGCACTGTAACAAGACTGTAGCATAACCAACATCCTCTTCAGCTTGTACACTTAACACTGATCTTTTTGCAAAATTTATCATAGAATCACAGATTGGTTTAAGTTGGCAGGGTCCTCTAGGTCCATCTGCTCCAATCCCTGCTCCAGAAAGGACACCCTGTGTGGGATACCCAGGACATCTGTGCAGCCTCTCAGTACCTCCAAAGAGGTAAAATCTGCAACTTCTTGGGCACAGAGTTAGACTTTACGACAAGACTGAGTTACCTGCTTAACACCTGTAAAGCAGACAAGTGTCAATGGCAGCCATAAATCACTCTAGGAAGATACAGCAGCCTTTGCTGCCCATGTGTACCCCACTTTCTGCCCACTTACATGATAAAGGTCTGTAGTAGATAATACTGGGAAAAGCCACACCTTACTTATTTCTCATTCTTATGCTTTTTCACTTTTCATTACCACCACGCTATTCCTCTCTCCTTTAAAAAAAAAAAAACAAAAAAAAGGGGGGGGGGGGAAAGGAAAAAAGAAAATAAGAATAAAGGAAAATAAAATAAAAGAAATAGAACGAAAGAAGAAAACACCTTTGTTCACTGCTCTCTCCATACTTCTCTGCACTACTCTCTCTTCCTTCCTCCTTTCTCATCGTTTGTCTCAGGTCCACCACAGTTCCACTTGGATTTGAAAAGAGGATTGCTTAGAAAGCACAAATAAAGCCACAAATTCTTATCTACTTATGAAGCTCGAATATACATACATTTTTGCACATGTACACATACCTATTTTTTCAAACCCGTGTTTCAAACCTTTTCAGGTTTCTCTATGGCTGCACAAAAGAAAGGTAATAAGATAGAATATTTCCTTAGCAACTCAAAGACAATAAGCTATTCAGAATGCAAAATGTTTTAAAAACTGACAGCCATCATAATTTGGATATAATCTGAGAAGTAAGCAATGAAATTACTGAAAAGTTTTTTGAACATATTTTCAGAGAGATCCAGAAAAGATGTTCTTTATAAAGAGAAATCTAGGGAAGTGTTTTATTTTACAAGCTGAAAACTAGTGAAAACAAATTAATGTTGAAGTCAGGCTTGTAATGAAAAGCTATTTAAACATTGGTTTAAACACTGCAGAAGCATGGAATTAACTTCTCATTGATTTGAGACAGAAGGTACAAGACCTAATGTTCCTTATGAAAAAAAAGCAGCATCTACATATAATAAATTTAGCAGTGAACCTGACCCCTGAGACAGCACTCTGGGAGTTGGGCCTGGTCAAAGACTATTCCCAGAAGGCAGTTTTCAAATGTGGCCTCCTAGCTGTGGAGGCCATGTCAGCTTCCTAGTGCAGGCATTGCCTGACAAAGGCGCTTAGCCTCAGGGCCAAATGGAAGTCCAGGCAGAGTTTAGTTTAATATCACAGATGCTGAATAAAGCATTTTAAATGACAGGCATTGTACACAATTGCTCTTTTTTTCCCCTCCATTTAAATACCATTCTTAGGCAAAACCTAAAATGTTTACCTAATTAAAGAGAAATTGGTACTGTTTTTCATCATTTCTAACAAGAAACAGCTTAATGAATTTATCTGGATTTTTTCTTTACCTATGGCAAGCATGTATCATGAATAAATGCATACAATCAATATACAAATCAGTATACACTTAAAAAAACCAACACGCTGCCATTTATTTCACTATATTAAGCTCTTTATGGCTTATGGCTTATTTTGTGATCCTTAAATGAGCCTCTCATATACCATACTTATGTGTGAAAAGGATAAAAAGTCAGTGTCAGCTGGACATTATATATTGAGAATATTACTATTCTCAATACTGTTGGCCCAAAAGATTCAAGCTGGACAGAGGCCTCCTTCTGCTAGCTGCAAACAAATGTTTTTTTCCAAGAACTGAAACCACTGAATACTTAATACTGAAAGGAACCATACAGGATTAAAAAGAAAAAAAATGAAGAATAAAAAAAGATGGAACTATCTCAGCATATTTCCTCTCACGTCAAGCTGATACCTTTTCCAGAAGTAATCAATTAAGTTTGGAAATGCAGTTTAGCTTTACTGTGCAGTCAGTAGTGTTTCAGGGGAAGCACAAGAAGTGAAAACCCCTCCTTTGAAAATAAGGAAAGGATTCCAGTGATTTTTTCTCTTTTTTTTTTTTTTTCTTATGCACACAGCTATCACCTCCTCCTAAGGTGATTTTAGGTGTATATTCATAGCACTTCTCAACATACATGTAAAATACTAATAAAATTTAAACTAGAAAAAAATAGTAAGGAAGTGCAACACATCATGTAAAAACATATAAAAATCACTACTTTCCACTTACAATTATGACAGCTGTTCAGAACTACTTCTACAAAATCAACTATTACAGCTTAATTTTAGCCATAAAATACTTCCAAGTACACACAATGTACTACATTGGCCCTATGAAAAGGCAGAAGCCAGCTGTGACTTCTTTTTAAATATAGCTTTTCATTATTAAGGAAATCTGTTAATTACACTTCTGAAACTAAGTAATTAATCAGTATTCAACTAATTTGGTGTATTTCTTTTCTCAGGCTTTGAGTATTCTGTCTCACTGTCTTAAAAGAACAACTCATCTTCAGTTGAGCTGAAAAACTAAAAATCTATGAAAGACATCAAGAATAGAGACCGATATTACTGTCACTACCTGCTTAGAATATAATCACCTAAAGCACAACACAAAAAAGCTCACTGCAAGATATGGTGTTAATTGTTCTGCACTCCCAAACACATTGGTGACGTCTTTGAGAAGCTTGTTGAAAGTAAAAGGAAAAACTGGACACCAAATAATTTGAAAAGACCTTTACTCTTAGATGGTCTAAATCTCCATAGTGTACAATATGGTGTGGCAAGTTGCCAGCAACTCTTGGATACTTCATAAGAAGGAAATAAAATAAGACCATCCAGAACTCAGCTCTGTATCTGAGGCTCCCAAAGTGCAGCCCACAAGCCACTTGTGACCCATAAAATCTTTCCTATTTAGCTTGCAAAGGGAATTTATTGTGGCCATCCTCAACAGAAACACTTCATTAAGTCTGAAGCAATAATAAATTTCTTCCAACTGCACTGGAGTTGAGGCAAGTGTCTGAGGGCTCAGGAGACAGGAGTTATTTGCCACTAAGAATCCAGTAAGCTCCGCAACTTCAAACTGAGAACCCAAGCTAACCCCAGGAGTGCCACCTTTTGAGAAGAATGAAGGTCCACCAAAGAACCCCAGATCACATAGAAACAGGGAAGAGTCAGCAATTAAAACCCTCCATTCCATGGTGAGTCACAAAACATTTCAGACAGCAACCTTGCAATGAGCTGATTACATGTGCATTCCATGAAGAGAACTTACATTCCAGGTCCTGAACAGTCAGGGAACATCTGCCCAACAAGCAGCCAAATGCATTTCCAAAAAATTAGTGCTGGGGAGCTTACTAGCATATTAAATATTAATTGAAATAGCTATCAATTATTGTACAAAAACAGACAGCCCTAAAACTGTGAACTCTATTACTGCTTTCCTCATACAAAGGAAGCTTGGGAATGCAGTCAAGTAGCAATTCACCACTTCACATCCTAATATTGTAACATGTTCGTTTTAATTAATCATACCTCATCTTCTGCATCTGCTGCAGAAGTCAGCTTGAGCACAGCTTCACATTTCTCTTGGAAACAGCCTGCAAGGAAATCAGCATGTCTCATGAACGCATTCATTTCTTCACTGGTAACTGAGTTCTTCTCACTCACTTTTGCCATTATCAGGTCTAAAAAAGTAAGCCTAGAATCAGAAGACACCTTGTTAATTATATTCACTAAACATTACAGAATTATCAGTTGAATAAGTAAAGAGTTTTTTAAAATGATATAAACAATGAGCATGCTACTAACAGTGGATTTTTAAAAAACAAAGAACACTGGCAATCACTGCCTATCTGTTGGTTTATTTCTGCACACAATTAATTTAATTCATCCTCTGATGAATACAATCTGGACAAATGTTCAATATTTTTCTCAGGTCTATTTCAATTTCTTATGTTCTAACATAACATTATTATGCATACTATATATGTCTAAAATTTCCACCCAAAAAGACTTTTATAAATTGTTAAGTAAACCAAACCAAACACAGACTATTTCACAGCTTCCACATGGCCCTCACCTTGCACTTCACTAATCTTCCTCCCCAACCCTAAGCCCAGTTCAGAGAAGTTCCTAAGCCTAAGTTCAGAGAAGAAAAAAAGGAAATAAAAATTGATGTGTAGGTTGCTCCAAAAGTAATATCTTCTATTTATTTCAATGGAAACTACAACTGATATAAAGAGAACAACAACACTATTTGTTAGAGCAAATTTTCATCTACAAAGCACTTGTTTTCAACATAGTCACCATCATTTACTATGCATTTTCACCAGCCATGAATAAGAACTCTGCATGCTGTACGTGTAAAAAATCTGCACCAGCAGGGATGATCCACTGCTTCAAAGCTGCTGTGATGGCACTCTTGCTAGGAAAATGTTGTCCATGCAGTCCATTCCATTTTTCATCAGCCTGAACAGATGGAAATCAGCAGGTGCCAAATCCAGACTATATAGTGGGTGTGAAAGGATAGTCCAGGCAAGATTGGCAACATGCTCCAAGATCTTCAAAATGGTATAAGGCCTGGTGTTATCATATAGCAAAAGAAAGATTTTCTACTTCTCTGGCCTGACTCAGGAAGTTCAAGCCTTTAGTGTAGTCAGCGATAAAGGCTGATAGTTTGTCTAGATTCTAGTAAATTCTGAAGGATCATTCCTTTCCTATCCCAAAAGACATCACTTTATCCACTGAGGTCTGCACCTTGAACTTATTCTTCGCAGGGGAATTTTCATGTTGCCACTCCATGGACTGTCATTTTGACTCCAGCCTGTAGTGGTGACACCACGTCTCATCACCAGAGAGGATGCAATCCAAGATACTGTCACCTTAAGGGTCATATTGGCTCAATAGGCCCTGAAAAACTTGCAGATGGCATTTTTTCTGTCCCAGCATTTGTGGGATCCACCTTGCACAAACTTTGCAATATTCCAACTTTGCCATCAACGTTTCAAACATACTGCAGCCAATATTCAGTTTCACGCACAGTTCCCTGTGATCAACTGATGGAGATATTCTTCATTTTGTGGTGTAACAGTTGTGCATGGCCATCTGGAACATGGCTTGTACTACCTATGCAGTCATCACTGTTGAAACACTACACCCACCATTTCACTGTGCTAACAACCACAATTAGATCTCCCTAAACATTCAGCAAGTGTTGATGAATGTCACTAGATGCAATTTTTTCCACATGAAGGAATTTATTCACACACTTCTGCTTCATATGCACTTTCATTTGTCAGACTGCATCTCTGTTGTAATCTGTCACATGGCAGCAAAATTTAAAGAAATTTTGCTGAGAAGGTTCAAGCTTTACTGTTATACCACCAACATTCACCTCTAACATAATATGCCAAAATAATAAAATAGGAGGCATTACTTTTGGAACAGAGCTCACATGTACACTGGGCTCTTTTATAATTGTCACTAGATGGATTACTGTAAATCCAAGTTAATTATTCATATATCCAATGGGAGTAATTCAGCCTACTAAAAGTGGATACATAGCTGCTCAGCTAAGTACTCAGGTCACTTAATTTAACAATTCTAATGTTGCTTTATTTCTGATGTCCCTTCACACTATCATGGCAAACTCAGAGTATTTTGAGGAAAGAGAACTTTAACGTGGCAGAGGCTCTACCACAGCTTTGCTGTTGAACTCCAGCACTGAAGAGAGAGCATGGGCTAGTGGAGTTAACTGTAATTCTCTCAATCTGAAAGAGCTCTATTTATTGAACAAATTCAACAGTAGGCTATTTTACTGAAATATTTGCAATTCAAATAGAAAGGCTGACATTTACATACATGGAGCAATTCAGATGGTTTTTCTTTCTTTTTCTTTTTCCCTTTTTTTTTTTTTTTTTTTTTTAATTCACCAAGCAAATTGTCAGAAGAGGAAGAAAAATGTCATCTTCTGTGGAAACAGCATGGTCACTGCTTTATTAACCTCACCCCTATTAATCAAGTAACAGTTACTCAGTTCTTGCTAAACTTAGCCCTAAATGTCATTAACATAGCTGCATTGAACAATTATCTGAATGAGTACAAAATGCTTTTTCAATGCGGTAGCACAGAAATGTACTCAACACATTTGCAAAAGGGTAGACTTAAGTCAGAAGTCTGTCAAACACTGATAAACTCTCTTCACTTACAAACGTGATCAAACAACAACACAGAACAGTCATTATGTTTGTTCAGCAGATTAAAACTGGGTAACACCAGCTTTCCTGTCTACAACCTACCATCAACCAACAACCTTAGACTTTCAGCTTTGGCAATCCAGACTAAAATCAGGTTAACTACATTGACATTTCACTCATCCTCAGAACAGGGCTAGATTTTACTCATCTGTTTTTACCAGGTTTAGAGCATTTCAAGTGTACATTAAGCTATGAAAAAAAGGCTCCTCACAGAATTTATGATTACTGGAATTATTCCCATAAAATACTATCTCCTATGTAACAGAACACCAGTCAGCTACTGTTGCACCAGTAAACCAAATAGCCATGTTTAAAACAGGCAAGCAATTCTTTTGTAAAGAATTTAGAGGGTCACCCTGTATTTACATAAACTGCATTAGTGATACAAAATTATTACTGCTAAGAAAATTTTTAGCGTTACTCTTACTCTTGGAATACAATCAGGTACCTTGTAAAGCAGCCATAATCCTTCTGGAGAGAAATAGCAGTGATATTTAAAAGAAATTACGTGCAGGCAGTACATGAAGATTGTCTGTTCTCTTGAGGTATTTATATGTCAAGACTGTTTTACTGAGTTGTCTTCCAAGCAGTCAGTCAGGACGTGCCCATCTTTCCCCAGAATTTCCAGCAAGTCTGGCATTCAGCCAAAAATTTCCTGAGAGCAATGCTTTTTGTTCTAATTCAAGTTCCCTCACATTCCTTTCTTTTACTGTTTCTCTCTGTTTTCTTCCAAAGCTCCCAAGAATTTTTCAAAGTTATTTCTCCTAGATAATACAACTTGCTCATTTCTTTTATCTGATTTCACAGTTGTTTAGCCATTCAGATGATAGCTAAGGGCAAACAATTAACAACAAAGTGCCACAAAACATGACAAATGCTAGTACCAGTTTTAGCATGTCTCACCATGAATCTTCATTCAATATCTGAATAGAAATGTATGTGTTTATTACATTTATTTGGAATTGATCGTGCCAGTAAGTGCAGTGTTATCTTCCTTTTTTTTTTTTTTGGCACCATATAGGAATACCTTTGTCAATCTCATGTTCCCCACCCCCCCAACCAAATTTAATTCATTTCCTCCTAAGACTAATCAAATTAGCAAGAACATGGAACAATTATTATCAAGTATTTGCAATCACGTATAAAAATGCTGTTGTCTCTCAGAATCTGCAAGCAAATTACAACCTTAATTTACAATTTGTACCTGGAAACCCATTATTACAAAGTACAGTGAAGTTCTACTAAGTTCAACTAAAAACAGTAACATAAAATTTCATAATTTTATTATCATTCAACAATTTTTACTGCAAATGTGAATCAATTATACCTTCCAAAATGCCAGATAATTGTAACATTCTTTCTATAACAGTGGAATATCTCGGCCTTGAAGATTCCACTAACAACAGTTGTCCTGTAAGACAAATCAACCCTTTTCTCAAATTACCTCAATTCATAGATTGGCCTGGGTTGAAAAGGACTTCAAAGACCATCTAAGAGTCACAAGAGCTGGGTAGAGGGGGACAATCACCTCCCTCTCCCTGCTGGCCACTCCTATTTTAATGCAGCCCAGAACAGTTGGCCTTCTGGGCTGCAAGCGCACACTGCTGGCTCATGTCCAGCTTTTCGTCCACCAGGACCCCCAGGTCCTTCTCCACAGGGCAGCTCTCAAGGAGTTCTCCCAGTCTGTATAAACACCTGGGGTTGCCCAGGCCCAAGTGCAGCACGTTGCACTTGGCCTTGTTGAACCTCATGAGGTTTTCATGGGCTCACTTCTCCAGCCTGTCCAGGTCCCTCTGAATGGCTTCCCTCCTTTCTGTTGTATCGAATGCACCACTCAGCTTGGTATCATCTGCAAACTTGCTGAGGTTGCACTCAGTGCCATAATCAGTTTGTAGAGAGATCTCTGCTGAGTTCATTTTGTGCACTGTACAGATGGTGATCAGCTATGGTGACAGAAAGGAAGTATGTTTGTGTAGGTTTATGCATTTTCACTTAATTTATTACTACAAATCATGTAAACTCTATTATGTTTTTCAAAACGAAAATCACAGTTCAGTTGTGAATTTGATGCCACTTGGTTTACTGTCAAACACATGGAAATACGTGTTGTAGAAATAGTCCTTTCGTATCTCAGTTAAAAAAAAAAAACAAACAATAACCCAGCAGTGGCATCTTTCTATGCAACATTCTAGCGTATTTAAAAATGCATTCTTTTGAGATATATGAGAAGACAAAACCAGGTCAGATAAACACATTTTGACTATCATTAACTAGGAAAAAAAAGTGACAGTATAAACCGAAGCATAGGGAATTCATTGTTTCGAAACGAGACAAGAGCCTTCACCGCAAGAGTGCCACATTGGTGTCCAATAAGGCTGACTGAGCCAAATAAACGGAGAAAGGACAGATGCGGTATTGAGGTGTCTGGAGAAGGCAGCTTGAGCTCATGAATAAATGGTACCTCTCAGTTACAGTGTTTTCCATCATGCACATTAAATAGGCTTACTTTAAATATATTTACCAAAAAAAAATTAACTATGTTGAGAAAGTTTGCGAGTACATACGTTAGTAGTGACTCTTAAAGTTGGCAGTTGCCTTAGATAACCAAGTGTATACAGTTGTATAACCGCAATATTTGCACTATTTGCAGTATTTGCACTATTCAAAGCATTTCCTGTAATTGAAATCTAGTATATTTGTGATATTGTGGCCATGATGTGTGCCATAAGTAGCTCTTGTTGTTGTAGAAGTGGTTCTGGAATCTGAATTTCCCGTTAAAAGAAAAATTCCTGACTTCTGAACAATTTTCTTTTTCATTTCCTAAGAAATTTAAGCAATTTGATGTTGCGTGCCTGAGTTTACAAATTGCATGGAATACATACTGTGAAAACATGATCCGCTCTTTTAATGATACTCTTGCTCTGAAAAGTGTATGATGATGTGACAGAGTCTTCTATTTCTTTGCAAGTGATTACAGCAGAAACATGGCTATGGTATTGAGCCAAAAGATTGTACAAATACTTGAACTATTAGATTTGGTTTAGATTAGTGTTCTAAATGGATGATGTATCCATTGAACAAATTAACAGCAGTGAAATTGGTACTTGAGTAATGCAACAGGCACCTCTTCTTGCTGCAGGACTGCTGTTGACCATCTTGTTGCAGGTTTTCATTTGTGGCAATCTTTACAGATTTAAACAGACACAAAAAAGCTGACTGTGGGATTATAGTCTGTCCTGAATTTACCAGTTCACAGTCAGTTACATTTATATAAGGTGCTTACAAGTATTGTTACAGATCAAAAGAATTCCAGATAAAAAAAAACGATCTTCATCAATGACATAGACGATGTCATCAAGCGCACCTTCAACAAGTCTGAAGATGACACCAAGCCAAGTGGTGCAGCCAATACAGTGGAGGGAAGGGAAGCCATCCAGAGGGACCTGGACAAGCTGGAGAAGTGGGCCATGAAAACCTCATGAGGTTCAACAAGGCCAAGTGCAACGTGCTGCACTTGGGCCTGGGCAACCCCAGGTATTTATACAGACTGGGAGAAGAACTCCTTGAGAGCAGCCCTGTGGAGAAGGTCCTGGTGGATGAAAAGCTGGACATGAGCCAGCAGTGTGCGCTTGCAGCCCAGAAGGCCAACTGTGCTGGGCTGCATTAAAATAGGAGTGGCCAGCAGGGAGGGGGAGGTGATTGTCCCCCTCTACCCAGCTCTTGTGAGGCCCCATCTGGAGTACTGCGTCCAGGCCTGAGGCCTCCAACACAAGAAAGATGTGGAGCTCTTGGAGCGGTTCAGAGGAGGGCCACTAAGATGATCAGAGGGCTGGAGCACCTCTTCTATGAGCAAAGGTTGAGGGAACTGGGCTTTTTTAGCTTGGAGAAGAGAAGGCTCTGGGGAGACCTCATTGTGGCCTTCCAATACTTGAAGGAAGCGTATAAACAGGAGGGGAAATGGCTGTTTACGAGGGTGGAAAGTGATAGGGCAAGGGGGAATGGTTTTAAACTGAGACAGGGGAGGTTTAGGTAAGCTGTTAGGGGAAATTTTTTCACACAGACGGTGGTGACGCACTGGAACAGATTGCCCAAGGAGGTTGTGGATGCCCCATTCCTGGAGGCATTCAAGGCCAGGCTGGATGTGACTCTGAACAGCTTGGTGTGGTGGTTGGTGACCCTGCATATAAACAGGGGGGTTGAACTAGATGGTCTCTGAGGTCCTTTTCAACCTAGGACATTCTATGATTCTACGATATGATTCTATGATTAGATCTACTGATGTAAAACAAATAAACAAACTAACCCAGTCTTGGCTGTCCTCAACAGGATTACAAAAACAAAAAAAAATGCCACTCAAAACACCCCTTAAAAGTATTAAATTAAGTTCATTTACTTAAAACAGCCTCTTCCACTAACTACTTTGGAGCTACGAGATATGGTTTAGAGGCTTGTGATAGCAATGGTAGTGGGAGGACGGTTGGACTAGATGATCTTGCAAGTCATTTCCAACCTTGCGATTCTATGATTCTATGATTCTATGATTATATACTTGGTTAATGAACCTCTATCAGTAGGCACAGCAAGCACACACTTCATTTTTTGTTTCCAGCTGGTTAACCAGATGAAAGGAGAAAGAAGGACAGTATATCCCTCATTATTTCCATCTCTCATCTGCATATCTACGCTATTTACCTCAACTTATAACATTATATTTCTTTTGTTCCTCTATCCTGTCTGAATGATAATTTGTAATAACATTTTGGTTTTAGTCAGATCAAAATTACAGAAAAAAAACATAAGAGACAGGGATTTTTTTAATGTGTTGTCTTTTACCTGCAAATTCCCTAGGCAAAGGGGGAAGAAAATAGCTATTTTGAATACACAAACATAGGATCACATGTGAGAATATTCTAATATTATTATGATTTTTAGTACTGGAAATACTAAAAAGATTCAGTAATGACAAGCACATCTACTTTTGTTTGTTTGTTATGTTCCACTATCCAGCACTAGGTATACTTCCATGTTCAGTAAAGGCTTCTTTTTAATTTCTTACAAATACAATGGGAGCATGAACAGATGAAGACATTTGGCATATAGCTCTATAATGCTGCAGGGTGTGGTGCTCTTATGAAATCAAGGCACAGGCATGAAGTCTTGTGTTGTTTTTTTTTTTGTTTTGTTTTTTCTGAAGTATTTCTTTACCAAGTAATGGCGCCAACCTGGATTCTGCAACCCTACATAAATCACTGCCAGTTGTGGCTAAACTGTAATGTTAACCAACCAATTTAAAACCATTACTGACATAGAAACATGTATTTAGAGATTTTGTGCCAACTACGAAACCACACAGTTTTTCAATCATGTGAACAGGATACTCTATATGGAATGCTAAATACTAAAAGCCACATTGGTTTTGGGGTTACCTTTCTTGATTGCTCAGTTTGGCATAGAGGGCTTTTACCAACTCTGGACATTGCAGCAAATAGTCTGTAACAATTAAGAACCTAAAGAAAAAAAAGAAAAATATTTATTACTGGTTGTACAAAGAAAACAGCTTCTGCATTATTCCAAATGGTGCTATTTAATTTTACTTGTAAAGAACCATTTGACATACTTCTAATACTATTTCTCTAATTGTGTATTGTTCCCCCTACATTTTCCCATTTCCAAACAAGCTTGGAGGAAAGCTAGTTAAAATCTTTCACCAGTTATAGAAAAGGAATGCCACAATTCCAATAATAAATAACTAATCCAATTTTATATATAATAAATAACTAATCCAATAGGTATCTAAGCAAGAAGCCAAAGTTTAGGCTTGAATACTATTATGGTATTCATCACAACACTGATTTTAAGCATCCAAATAAATTCTCGATAAAGTAATAAAATAAAATCTAGCAAAGCATCCAAGTAAACAGAAACTGCGTTGTTAGATGCATGGCAGCAAAATACTTCTCTCAACTTGAAAAAAAAACACTCCCCTTCTTTAACACAAACTGAAGCCAGTATCCAAATTCAACTTCTTGCTCTGTAAGGGGATGAAATATAGTCTATCCTTGTCCGAATTATCATTCACAACATTAGACACTAGCCCTGTAATTTCAACCTAGTCATGTTCTTTCAGCATCATTAAAAAAAATAATTTTAAAAAAATCCTCAAATTATAAAAAGTAGTGACAGTGTTATGTATTCTGCATAGGTATACGAATATAAACTATGCATTTTTCAATCTGTGTTTATTCCTATAAAATATAAATTAATTATTGCACTAATCTCAGAATGTCCTCTGCTCATGAAACTGCTGTGAAGAATAGGTATAGTACGATGAAAACAAAACATTTCAAATATTCCATCCATCTCCTGCCAACATTCCACTCTCCAAACAGCCTTTTGCTTATCAAAAATCCATTAATAGCCAACAGAAAGATTATATAAAAAGCCTACAGATTTAACAAACTACTCTCAGGAAAAAAAACACAATAACAACTTGGGAAATAAGAGAACAAGAAGTCCGGAAAATTAATAGCTGCTATTCTTTCCAATGCTACATGCAGACTTAGCCAACACCTGGTTCAGTTATTTTAATATAGAAATTTTAGAAGGATAAATGTATATGTATATTTGTATATACACATATATAGACATATCACAGAGTCACAGAATGGCCAGGGGTGGAAGGGACCTCAAGGATCATGAATCTCCAACCCCCCTGCCACATACAGGGCCACCAACCTCCCAGTTTAATATTAGACCAGGATGCCCAGGGCCCCATCCAATCTGGCCTTGAATACCTCCAGGGATGGGGCATCCACAGCCTCTCTGGGCAGCCTGTTCCAGCACCTCACCACTCTCTCTGTAAAGAACTTCCCCCTGACATCCAACCTAAATCTTTCCTCCCTCAACTTAAATCCATTTCCCCTTGTCCTGCGGTTATCTACCCTTTCAAAGAGTTGATTCCCCTCCAGTTTGTAGGCTCCCTTAGGAGCATAGGGAAGCATCAACTAAAAACTGGCGCTTTGAGCAGTATAACATTGATCTAAGAGTTTCTCAACACAAATTTGAAAGTATGGACTTCCCCACAATTACTAGCATACCTATGTATGTCGTTCCCAAAGTAATGCCTCCTATTTATTTCCATGGAAGCTACAACAGATACAAAGAGCACAATAACAGTATTTGATAAAGCAAACCCTTAGCTATAAAACACAACTTTTCAACAGTCTCCACCTGCAGTTTTTTGCCAGCAATGAAACAGGAACATGCATGCTGGGAGAGGAGACCCACCATCATTGTCACCACTGCTGGAACGCACAACCCACCTCTCATTTGCTAACATCCACAATTTGGTCTCCCTAAACATTCAGCAAATGTTGATGAACGTCACTGGATACAATTTTTCCTACATGAATGAATTCATTGACACACCTTTGCTTCATATGCACTTCTATTTCAAATGTCATTTTGCCAGACTGCCCCCCTGCTGTCATCTGTCACATGGCAACAAAATTTAATGAAATGTTGGTGGGAAGGTTCAACTTCACTGTTATCCTATGAACACCTGACTCTGATATCATAGGCCAACATAATAAAATAGGTAGCATTAATTTTAGGGCAGCCCTTGTATATTTCAACACTAAGCAGCAAAGACTCAGATGTAACACCACAATTACATGAAACCATTGACACAGCAGTCAAGGAGAATACTTCCACAGTTCTTGAACCAACAATTCATGGCATAAGAGCTATCCACACTTAAACCTTCAGGATGATAACTGACTGTATTTCTTAAGAATCTGAGTAGAAGCAAAGGTTTCCATCTGCAGATGTAAAAGGGACAAGCAAACAAACAACTCCCAAATCAATAACTACAGCTGTGAAAAACACGGCACTGTGTAGCTTCTTTAAGTAAAAATTTCAGTTGACAATGAAGCATGTTAATATTGCATTTAAAGAACAATATAAAGCTTGATTTTTCAATGTGGCAACTGGAACTATAAATTTTGTATTCTACTTTTCATGATCAATATTGCTTTAGGGAAATCTTATTGTCTTGCAGTTAAAAAAAACTAAATAATTATCACAAAATATATGTATATAATGCTAATAATTGCAAATTGGTGATTACTACTGCTAATGGAAGATCCGTATTTCAGTCATTATTTGGTCTTTCAGTCATTATTTGGTCTATACTTTTGTATTTATTCACATGCATCTTTCACTAGAATTAGAATTGGACTAGAATTTCACAGCTAGGCAAGTCTGCAGTATTTTAGAAGAAAGTTTTTGCTTTATAAAGACGCATATACTTCTATATGTGCTTCTTCATCTTTTAACTTCAGGACAATCCGTATTTGATTTTCTCTTTTACCCTATCCACTTCCTACATCACTGCATGAAAGAATACAGTGTATTATATTTTTCAATAGCATTACCAAGAGGTATCATTAAAAAAAACAGTAGTGGAATAAAGCACTTCTCTCTAGATACCATGTTTAGAAATTCTGGTGGTAGTTAAACAAGAGTGCAAGAAATTAAAATTGCCATTTTCAGTCTTCAGCTCTCCTGTTTTTCATTTAGGTAAGGGAGAAGAAGAAGAATGAAAGACAATCCAGAACCTTGAAATAAGAAAGACACTTGGTTTCCAGTTATTGACTTAAAATGGCATTTCAGATGCCCAAAAAAGGCTTTGATAATAGATTTAAATCTCTGGAGGCCAACACAAGAACCATTGGGATAAACTCAGGACCACTGCAATTTAGTGAAAAAACTGGTGAAAATTGAAGTTGTTATGCAAGTATAACAAAGTAACAAATGAAAAGTGTTATTAAATATGCTAATGTTCTTGAACTGTAAAAATTGTTTGGCTAAAAATCTTATAAAAACTTAAAAAAAAAAAAAAATCAGGCACTTACATAGTGGATAACTACAGGAGAAGATGCTCAAAGATTTAAAAATAGCAAAGGGTTTTACTGTTCCAAATGGAACTTGAGCATCAGACAAGACAAAATAATATAAGATACATTTGAACTCAGTATATCCCAAATATATATATTATAAATATATATAAATATCTCCAATCAAAGCTGGGTGTAAGCAATCAACTTGATCACAAAATGTCGTGCTCCGTACTAAGTTGATTTGATTACATTAGCAAGTCTAGAGAACAGCATCCTTTGTCTCAGAAGATGAGGGAAAAAATACAAATTTTTTTAGGAGAAAGAAGAAAAACACATGGGAATTCTCTGTTTGCTCAGCAAACTTCTTATCTCAAAACTAAAAGCATATTTTACCATCTCAAACAAAGCTATGCCATCCATAATATTTAACCAGAATGAAATACTAATTTTTACTACAACAAACAGCATGAAAAATAATCCAAATTTTGGAGAAAAGAGAAGAAAATGTAGGCAGCCAAAGCTGTCTCACAAGCTTTTATAAGTGCTAAAACAAATGAACAACAGGAAAAAACAATGTGCTTGGGACCGGAACACACTTGAGAAGCAGAAGTATTCTGGCCTTCCAACACAGCATAAGCGTTCTATCTAAACCACTAAAAGAAGACAAAAACAAGAATTGGAGTGCATGTAATTAACTCTACTCAAACAGCAGAATTAAAGCACGTCTTGCTCAAAAGGAGAATAAGGAAAAGCATTTCTATATTTAAGGCTCAATCACAAGTATAATTACAATACTCTTCTCCTGAACAGAATGAAACACAACAGTGAATATCCTTCCATCTTCAAAAGTTATTACTTATAATGAATGAATCCTCCTTGCACAGGTCATGATATGGTCCGCTAAGTCAACTCTCAGGCCGACAAGACCAACTTCAAACTACCTATAATATTTCTTGGATTTAGAATACACTCCTGTTCAATTTGATAGCTACATTTGAAAGACACCAAAAGGAGATTTATTTTTACTTTTGAGTGAACTTGGAATCACTTTTTTTTTTTTCCTGAAGTGCTACGAAGCAAAAAATTACTTTCTCCTTCTTTGTCTTCATAAAATACTTAAGAAGAAAGAGGTGGAAGGACAAATAAACATGTGAACCTGAGCTTTGAGAGACTAGGAAAATCTGTGCCAATATGCTGCTTCTGCAAATAGAAAGTAGAACCTACTCGGATCTCTACAATTAAGGAAACTTTTCCAATTGTCAGTACTATTTAAAACCACAGTTGAACTTGGAACCTGCAACATAACTCGAACTTTCCTGGAATTAAAAATAAGAATTACCTTCTGAAGAGCAGAAGGGGGCAGGGGAAACCCTAAACTGTCAAAGAGGACAGACAGATTTGCCAGCCCCAAAAGAAAAAAAAAAGTAACATTTTCTGGTTTTTGCACCACATGCATACCAATTAAGCAACAAGCACTCTACTGCAGAGTTCCATCTTTGCCTTCAAATCTGTGCCCATGGGCAAGACTCCTTGCCACAGGAGCAACTAGTTTCTGTCCACACTTCTTTCCATAAGCCAAGAGAAAATAACCAAAGGCAAAAAATGGGGAGGAGTAGCCCCATAAGCTAATCTTCACAGTCATCACCGAGCTGTGGTTTCAAAAAGAAAAAGTAGATGTTCAGAAAATCTTATTTCTAATGCCAAACAGCTGACCATACTCTTAATATCATTTTGATGGAAGCCAAAAGGCATATTATGCCTTTTATTTAAAATGGAGGATTTCTGTTCCTCGCTTTTCAGGAATCAAAAATGCAACCTGTTTTTTCATAGTAGCAGCACTGCCTGTTGCACACACTTGGAAAAAGTGATGACAAAGCTATACTCTCATCTCTAATGGAACCACCAAACTATTTCTAAAATAAACAGCTTTTAGATTACACATTGGTCTCGGTTAGGATAAATTATAATGTAGTTTCGTACTACTTTTTCCTAATTATTTTACAAAACACATATGTTTGCAGGTTCAATATTCTAAAATAGATTTCATGTGGCACTCTATGCTGGTTTCTCTTCTAAATACAGCAGCTTCTAAACTGTGTGACACACTTCACTGCTGCTGATTAATACAAACCCAAAAGGGAGTGGATGTGCATGTGTGGGGAAACACAGAGGAATGACTTTTTAAAGGCTCCACAGTTTTCCAGAGCCTGATGGCATAGGCTTCTGCACATTTAAAACAAAAACGTTTTTGTAGAAAAAAATGGCAGTGATTGGCAAGCCTTTTCATCATATTGCACACATAATGCTGGATATTGCTTGTGCTTTCTTTTTCCCTTGGAACTGCTGAAGAGGAGCTTGTTACAGAGGATTCTTTAGATTTTGGTAGCAATCACATGGGAATAATGAATGGGAAACATGTCTCAGTTACTGAACAGGGTGTTCCAGCTGTGTTTCCTAAGGGAAGGATCTGTCCAATTCCCAGATAGTATCCTTAGGCAGGCAACAGTTGCCAAAATAAAGCAGCATTGTAAAAAGAACATTACCTTACGGACTAAGTATATTCACTTACATGCTTAAGATATGTTCAAAACAAAGTACCAACTTTTCAGAAGTGCATTAGTGTCCATTATTGAGGTACACTGGAAAGATGAGGATACACACAAAATAAAGGATTGTCTCACAGGAGCTTGCAAACCATGCTCATTCCTTTGAATGGAAATGGGTAGATTACACGTTGGAAAAAGTAAAATCTAAGTATGAATAATGCATAATGTTTAACAGACAGATCTCTTGTGAGAGATAAAATAAAAGAGAACTAATAGTAAATGAAAAAAAAAACCAACCAAACCTCATGAGAAGGTGGAAACAACAGAAAAAAAATAAAAAATTGAGTTTTAATACCTTTTCACTTTCGAGAGGGAATGCTAATTCCACAACTGTGACCATGAACAGAGCAAACTGGAAGACAGATCAAAACCAACACCTCAAAGGGGAAAGACATTAAAGGACAAATTCTCAGGACTGAAGGCAGGACAGGAACAGTAACATACACCAAGCTGTAGCAGCTTAAAAGATTTTCCACCAAAGTCAGCAGGTATGTATTCTTAGGCTAACAGCCTAGACAGTAAATGCACATTATAAAGGTCCTTGCATTTTCCAGAGAACAACTACACTGCAAAGAACTGTTGAGTAGATAGGATCATTTAATTACCGTGGCATAAATCAAACCAAAGAAAAGAAACTTACTAACTTGTTTCTGCAGAGCCAGTCTTTGCAAAGACTTATGCTTTGAATTGCATTCTTTAACGTCATTCCCCTCCAAACATTCTGAATGCAGTAAGCTCTGGGCATTCTTTACAGGCCAAAATACAGATCCAAACATTCAGGACAAGACAGGTAAGTTTCAACAGCTTTCAGTCCGTAAAACTTCTAGTTTTGTCTTGTTCTAACATTTTAGCTAAAGGCTAGAAAACAAAGGAGTATACATCCAGTCAGGCTACATTCTGAAGAATCTGTTAGAGATGCCTCTCTCAGATCATTGCTCTTGGGAGTCAGACCAGCAACAATCTCAGTATATTGCCTAGTAGTCAAGATTACAGGATTGCTGCCACGAAACAAGCTTGTTGACTGAAAGTTCAGAGGCATTTAAAAAATACAGAACCTAATAAATGTTAATTAAAGCTATTTTCAAGTAACACTCTGTATCCAATATTAAAGATGGCAAAGAAAGAAATACTAAAAAAATATCTTGGAGCTGTTCAGAGGATCAAGCTTCTAAAAGAGAAAGAGGAGAAGATATCAGTAAAATGTGTGAACTACATTTTGCAACTTAACAGATTTCAGAGATAGAGGCATTTCTGAAGCTTACAAGTAACCACAAGCTTAATGAAATGAGCCTTCAGACCATCTGGTATGGATAAACAGGTATGATTCTACTAGGGCATTCTTATAGAACCAATTTCTTAAATTTATTAACTATTTCTTAGCTCAGAGTATGCTACAGAAAACACTTAATAAAAAGTGTGTCACTGAGAAAGACAAATGTAGGCATGCATCATTGAACTGTTACCTCCATTTTTTCCAAGTTCTGAGACAATTTCTGTTATGCTATCAGCCTACAAAAATCTCATGTAAATGCATCAGTGCTTAATCTCAAAAATCTGAATGTGCTGATCTCCAAAACAGACCTTTTGGGATTCAAAAAAATGCTTTTAAAAATGGATAGCATGCTTTCCACCGGTTAATAGATTCAGAAGATGCTAACCTGAGGTCTTCTCTCTCATAATCCACTCTCCTCAGGAAGCATAGCCACCAACACGCAACATGCCAGATATTCCTTCTTCCCCAACAGAAGATCCTTGTTTTCTACTGAATAGCGTTCGATTCAAGAAGTAGTGAAGGGGAAACCAGAAAACTATGCCATCTTCAGAGATGCTTCCTTCGCTCTCTTTAATTGGAAAAGCAGCTTATTGCAGTCAACACAGGAATCACAGGAGTTCTGCCACCAACGGCCACTTCTAGAAAAGAAAGCTCTCAAGAACTGCTTAGAATAACCTCAGATTTTCTCTGATAAACACTTCTTCCTAGAAAATTGCTGTAAGACTAGAGAGAGGACTGTCAGAAGCCAAAAGCTGGAATGAGGTTCCTCCTGAACTCTCCCTGAGGACTTTTCCAGCATGGAGATGGAAATCTAGACTCTAAACATGAATGGAATCAAGAACTGAGGAAGAATTGTCAACTGAATGAGAAAAAGATCTTCAAGATGTGCTTTCCCTGCTGTGATGGGGCTAGAGGAGGAAACCCAACATGTGCTAGCAGAAAGGAGCAGGAAGGACCCCATGGGAGAGACTACAATTCAGCCAATCGCATTAAATCCAAATGTTTGTCCTGGCTGTCCTCTCTCTGTCCTAATGATTCATAGCAGCAAATGGAAAAATAACTTAAGCATCATGATTATTTGCAGAATTCATTGGATACCAGCTCTAGAGGAACATTAATTTATAAGCTTTAGTAAGTAATAAAATGAAATAGAATACAATCATGAATAAATGGTTTGCCTACAACCAGAACTCATCCGGTTATTGAAAGAAAGATTTTCAATACGTAAGAGCAATGTTTGACAGCAAGAAAGCACAGCCAAGATGAATAAACACATATGGCATACAATTTTTATTCAGCGTAATAAGAAACCAGATACTCAAACTGAGACACAAAAAGGTAGGCAGAAATTAAGTAATATTTTTAACTTTAAAAATAAGAACATTCTAAATTCAGTCACATATGAGTCTGGCAGTGAGCATAACCTCTTGGAAGATGACTAGTTTATATTTTGGCTCAGCTATATAACGCAAGAACAGCTGCTTCAAAATGGTTTCTGTGCACTGTGGTAGACATGGCATAAGGGACTCAAATCTTCACAATAAAGTATCAGCTTTGTTGCAAATTCTGCAGCTATGCAAATTCATTTAAACATACCACATAAACATACATAAAGGTTTGTACTTCAGTGAGAGGTACAGTACAGCTCCGAAATGTTCAATGAATTGCTGACAAAATATTTTTTCTATAGTACAATCAGAGAGCCGAGACAAGAACCTTCAACTTTCCTCAACCAAAGAACTCATAAATAACATCACTTCTATCAAAATTAGAAATCTGTTTGCTGCTAAGCTTTTTCAGAGCAGATAACACGTTAAGTAGAAATTTCTGGACACTCTCAAATCAAGTCTAAATAACAGCTCTAGGACACTTGCACCTCAAAAGAATTCCAGCTTATGTGTGACAGAGTGGAGCAGCATTTTATGCTAGTAAAAAGAGACCACTGATTAGTCCACAAAAGGTTTTCTACAAAAAGCAGATTCAATATTGCTGGAAATAGGTAGAATTTTCCCCTAAGTTTGGAGGACTGGAGAAAAAAACAGCTAGACTAGGCAGGACATGAGAAAGTCAGCAGAAGCGCTGGCTGGTGCACCTCCTCATGCTCAGCAGCAGGAGCAAGAAAAAGAAAGCAAGAACAAAATTAACCTGATATCATCTTAGTATTATATCAATGTATCCATTCACATTTATTTAACTGGAGGAAAATCAGCAGTAAAAAATGAAACTGGCTTTCAGATCCACCTCAGGACTACCCTCAAGACAAATAATATTGTCATACTCTAGATAATAAAGAGAAATTTTCAGGCAAGAAGGTTTGGTTGTATTACATCAGGTGTAATAATGCTCTTGTACTATGTGCTTCACAGATTGCAATATTATAGAAAGTGGCAGGAAGTAAACCAGAATCTAAAATACAACTTGTTATCTTGTGAAAAAATATCCAGGTTCAAAAGATCAAGTTAATATCCTCTGTATTTAAAGCTAAAGAACAACTTATTGCTTAAGAGAAACATTCTATGTTAATACTACCAAAAAAGACAAACCAAAAAAAACCTCTTGCTAGTTTGCAATACAGATATTGAAAAATAAATAAATAAATATATATATATATATATATAGTAATTGTACTACTTGAAACAAGAATACTAATTTGCTAGGCTTTCCCACATCTTTCTGTACTCAGAATACTGTCTTTAGAGATACTTTTATAGCCACATACTTACGTCCACAGGTTGCACTGTATGATGTAATATCAAAGCATGATATTAATGTTCATACAGTGGCTAAGTGGAGTAAGAAAAAAAGTTCAGAGAAGGGCAACAAAGCTGGTGAGCAACCAGTGGTAACACAAGCCTTATGAAGAGTGGTCGAGGGAACTAGGACTATTTAGTTCCGGAGAAGAGGCTCAGGTGGTGACCTTATCACTTTCTACAACTATCTGAAGGGAGGCTGTGGTGAGGTGTGAGCTGGCCTGTTCTCCCATGTAACTAGCAATAGGACTAGAGGGAACTGGCCTCACATTGCACTAAAGGAGATCCAGGTTGGACATCAGGAATTACTACTTCTTCCCTGAGAGAGAGGTCAGACACTGGAACGGGCAGGTGGTGGAGTCATCAACCCTGGAGGTGTTCAAGAAACATTTAGATGTTGTACTGAGGGACATGCTTTACTAGGAAATATTGGTGAAATGTGCATGGTTGGACCTCAGAGGTCTTTTCTAAACTTCGTGATTTCTTGGCTTTCATATCTTAGCTAAAACATTATCTTCAATACATAAAGAAAAGAATGGATAATCAAGATCATTACTTGAAAAGCCATCTGTTTCACACGTATTTCTACTGACTGAGGCCAAAACTAATGATTCAGTTTTTCACTTTTGAAATGGAAGTCTGGTCACCTGATCCTAAAACTAAGTTTACTTTCTGCAAACTACTTATGTCCCATGCAAATTGACCTGGTTAGGAAAAAAGACCATCCAAAAAAAAAAAAAAAAATTAAGTAATTTTTTTTAAATTACTAATGCAAGAAAAACAGAGTTTCTAAATATCTATTTAAACCTTGATAATATGGAGTTCTGTTTTAATAATCCCCTTTTCCCCAGTATTTTTCTCATATAAAAAAAACCCTGAATTATTGTGCATATCCTTGTTGACAAACAGAACATTTCTCAAATGCATAAGTGATGGAAATATTTACAGAAATAGCCATCAGCAAAAAATTCAAAGCTTGATGGAATAAACACACCAATTATTTTTAAGAAAATGAAATTTAGAAGATTCATATACAACACGACTTCTCTGTTTCAATGTAAAAATGATTGTATGTCATACTAGACAGCGGATTTGTTAGTAACAAGAGTACTCCACTGATTCTACAACTCCTGTCTACATCCTCAACAAAAACAGTGTTAATTTAAGGGAAATCAAAAGAGTCAGTAGAAGTTTATGAGAAGAACTTGAGATCAAATTAGTAACTTACATATAGATCACCAATTACTACTTTTCAGAGCCACAAATTCAGACACTTTCACACAAAGATTGATGCTACTAAAACACTTATTTAAGAGGAAAAAATGTCTAAAAGATACATACGACCACTCAGACTCCAATCGTTCTTTGTAGACTTTTATGACATGAAGAGCCACAGACAAGTTTACAGGATCCAGCAGTTCCTTCACTTTCTCTGAATTAAGGCAGGTAAACAAGACCATACAACAGTAGGCAACAATTTTCTCATCACTGTAGGTTAGACAAGTCCTTCAAGAGAAAATGAATAGTTAAGACAGTAAGTTAAAACTGATGTTGGAAAAACGCACTTAAGGACATTCAGCTTGTTTATTTGTTCTTGTCTGCTGTCTTTCAGGATCATGAGTTTGCTGTAGTTCAAGAGATATAAAGTCAACTGCAAAGAAAGAAAATCTGAAACTGGAAGTCAAACTTAAGATGTGATTTATAAAACTAGTACTGAACTAACTAGAAATTTAGGAATTGAGTGAAATAATTATAATAACCGGTATCTTTACCATACAATCTTCTGACAAGCGGACTCCAAACATACACTCATCCTGAGTACCAAATTCAATGAATATGCCTTTATCAGCAGCTTATTGTGAAAGATTTGGCCAACTACACCAAAAGTACTGTCATGTGTCCACACAAAATGGTTTATGTAATGTTTCATGACACATCATCAATCTCCAGAAACGTATTTCATTAAGGCTAGGATGAATGGCAAATGGAACGGAAGACACAAAGATTAAGCCACTTTTTGTAGATCCCATCTAATCCGCAAATAACTGACTGGTCTGCACATAAGCAACGTGAATAAAAAAGAAGTCACATTCTTGGAAAGAAGCAGTATATAACTACTTGAAAATACCTCTGAAATAAAGCTTACGCTTGAAGCTCATTATTTAAACATAATTTTCTTCCAGTTTGTGTCAAATAAAATCAATTTACTGTCAGTTTATAACAAGCAGGTTTTCAAAGGTCCTGACCCTTGTGGTTGACTAACAAAAAAAAACATCTACAGGATATGGTCTCAACCGCCCCATTTTCCCCAAAGTTATTTTTCAAAGCTTTATGGTGCTAGAAGAAGCACAACTGTCGTGTACAAAAGATTTGAATAAAACCACAGAAATTACATTATAAAAAAAGCCGCATCCATGCTTACAAGAAGAGATCTGGGAAAGCACACTTCCAAATGCTATTCTGGGAATCTCCATTTCCTGCTGCAATGTTTCCAAGAAACTGGAGGCTACATCGAAAAGCTGGAAAAAAAGAAAAAAAAACAACGAGAAAACATATTAATGGAAATTCAGCAAAACACTAATCAATTTTGTGGAAATGATACTTTTCAACATTACATATATGTATATACTCAAACACACATACACAGTACATCTCAATTTGGCTTTCTGTGCAGTATCTCACTGTTACTATATGTTAATACTAGCTTTTTCTCCTCTAATGCAATTAATTTTCCACACCATTCCGGAATTGTAATCAGAACAAAACTTTTTTCTTTCTGCCTCCAATGAGACTTACGTTAACATCAAGCAATGGCCACCAATGATTACAAAAACTAATTGAGTCAGTGAAAGTGTAAGACCAACGGATATGAATGAAAGCTTGCAGTTAGTGCAAACTGAAACAGACCCATGCTGAAGCAGTAGCCACCACACTGCAGTGGCCATCTTACCTCTAATCAGAGGAGGCTTTCTTTATAGCACTGGATTAACATAAACAGGCTGCTTGCCATCACTTCAACTGCAAAAGCTGGTCCGCCTGCTACTAGAAGAGCACCTCGGATGCTCTCCGTAAGTTAGCTTGAAAAACATGTTACGGCAGGCAAAAACGCAACAGGAGAACCCAACCTACTCCTTAGATACCTACATTAAATTTTGTGAAGTAGGACAAATATTTAATTTATGTCATAGTAGTTAACAATTTCAAATCTCTACTGCAGTAAAATTAGAGCCAGTACACTGAGCAATACTGCCTCTCATTTTAACAATATTTAATGACACATTCCTACTATTATTGCAAAGGATTTATTTCAAACTCCTCTTAATACAGTTTTAAAATAAAGAAATAAGATGAATCACAGAACCATAGAATGGCCTAAGTTGAAAAGGGCCACAATGATCTAGTTTCAACCCCCCTGCTACACCAGGCTGCCCAGAGCCACATCCAGCCTGTCTTTGAATGCCTCCAGGGATGGGGCATCCACAACCTCCTTGGGCAATCTGTTCCAGTGCGTCACCACTGTCTGTGTGAAAAATTTCCCGTAACAGCTTACCTAAACCTCCCCTGTCTCAGTTTAAAACCATTCCCCCTTGCCCTATCACTATCCACCCTCATAAACAGCCATTTCCCCTCCTATTTATATGCTACCTTCAAGTATGGAAGGCCACAATGAGGTCTCCCCAGAGCCTTCTTTTCTCCAAGCTAAACAAGCCCAGTTCCCTCTACCTTTGCTCATAGAAGAGGTGCTCCAGCCCTCTGATCATCTTAGTGGCTCTCCTCTGGACCGCTCCAAGAGCTCCACATCTTTCTTCTGTTGGGGCCCCAGGCCTGGACGCAGTACTCCAGATGGGGCCTCACAGGAGCTGGGTAGAGGGGGACAATCACCTCCCTCTCCCTGCTGGCCACTCCTATTTTAATGCAGCCCAGAACAGTTGGCCTTCTGGGCTGCAAGCGCACACTGCTGGCTCATGTCCAGCTTTTCGTCCACCAGGACCCCCAAGTCCTTCTCGCAGAGCTGCTCTCAAGGAGTTCTTCTCCCAGTTTGTATAAATACCTGGGATTGCTCAGGCCCAAGTGCAGCACGTTGCACTTGGCCTTGTTGAACCTCATGAGGTTTTCATGGGCCCACTTCTCCAGCCTGTCAGATGAATCATAGATGCTGATGAAGTTAATATCAAAGAACCCCTCCTTTCCAATACATGAAGGAGAGAGACCAACTTTTTATACAGTCTGATAGTGATAAAACAGAAGGCAATGGCTTTAGACTAACGGAGGGAAAATTTAGGTTAGATGTTAGGAAGAAATTCTTTACTCAGAGGGCGGTGAGGCACTGGAACAAGAAGAAGTTGTGGATGCATCATCTCTAGAGGTGTTCAAGATCAGGCTGGATGGGGACCTGGGCAGTTTGATTTAGTGAACGGCAACCCTGTCCATAGAAGAATAGTTAGAACTAGATGATCTTTCATGTCCCTGCCAATCACAGACATTCTATAAAAAATATAACGATGTAAATTAACAAAAATCAAAAGCACGAACCCACAGAGCTCACAAAATTAAACACTTTTGGTGTTACTGACAGCTTTCAATAGCTTGGTCATTTTTTACAGGTTGGCAAGGAATCTCAAATATTAAAATACAGTCGAATAGATAGTACAAATAGTAGCCTGTTAAAGATAGATGTGACAAATATTGTCAGATTCAGAAAGCATAAGATCTCTTTGAAAGGTGGTGTGCCAGCTGGCAGTCACATTTCCTACCAAGTTTTGGGCATATGTCCTCTTGGGAACAAAAAGAAAGCGAGTCAAAAATGAGGCAATTTGGTTTTAAAGAATAAATAAGATGCATGGAAAAAAAGTTTTTAAGTCCAAAATATATATGTCTTTTCCATAATGCATTTCAAATCATCTTCTCCTTTAGGCTTTGTTTTTACTATCTGTGTTCTTTCTACTTGCACATCTACTTGTCTACTTGCACTGCAAGGACTACTTACACCTTTTTATTTTCTTTTTACCCCCTCTGCCCATCACTGTGCTGCCATTTCTTCCATTCATCTGATTCCCATCCTGATGACTCAGGAGTTTTTCTGCAGGACGTTTATCATGGGCACACTACTCTTCTAGCAGACATCTTATGGAAATGTTTTCCTGCTAGAAAAAAAACTAAAATGGTGGTAAATCCTAATAGGATTTTATTTCTCCATGTGTACTCTTTACCTATTCTACTTTGAAAAGACCTCTCAAATTAGTTTTAGTCTACTTTTTAACAAAGATTTGCTCGACCTTTTTTATGCAGCAATTACACTTAGCTCTTTGGAGACTAGGCTGTCAAAAAATACCAAACTAGGGAAAAAAAAGTTAAAGATCCTTTAAACATTGACATTCTTACAGTAACAACTATAAAAAGCATATGTTTGTAATATGATAATAAATATCCAGAAATTATCTATTAATCACACATTAGAGTCTTAGTATTTGTGAAAGTAATCAAACACCTCCTTTGATCTTGATTCCCCAAACAAATGAGAAGGATCCAGAGAAGATCATGGTTCTGTCAACACGCCATGGAAAAAGAAACAGTTTAATCTATAAGTGCTTTTTAACCCACAGAGGCTAATATTTTTCATTTACTTTGAAGAAGCAAATCAATATATGGGCAAGCAGTTAATCTGTGAGACAAAAGCAGTAGTATCTACTCACAATTAAGCAGAAAGATATCTCAATATTGCAGGGTTTTTTCACAAAAGTAATCTCATGAAAAATCTCAAGCAATTTAAAGGGAAGGTGTAAATCTACAAGCACCTGAGGCAAGTGATCTACTTCAGGAATAAAGATTACACAAATCAGTGTATAAATCTTTGCTCACAATGTGTCAACTCAATACGTTCTGCCACAGTTACAATGCAATTGCTGCAATATTTCTACAATTTTTGATTTTCTTTTTCCTACCCCTCAAAAATATAATAATATTACATTAAAAATATAATTCATTGCAGAGTGAGATGTCAGGTGAACGGCACGTACCAAATACACTCTGTGTACTGGAGTGTACAATGTTCAGTAGTCACAAAAGAAAGCAAATGACGAAGTGTGAACAATGTTTTAAGTCATTACAGCACCACAACCAGAGCAGCTCATCACAGCACACACACTGCATCATACTGCAGTGCTGTTTGCATAGTTATGCATTAAAAATACAAAACACAAAAAACCTACTAGGACACCTACACACCTCTGAGGTGTACTTGGTTGTCTTACCGCAATACATATCAGAGAAATGGCATTTATATCCAAAAAAGATTCCACATTAAATGTACTAGCATATGACCAATACCAAATAACTCTGAATTTTGATTTAAGCATTGAAAATCTATACACTGATATTTAAGTTTGTTTGCTTGTTTGTTCTGAAGCACAGATTAACAACAACAACAACAACAAACTAATCTGTTAATTCATACCAAGACCCAGGGGTACTGATGAGTTAAAGAAACAAGAAAAAAATAGACAGTGGAAGCCTCTCAGCATGTAACTTCCAGGTTCCTCTTGTTTTTTTTTTTTTACATCTATCAGACTTCATTGCTGCAACACATCCTCCAGTAGTCCTTCCAAATCACTAAAACACAGGTACTGATTTCTCCTCTTCAAAAACTCATTGTACTTGGAGTAAAAGCAACAAAAAAAATCTAGAAATAGATTATTGAGTCCAAATCCATTACACAGCTGAAAGAACTCTGCTATCCATTCAGTAACACATTGTCTGAAAAAGGGAGAGACTACTTCCCTTCTTCCATGAAAACTTAGGAACTTTATGAAGCTAGAATGATTGCCAACCACTAGTTTCAGCTGCATTAGCTATTATTTGTGAAATACCACCCATAACAATTATGAAACACTACATCCTTCCATAGAAGTGATTTATTTAACACCTTAACTCCATCCCCTCAGCTGTTGGTGTCTATCAGTGCTGACCTTAACAAATGCTTCCGTGGCTATAGGGACAGCTAAATTTTAATCAAAAAAAAGTTCCACTGTGTGTGGTCAACCAGACTATTTTTAACCTGATGGTCAACCACTGTGAAATTATATGTACTAAGATGTTACTTCTGATACACAGATCAACCCTAGAGCTGAAGAAGCTTTTTGCCCATTGCAATTCCAATAGTTCCTAGAAACTCTAAAAATAATCTCGGTATAAAATATGTACAATGAACATTTTTCCTAATGAATTTTAGTATGTTTGACTACATGTAAACTGATCTTTCTGAATGACTCAATACTACCCATGCAAAATATGAGGCAGCTGCTATTATTTTATGCCCTTCCAAGACAATGGCTTAAATGCACTCTAGAACATCAGCATCTTCAACACAGTTCCATATGTTCCCTGCAATCATTCATGATCAGAGCCAAAAGGAATCAAGCTCTAAGACACAATTTTCACTTAATTATACTGCAGTGTTACTGAGACACTCTGAAATAGACATGACTATTTCACAGGCCTGACTCTCTATTGCTCCTTACAGTCCAAAAGAAGTCATTTTAGTGCCATTTGCAGAATCAGACTGTGTATCAAAGGAAAAATTAAATACTTCAAGTTATTAGGACAAAGATTTAAAGCACCGCATTTTGAAAAAATGTTTTGTTCTGCTCCATGTGGTAGTATTTCCAAAGAAAAGTTACTGAAGTTCCAGCTTACAACAGCCATGAGATTTCCATTATTTTTATTTGAGGTAGGCAGAACAGACAACTATAAATATGTTCTTAGCCTTTTGCTTTTCCCTCTTATCAGAAAGGCCATCCATGTAACATTTAGTCCGAACATAAGCAGGCACTACTTAAAGATACAAAATAAATCCAATCCCAACGTGTATAAAGAAATACAACATCAACTGCAAAACTGCAAACATAACACTAGCAAACTTGCATCTCTCTCTAATGTTTTTGCTGACAACTAACTAGGCATGGAAGATAGAGTTGGCGTGCCTCGTCTATACTGGGTGCATGCACAAAGATTTACAAGTATTTATGCCAAATCCCTACCTGCTGACAACCAGTACACCTTTTAAACATCTTGTCACTGTGAGCTTTGCAAATCTGAGTTGTGAACCAAAAACTTTACATAGACCTCTTCTGGTTGTTTGCTAACAAGTGCAAGATGCTTTTTGATGATGCCAGCCCTGGAAAAATAAAACCTTCAGCTCAGCATAAGGTGTAAACCTCTATTACTATAAAACCTTAGTTTCCACCACTATCATCCGGTCATGGACTTCTTTCCTTGTGGCTGCAAATTAAAGCAACTTTCAGTCATAAAAAGAGCTATTTGCCTCTTCACCACCATGAATCATACCGCAAATACTGATGAAAATGTATTTTCCTTGGAGAACAGTCTGTCTAGACTACTCAAATTGAATGTACAATACATATATGGGCTCTGTCATTTGCAGTTATTAAAATAGTGCTTAGTATTTTATTTCTGTAAATAAAATGAACGTCTAGCTACTGATTATATTTTGGCATTGATCATACTGCACTTGCTGCAATGCAGACTAATAACCCGTTTTTACCATCTGTGGAATACCAAGAATGTTGTGTTTAGTAACTTTCTGTTCCCACTCTTCATCTCCTTCACCTCCAAAAGAAAGCAATTCTTAATTTTCTTTCCCTTCAGAAATGCCAACTCTAATAGTAACAGAACATTACGTGCAGTGACTGGACAACCATTCTGGTTTTGGAAGATAAGGGTCTAGGCAACATCTTAACACTTTGTTTTTCCTACAAAGGAGAACTTGCCTCAAAAACAACAAAAAAAAAATTATGCATAATGTAAAGTTATAAGTGAACTAGAATGTAGCTGAGTTGAATCAGTAGACAACCAAATGAGTTTCTAATATAAAGTAACTTATAACAAGACCTCATAATAGAAGATTTCGAAAATTGTTTTTGTTCATTTACTAGGACAAGAATCAGTTTGACAGTGCGTTGCCTGACATGAAATCAGTTTCAAGCAGAACGTTCATACAGAACTTGCAAAATCTTATTAAATATAGTAACGGGGCTTTACCTTCTAGCATTTTAATGGCATTGTTTTTTAATTTTAGAAAGAAAAAATCACAGATATGTTCATTTCTGTAGCAAATTATCTATTAATATCTAAAGGTATAGTAAATGTGAATCCTGTTATAATCCCTGAAGCAGCCAAAAAACATGCTTGAGATTACTCTCCTATGTAAAGTAATGTAATGTAAGTGCTTGCAGACTGCCAAACTGCTTTAAAAAGCTTCTTACATCCATCAGGATGCAAATTTTTTTTTTTTTTTTTTTTTTTTTTTGAGTTAGCCCAAAAAGTTGAACCTTAATCTAGTGTCTCTTTAAAGAGCTTGCTCCAGCAAAATCAGCAAGTTTGAAGTACTGGGGAGTCTCAACCCAGACATAAACCACACCAGGAAACAAAAAAAAAACACCCAACAACCAACAAAAAGGACAGGCCACCCACTATGCGTTATGGTATCTAACCATATGACACACTACTACTACATGATACCTTGCACAGGTCTAAAAAGTAGGAAATGGTTAGCATCTAAAATACTAACCAAGATTACAAGCAATCTTCTTCAATTATTTACTGTTACCATAACTGTTATTTCTGATGGCATGCTGCAGATGTTAAAGCCAAAATTTCCATTCAAGTGCTTTGTGTTTCTTTAGAAAAGTTAAATGATCTTTTTCCGTAAATCTGTGAAAAGGTTATCAAAATTTTTCTCCCTTGGACAATTTATATCTGGGTAATAATGTGTCATGGTCATCATGGTCCTTCTGTAACCGGCAGAGATCAACAAATAAACTTACATTCGTTATATTTAGTTCCATATCCACTTTAATATACAGCAACAGCTTTGGCGCCTGCACTGCCATTGTTATATACATTTAAAGGTTGCTTGCTCTCATCTCCTTGTTATGTTTCCTTCCATATCACATAATTATTAAGTATGCAGAATGGAATAAAGAGAAAGAACTTGATATAATCTGGCACAAATCTTGTCACTTTTCCTTTCTGCACTGGCAGTATTCCCTAGAATTCTCACTGAGAAGAAAAGGACAGTCATGCAAAATTTCTCTGCCAGCCCAAAGCTGTTAACAAAAAGGATGCAGCAGAATGAAATGGAATCTTATACATTATGTCTGGAAAGCCACAGTTACTGATAGATGCCATCTTTCTCCCATCAGAGTCATGCTAAATAACTTCAGAATGGAACCTATGACATGATACTGACAATCAAAAGGTCAGGTAGGATGCCCAAAAGGCTAACTTTTACATAATTTTTACTGTTTGGATTTTGATTCAAACCAGAAACAGTTTACCCAAACAGATTCGGGAGTCTCACATTGTTCTTTCTTCCATGGAACCTTTTCTAGCTCCTTTCCATCCTCCCTCCATCTTCACTTTCCCAGCAGGAAGAACTACAGCACTCTTGGATGTCTGTGGGAGACTCTTAAAAAAGGGCATTTCCTCTTAGAACAAGTGAAAACTTCTCTCTACATTATGTTTCAGATGCTCTGCCTCTAGGAAGCTGTCTACACTAAAAGGCTTGTTTATCCTGTTCTATCCTGATCTTACCATCTTGAAGTCCCAGCCTACAAAAATAAAAATGAACAAGAAAAACTACATAAATCTGGCCATATCCTGCAATAGCACAAATGTACCCTTTATCTCTTCTGCTTCTCCTTCATTACAGCCACAAGACAGAAAAGAAGCATGTGGCCTGCACTAGGCCATCATTGCAAATAACCGCAGGATCTATAGGGACAGTAAACAATTGGCACACCCTTCTTTCCTGTTCCAATGCATAGCAGTAAATTATGAGATAAAGACTAGTTCCTCCTTCTGCCTTTGATGCAGAGGGCAGTTACTAACACAGGCATCAAGCAGCAGTCGTGAGGTCAGACCATCAGGATTACAATAGTACTGCTCATGCCAGAGCTGCCCATGCAGCTGCTGATTTGGCATACAGCATCAGAGCAGAGTGAAAACCACAGCCCTTCCAACAAAAGAAGGAGACAGCAAAAACATTTTCCATCCACAATATCAAAACTATTTCTTTTTACACACCTTTACCTTTACAGTCGACCAATGGTCATCATATTACATCTACAGATATTTCTGTAAGTTTTGACTCACATCTACTTCTGCCCTGCCTCCTCATGAATCTTGCTGACGCTTGCTGGTAGGGTAGGGGATAGTAAAGAGGAAGGAAGGAAGGAAATGGCTTACAGAACACTGTGTTTAAAGGTCCACAGAAACACAGACATTGGTTGAGACTTGAATTGAACAGCAAAGTAACCAGAAACCATTCTAATTAAATAGACATCAGCAAACTCCCATTTCCTTTGCGCTTCAAGTGGATATCATTCCACATAATAAAACCACTATGCATGTGTCATAAATCAGCAACATCTTGGCAGGCTGCACCAGAAAGCCTCCAAATTGAAGGAGTGAGAAATAAAGAAAAAGGAAAAAAAAACACCAAAAAAGAAGCAACCAAACAAAGAATCAGTTATAAACACTGCATAAAAGCAGTATCAGCAACTAAAAAGGGGAACTCTACAAGATAGCCCATCAATCTACTTACTGTTGCAATTTAAGGATATCAGCTCAGACTGGTCTTTCTTAGAAGAAGAATGATCCATAGAGAATCTGAAACTACTGTCTCAGTATATCAGTACACCAATTAAAAAGAATTTCCACAAACAACATGGAATGGACAGTTTTGATCATCAGTACAATGAATACCACACTGTCGGAAGACACTAATGTTTCTGTCACTGTTACAAGATCTGGTTTCAATTCCATCTAATTCAACTGTGTCAGAAAGGTGAACTTTTCTAGCCAGGATCTGGATTACAGTCCACAGTAAATAAAACAATTTAGCTTAGCACTGCTTAAACCAGTCAGTCACCACAAAAGCAATGGGAATCAATCAGGGAATCAAGCCTAAGACAGGCAAAATGGGGAAGAGAAAAAAAAAAAGAGAGAGGAAATGAGGAAATCTAGATCAGAACTTGGAAAAGGTTGGATGGCTGGGGTTTCTTTTTGGAGTTGGGAGGTTTTTTTGGTTTTCTTTTGGTTAAGTATGAGGGGAGTGAGGAGAGTGTAACAATATTCCACAGGACTATCAAAGGACAAATACAGCAACTTGGAGTTTACTGTATTCAGACACAGGATCCAACAACTGCTGTGGTATCACAGGTCAAGAAATGATGATTCAGGCCTCCTCAAGCTTCTATTTTCACATTCAAAGTTCCACTCTGCCCCGCTTCTTTTTTTTATCATTAAGAAAATGATGCATTTAAATAGTATCCCTTATCCTAAACTTGTTGTTATTACCTAGATTTGAACTTGGTCACCTCAAACCTCATTCCACTCCAGATGTTATGAAATAAGAGAAAGCAACTAGGACACACGTAAAGTTTCCATATAAATATTAGAAGTCACAGGCAAGCTGCATGCATGAACACAGATGTATCAGACTGAAAACAGTGATAATGCTATCATTCACCCAAAGTGACAGTTTTTGCTGTCTTACACAGACACAGTTGACTGTACTTGCCATGTACAGTAATGACAAATTCAGCTCCTCCAGAAGAGTAGCAGCACTACACAGGTGCCTCTATGCTATGCACAAAATTTAAGGTATAAAAGCCCAGTACACAGGACAAGTTAGCCACTCAGCACCAGGAACTGAAAAACTGCAGATGGGGGCAGTACTGCATAGACAAGAACAAGAGAGAATGTAGCATTTGCAAACTTCTAACAATTCTGACTTGTTTTAATCCAGGTTCGGTTCTTTCCCTTCTGCAGACAGCGGAAAGAGGTGTAAAAACTGGCTCCCCATTTTGTAGTTCATTAAAAAAGGTCAGTGAACAAGGACTTGAACCAAGCTCACCCAAGTCAGAGTCCCTCCGCTGCCTATAAAGATTTTGGACCAAATCGTGAAGACAGAGACCTTTCTCATCCAGCAAAGGTGACATCGGGGTGACATATGAAGAATAAAGCTTGCAGGAACATCATCTTCACCACAGATGTTCCAAAGACAGACACTTCACTATGAAGCTATGAAAATATTCACCAAAAAACACAGGACAGAGAGCAGCTCTAAAGTTAAAACTATGATACAGACATGACTGAAGATTTTTGAGTTTTGTTTTTTTGTTTCTTTGGTAACTTACCATCAGCCAACAGCAAGAATACTTACAACCTCCCTATACCATTAACTACCATAGGAGCAACCCTGTACTTGCTTGCTAGCATAGATGTGTCTGGGAGACATTCAAAGCCACTTTTTAAAGGCACTCAGACTCACAGAAGCTTAAGACAAAAAAAAAAAAGAAAAAAAACAAAACAAAACAAAACAACAACAAATGATACCAAGAGAACAAAGCAATTACTTAAAACTTTCCTCTTTGGTGAAGTAGTAAAATACTACGTGCTATAATAATTAGGGGATCACAAAACTCTAAAAACACAGGATTTTAAAAAGCTATGGAAACATGAGACTAAAATCCCAACACAAGTGCAAATAGCAGTTTACATCTACCAGACAGCATATCAACTGATTGTTAGGGCACATACTCTGCAAATTCACAAAGACCATGAACATCCCAATATTATTTTTACCAATTGGAAACACACAAAGGCCAAAAACAACACCAATAACTCAAATAAAAAACTCATGCTTATGTTTACATAAAAGTTTGATGAGTATAATATATTCGTCACACTCCCACAATTATTCCCTGAAAATACTATAAATATTATTTTGACAATGTAATTATAGTTTTTACTTTAACAGTGGCAGCAAAGTACTGGCACCAATCCCCTACACAAAAAGCCTAGACAGATAAAGCAAAGATCACACATGGAAACTGGCAACTCTTGAGATCAGGCCCGTCCCTTATTTATATGACTAAAAAAGTCTATTTAAGTTAGTGCCTGGTTTATTTAGTTTTGCTAAGACTAAGCAAAAGAAAACCTCAAATAAAATAAATAAATAAATAAATAAAAATGAAGATGAAGATACTTAAATTCTCTTTTCCTGTGAGTAACTAAAGTATGCTTCCTTCATGGCGCTTGTTGGGAATTAACCTCATGGACTGTGAATCCATTCAGGAATCTCTCTTTCCCGCTTCCTCTCCCTTGAAAGAAAAGCTAGCATGAATATGTACTCAATGTGATAAGAGACAGTATTTTTGACTCTGTATGACAAGTAAAATGGCTCAAGCTTTATAAGAATTTACTCTCATTCCATGTAAATCAGCATACATCTGACTTGCACAACAAATTTGCAATATATTAATTCATCATATTTACTCGCAGAAAAAAAAAAAAAAGGACCAAAAAAACCCAAAAACCAGCACACATACATGGTTTGGTTCCTCCTTTGGAGATAAATATAGATAGAACTGATGTGGGAAGAGAGGAAGGATTAACTTTAAAAAGGACAAGCCAGTTGGTTTAAATTTAGTAGCCATTGTGTTACAGAAACTCCAGGACATAACTAGGAAGTTGCATCTTCTCCAGCTGTAGTTACCTTACAATCAGATCCATATAACCAAGTCATTGTTAAGATACTTGCTGTTCAAACAACAAGAAAAAAAAATGGTCTCAGCTTATAGGCAATAAAATTTAACAATGGTTTCCCAAATGCACTGTCCAGTAAAATTTTACTGTTCTATCACACTTTCCAGGCATGTTTTAAAAATATTTATGTTTCATATACAATATAAAATGCAAACAGGAAATGAAATCATTCAATGCAATGTGTTTAAAGAACTACAAAAAAAAAAAAAAACAGTGAAAAGCAGAATGCAAATTTTTAAAGACTAAAGCAGGAAATAAAACAGAAACAATACTAGCATTTGGTAAAGAATATTTAGGCTCCATATTTGACCACTCCAGTTCTTTTTCCTGTTAAAATACTGCTGTGGTTTAACCCAGCAGCAGCTCAGTACCACACAGCCGTTCGCTCGCTCCCCCCCAGTGGGATGAAGGAGAGAATTGGAAACAGAATAGGACCACCACGGCCGCCAGCAACGCGAGGTCTCGCCCCCTGCTGACCGACTCCTCGCAACCCTTGAGCAGCAGCTGCCCCCGGTTCCATCCCCGCAGTGCTGCTGCAGCCATTGCGTTGTTTAGGGGAACAAAATAAATGACTAAATACGTGAGTAAAAATGGATAAGAATCTAGGAGAAGTTAAAGGAATGCCTCTTTAAAAATTTAGAAAGGAAAATCAGTTCAGTATCCATCGCCAGGCTTGAGAACGTCGCCTTCCACCCTCAGAATCAGTCTCTGCTTTCCAAAGCAGTTCCAAATTACAAATAGCTGAATGCAGATTGAGGAAAAGGTCAGGTGAAAAAAACATTTCATGCTTACTTTCACCACAAGAGAGGACAGAACTGAAAAGTTTCTCTCTCCTTGCCTTTCTTGAGGAAGTAGAAATCCCCGATATTAATTCATTTTTGTTTCCAGGAAGTTTTGCAAAGATAACTCAAGGATTAAAGATCACAACCAACCCAAAAGGCAGCAGTGAGTGAAGAGAAATTGTTTTTTGCTTTTCATTAATTAAAAGAAAATACATGATGATAGAAGATCATGTCCAAATCAGCTGGAACACTGAAAGAACACTCACTGAAGGTGAAGCCTAAAAATTATGAATGCTGAGGTAGAGGAGAAAAACAACAACAACCATCAATCAAACAACTCCCCCCACACACAGACTTTTCAGATTCAGCAGGGTCTTTACCTGAACAACACTGCAGGCCTTCTCCTCATAGCAAGAAACATTTCTTTACAGTTCTCCTTAGCATGTGGCATTTCAGGGTACTTTGAAACCATTTAAACCAAGATCATACTGGTCTTGTTTAGCTTGGAAAAAAGAAGGCTCCATGAAGATATCACTGGGGCCTTCTGATACTTGAACGGAGCATATAAACAGGAGGGGATTTTTTTTTTTTAATTACATTATTATCACTCATTACAAGTAATAGGACAAGGAGGAATGGTTTTTAACAAAGACAGAGAAGGTTTAGGTTAGATATTAGGAGGAAGTTTTTCACACAGAGGGTGGTGACACACTGGAACAGGTTGCCCAAGGAGGTTGTGGATGCCCCATCCCTGGAGGCATTCAAGGCCAGGCTGGATGTGGCTCTGGGCAGCCTGGTCTGCTGGTTGGAAACCCTGCACATAGCAGAGGGGTTGAAACTAGGTGATCACTGTGGTCCTTTTCAACCCAGGCCATTCAATGATTCAAGGTAAGACATGCTTTATATCCCCCAAATCTTCCTTCAGGAGAACAAGCGTGAACAAGTGTCGGACACTTTATAGTGTATGGGAACTGCTGAATCATGGCCTGAACCTCTGATTGATCACCTGAGGTGAGCAATGAGTCAGCCATGGGAGCACAGGTGAAGGCAATTCACCTGTGTTGCTGGAAGGGGTGGAGCCTGGCTGCACCTCTTCTAGACCCATTTAAGAGCTGACTAGCTGTAGATCCCTCCTCCAGAGTTTTGCAGTGAGCCCAGGACATGGGTAAGCTTTCTATCTATTCTCTTTTTGTTATTATAATCTGTTCTGCCAAACTCTCTTGTTTATTTCATAATTATAGCATCTTTATATCCATTGATTATACAATAGTCATGTTGCTGAACAGTCTACCAGAAAATGCTCATGTTATTATAATCAGTGCAGTATGAAAATTCTACATACAGTCACCTTTCAACAACTTTTAAAGGAATGTTTCAAGTGCTGTTTTGAATACATTATATGTAGCAGCTTAACTATATCTGACTGCTTTTCAGAAAATTGGAAGCAAAGTCAAATTCCTATTCAAGGATCTAAGCTTATTATCCATTATAGTTTTGCCACCACTTCTGGATGTGACATTATGATGAGCAAATATTCTAAAACCCCATACAGCAGCTTGCACATCTGGATACTGACTCTAACAGGGCTTGCCCAGAGTACCCATGATATTGACATTTGTTGTTAATACTCTCTTACTATGTCATTTTTATGTAGCTTTTCCTGGTTGGTGTAAATCCACAAGAACTTTGATACATCGGGACAGCATAACAATAATAGTTCTGTTTCTAGGTTTAAAGCTTGTTCAAGTATCACCAGCAGCCTAGAACTGAGGAACATCAGTGTAAAGCTTGGAGCACCTCCCTCAGGCGCACACAGTGCAGTACCTCTCAGCAGCTGACAGTTGCATTCAGGTCTGCTTTAAAGTACAATCAGCTCATTCAGAGAACCTGTGCAACAAATTGTCCTTCACAGAGCACTTATCAGGCATTCAGTGTCTTTTCATCCAAGAGCACAACAAAGTATACTGGTGGATAAATACTTTTCAGCAATTACGTTGGAATTCAGAGCACATTCTTCAGCATCTGCAATATTTTGAAGCGGTGAAAGGCTTGAGGAGATCTATTTATAAACAAGATTAAAGCACCTTCTGTCCAAAACGTGAAGAAGTAGTCAATGAAAGGATCAGACTAATGAACATCAGCTTGCTTTAAAACAGGCAGGCCCTCACTGTAATTTATCAAGGAGAAACAAAACACTTTTTTTCCCCAGAGTTCAGAGATGAATCCTACATCCAATTTCCACTCTGGAATCTGAAGAGGAAGGTCTATCATCCTAACAAGGTTAAATGTAACTTTTCACAGGTCTCCTAAATCTGTTGGAAAGCTTTAAGATTTTCCATAGGAAAAAGGGGAAAAAAAATCCCAAAACCAAACCAAGACATACACTATCACGTGCAGATTTTCTATTTGGGCTTCTGACAAGGATATTTCCTATGTCTGCTGCAATCCCTAACATACTGAACTACTTCTCAGCTCTTAAGAGACCTAGGTCTGCTTCAAGTTCAGTTAAAGTTCATCCAGCAGCTTCATCTGCTCCTCTGGCAAGTGTTCTTGGTCTTGTACCCACTGCAGAAAAAAAGGTTGTAGTGACTTTTTTTTAATTACAAAAAAAAAAAAAAGAAAAAAACGATGTGGAGAGGGTACTAAGAAAATTCCACTAATCTTATATTCTGCAGGTTCATATTTTTTTCACTAGACTGTTAGTCAAATTTTTACTAAGTTATTTTTTGTTTATTGGAAGATCATGTTGTCTCATTTTCTCTGCCTGATTAGGAACTTTGCTCTCCAAAGGAGGAGGGAGTAGTAAGAAAACAGCACATTTACAACTATGTGCAACTCACTGATACAGATCAGTCTTGATTCTGCATGAAAGGGCTACAAATCATTAAACAGTTGTTTAGCATCACTGCTCAGCAAGCCCCAGCACTTATCTAAATGTTGTCTTTCACCACTATTTCTTAAAGGAGGCCCCCTTTGCCACATGCTACAAGATATTAATTGATAGTGGGAAATTGCCACTATGTATTTTACAGAAATACAACTGAAATCAGGCTGTACAGTTCAACTAAGACTTAGGAAGAAAGAACAGAGGAAGAGTGGGGACAAACAGCTATTTGAAAGCAACACTAACTGGAAGGCCTAAAAATGTTCTTCTAGTGTATATATTAAAAAGAAAGAAAATAATTGTTAAAGGGATGGCTGGCTTGCAGGTGGGGTAGGACTATCTTTATGTGCCATATGTAGGAATTAACTAGCTATTTTTAAACTCTCTAAAGTCTTAGAGAGCTAGACCAGGACAGACATATTAACTCACCTCCAGCTTTCCTGGTCTACTGTCTTAGTGGCATAACATGTACTCAAAACAACAGCTTTTTTTTTTTTATCTCACAGCAACATGGCTCAGGAAAACCTTAACAAAGGCATGAACTGAAACATTACATAGTATTGTTCTCTCTGAAATACAATATTACCTTTTTATCCTTGTATTTTATGTAGACTGTTGCTATAGAAGCAACAAGAAGGTATTTAAAATACCTTAAGGGCATAAAAAAGCATTTAAGTATAATCATCAGATTCAAGCACCAATTTGAAGGGGGAAGCAGGACATACCCAAATGAACAACTTGAAATATTCTCCTTAACAACTTATAAGGGCTGCTCTGAAAGTAATTCCTCATGTTTTACTACATTAGCCCAGTATGTCAGAGGCAGATGTTGGTAGTGTGACAGTAGAAGTTGAACCTTTCCACCAAAACTTCATTACATTTTGTTGCTGTGCAGATGGCAGCAGATGGACAGTCTGACAAAATGATGTCTGATGTGGAAGGGTGTATGAAGCAAAAAGTTCACCCAATCACTCAGCTAGGAGCACAGCAGAGAAGGTGTCCTGGTGGACAGTAGACGTGCCATGAGTCAGCAATGTGCCCCTGTGGCTAAGAAGGTCAACAGAATCCTGGGATGAATTGAAGAGAGTACTCCCAGCAGGTCAAGGGAGGTGATTCCTCCCATTCTAATCTGCCCTGGTGAGTCCACACTTGGAATACTGTGTCCAGGTCCAGCCTCCTAACTTCAAAAATGACAAGGATATCCTTGAAAGAGTCCATCAGAGAGCCACTAAAATGATTAGGGGTCTGGAACATCTCCTGTACAAGGAAAGGCTGAGAAACCTGGGGCTGTTCAGCCTGAAGAAGAGAAGGCTGGGACAGGATCTTATAAGTGCTTATAAATATCTAAAGTGTAGTAATCAAGTTGATGGGGTGGACGCTTCTCAGTGGTGTGCAGCAATAGAGCAAGAGGCAATGGGCAGAAACTGGAACACCAGAGTTTCCTCACTAACCCTGGGAAGAAATAGTCTAAGAGTGACAGAGCACTGAAACCAGGTGCCCTGCAAGGTTGTGGAGTCCCCTTCTCTGGAGATATTCAAGACCCATCTGGACACTTTCCTATGTGACCTGGTGTAGGAAACCTGCTTTAGCAGGAACTCTGGACCCCATGATCTCTTGAAGTACCTTCCAAACCCTATAATTCCATCATTCTGTGAATTAACAACACTCGCTTGTCTTTAATTATTATTTTTTGTACTAATATAAATGCAGTACCTAAACCATTGTAATCACAGATATTTCCCAATATATACTATTCACAGCATCAAATGAACTAACAACCCTCAGTTGTATCAAATCTCAGTCATAACTCAAACCCATCTCATCATAAGAAATATATGTTGAATGGCTATGGGATGTAACAGCCACAAAACTTTTTTTTTTTTATTGAAATATTGTTAAAACCTTTCTGATCAGTTGATAAAAAATATTTTAAAACACTTTGCTAAGAAAAGGAGTCTGTAGCAGTTAATCAAGTGTTTGAGTCTCCCTCAGCCTTTTCTGCTGAATGCCATTCACTGCTACTTCTTCAGATCCCAACAGCAAGGGAGCAGCACACACATGCACAACAGCTCATCAAGGAGGGGACCCACAAGACTGATGGGCAAATCTCACACCATTTAAGTAACCAGCAATGGGAACATCTTACTCAACTCTCTTCCAGATGCTACAAGGGGTCACTGAATGGTGGTACTTGCACACAATTCCAGATGCTGTGAATAAGCTGAAGGTAGGAGGCCCAATTCCCCAGGACAGCCTTTCAAAATTCCTGCCCAAGATCCTACACTATGGACAGCCTTTGTGCTGGTCATGATCAGCTTTCTAGTTCCTATCACTTTTCCTTTTTTCTTACTGGTCTAAAATGAGGTTCACAACTTCACAACTGTTAGGCAGGACACTCTTGCTTTTCATATATTTTTTCAGTCTCTCTAGTCTGATTCTGAGACATGTTTTAAGAGTCACTCCTGTGTGCTACCAGTTTCTCCTCTTAACCATTGAGCAAGCCTTCCTTTTGTCATCCATGGGATTTAGTCTTTGTGCTCCCACAGTGAAGATCCGTGCTAGCATCACTGATCTTTTTCTAGAAGGATTCCAGCAATGGATGAAGAAGGGAACATGGTTTATGCACAATACCTTTACATGCCTCAACAGCTTAATTTTGAGCCAAATACAGCATCAGAAGGAAAAGCAGTATCCTTGATTCTTCCAGTTTCATGAAGGTGTTTGAAAATAAGTTACTATATGACACAGTAGTTTCATTTGCTTTTATGAGAATTATAGAAAAGCAGCAACAGGAACTCAGTAAAAACTTAAAGAACGAAAAGAAATAAAAACAGCAAGAGAAACAAAACATTCTCTATTCCCTGCAACCACAGACAATAAAGAGTGGGGTCCACTGCCCTGTATCAAGTTCCACACACACACAGAATGTGAAGAAAATTACTGAAAATGCCTTAATTTTTGGTTAAAAGGAATTTGGTAGAAATCAGTCATAATAACTGGCATTAAGCAGGAAGGATACTCAAGACAGATTTCCTCTTCACTATATGAAAGAGTGAAAAAGAAAAAAAACAACTTCATTTGCTAAGGACATGTGAACAGTACTCAATTCAGTACTCAGTTCCTGGCAGCTATTACCCCAGCCAACCAGCAAAAACAATATATGAAAAAAAAGTTAACAAAAAATCCTCATAGACAAGATTTGTTTATTAGAATAATTTATTTCAACGGCATTCAAAATAATGGGAGCATTCCTTCATCTCAGTATGTTCAAGATCAAATAAAGAGACAGCAAAACAGCAGAACATATTTTGAAGGGGAAAAAAAAAGGAAAGAAAAGGGGGAGAACAGGGGAGAAAAGGCAGTGAGGAAAAAAATTGGAGCTAAGATTTTTTCAAGTAGCATAACAGAAGGCCCACAGTTCTTAACTTTTTAATCAACATTTGGAATACAAACTAGGTAGTTACCTTTGCCCTTCTATCCCACCATCCACATTGTCAGAAAGAAAGGAGAACAGAATTAGCATGTTGCAGTTCCAGAAACAATTAAGTTTGTGTACAAAATAAAAAAAAAAATCAATAAGGTGACATCATACCACCACATGACTTCCCACATAAACATATTGTCTGCGCTGTATTTTTTAACAAAACCCACATCCTTACCAATCAGTAATGGTTCTTCTTTGACCAGCATTCCATCAAGCAAATTGATCAAATGGACAGAGGTAGCGATGAGACCCAAGTTCCTATTATCAAATTGGGGGAAAAAAATATTTAGCATTAAACACTCCTAAAGAAAGCAAAAAGCCTTTTCACTCAGTTAATAGCATGCCTTCAATGTTTTCATAAAGCCTGAAATAAGAAGTTGTTTATCCTACTGTGTCTGACTAACAATAGCCATACTAATGCCATTAGAAAGAAAAAGAACAGGTGTATATTTTGTTTCAGACTTCAACAGTTTGACATTCAACATCTTGTGCATATTTATACCCTTTCCCAGTTCTTAACACTTCCTCATGCCTTGAAAACGCTAAGCAGACATTAGAAAAAGAATATCTAAAAAGGAAAGAGTTTTTACATTGTCATAGCAGCAACTTTCAAGAAAATCCACATAATATTCATTCATTGGTTGCACTGTGGGACCAGCAAGCAACCTAGTTTATGTATTATCTCTCACTAAGATATATTCTAATAATACCTGGTGGATGGAAGGTTCAAAATATTCTTCGCAGCAGAGAAGATGAAGCAGTCATTCATTCCTGTTCTAATAATACGTCAGGGTACGTCAGAGTGACAGTAAATATGCACTAATTTACAGTCTATCAGAAGTGAAGTGGGCATCAAAAATGCCAAAATAATTATATAATTATTTTGTAAAAAATCAGCAATCTTGAAGGCAGAAATATATGTGCCACGATATGAATGCAACAGGGGTTAACAAAACCAAACCAAAACCCAGTAAGTCAAAGAACACATCACAAACAGATGAAGTTCAGCTTTCAACTCACTTGTATACTTAAGTAGTTTAGCTGTTTGAGAAGAGATCAGCTAAGATCAGCTAAGAGAGTGGCTGAAACCTCGTAATACCACTATGTTAAATCTCCACACCCAAACAAGTTACTGCAAAAATATCACATCATTACAGATGAACATTATTTTTCTTCTGCAGAGGTTTGTTAAACAAACACGTTATCTTCCTGATTATGTTCTAATGCAGAAGAGAAACCAGAGATGCATTTGTAAATAGATAATACACATGCATGTTTTAATAAATTTTATATATTTCCCATTTGTTCAGACCCCAGATTTCTTCATGGCATGCAAAACAGAAGCTGGAAAGAATGTTTCATATTCCCCAGTAGCTTCAATGTTATTAAACAACCCATGTGTTTACAATCATTGCATTCTATCCTACAAAGAAACAGCTCTGATTTTGGTAAAAAAAAAAAAAGTAGTTTTTTTTAAATATCTGAAGATTGAACACTTAAAAATCAAAAACATAACTTTTCTTCTTCTCATAGCTTTTTATCATTCAAGATATTTAATTCCTAAATAAACTGTTGATTTTTAATCAGTTACAAATGCACACAATGACTTGTATAAAAATAGCTGAAAGCACCTATATAGTGGAGGGCATAAAATGTTGTTATGTTGCTTCAGAGCAAAAACAGCACCCTCAGAGTGACTCACAATGTCATTTATGGTTACAAACATCGCTGGAACTTTCTATTCAGATGGGCACTCCCCACCTCCTGCAATCTACAAGGAACTAGAACTATTAGAATTATTAGAATGCATCCAGCTTTCTATGCTGGGTTATAACAACTCTGTAACACTATAATAACTATAATACCAAGGGTAAGTATACAGCACAAGCATAAACTGTGCAGAGCACATTAAGAAGCAGGTTCAATACCTGAATTCCATTAGAAAGAAAACATTAGACCCATTAGTAGGTAATATTTTACCATGCAGCCAAAAAGGATAATTCTACCAACTCCCAGTCATGCAATTCTGTTCCCTCCCTTTAGTCAAGCTGAATAACTAAGAAGCTACAAGAAGTAACAAATAAGGAAACCCAGGCTGCTTGAACACTCACACAGCAAAAAAAAAAAAAAAAAAAAAAAAAAAAAAAAAAAGTTTTCCATCAAATCATTTTCTTGACCCACAACATAATTACAAGTGCTAGCAATGCTAAGAAAACAACATTTAGGAACCTGAATTTAGATTTAACTTATTCTAAAATCAATGATTTCTACGAAAAGCCCTGCAACTTTTGTGCTATTAACAAAAATTCTGCCCCAGCACAGGAATTGAACTTTGTCCCAGGCCCTATTTTATTTAGTTCAATAAAGTTTGAGAAGTCCCAAGAAACCAAATTTTAAGATTGTATTTCAATTCTTTAAGAATTAACAACTTTGAAACAGGTCTGGTTTTCAGTTAGGGGTTTTTGTTTGGCTTGGCTGGATCTGGAGTTACTTTTAAACAGCAGGGTAGACTACCAGATTTTCAGTTACAACTGCCAGCTGTATCCCAAGCATCTCTTCAATGTCATAACAGATACAGGTTAAAAAAAGCCTAAATAACTTAATGAGCCTGATTCAATATACATATCAGAGTTGAAATACACTAAACTAAATATATCTGTATATGCTATCAAGATAGTATACTCTGCCAAGACTGCTAAGCAGATCTATATGTACTTTAAGGAAAAGATATTGATCCTGTAACTGTTAAGGCTGTTTACTTATTCATTACGTTATTAAAAAAAAGTCAAGTTCCACAGTCAAACTTACTTGTACAAAAGGCTTGTACAATTTTCATAACAAAGAACACAATATACTAAGAACACAAACTGTAATTTCCTTCTATCACTCATCAATGCCCCAAATTCTGACCTACAAACAGGTCAGCTATTTTTGCTACTTGCACACATCATTTCAAGTGACCGAGTCAAAAAGGAAATAGCAGTTAATAAATCAACACAGCAGTGTAAAATAAGAATCTCTGTATAAAACCACACAAACATCAGAAGATTATAATTTCGTATGAGTTAAAATGGATCAAAACTGTACCTCATGACATGCTGATTCTTGGCACACTGAACACAGGCATTCCTCAGACATCTGAAACATTCTGCTATGAGAACAAGACAGGTGTCTACATCCAGTGGTTCAGAGGAATCTTTACAGGCCTGTTCAATTTCATTTGAAGCTCTCATCAGGATTTCTAGGAGATCCCGGAATAGACTTTCTTCTGCCATTTCTCTGAAATAAATAAATTTGTGGTGAATCACAAAAAAAATGCTCAGTTAATAAGATGGCTCGTATTAGGTCAGTTATACTTATTTTTACCCCTAAGATATTTCTGCAACAATCTGCAACTGTCCTTAGCATACAAGATCCCTGAAGCAGAAAACACAAAATACGTGCATACAATCTTCGCACCAATCTTTCCAGGAAAAGAGCTGTGAAGGAGTTATATGCTGCCCTGATATTCCTTACAGCTTTCCAACACCACCTCAGAACATTTAAATACATTAAAAAAAGACTACTAAATATGTATTAATACATGTGTTAGGCCCCAACCTACCTGGCCTTGAACACCTTGCTTCTCTGGGCAACCTGTTCCAGTGCCTTAAGCCCTCAAAGTAGGGAGTTTCCTCCTAAATTTCCCCTCTTTTAGTTTAAACCCATTCCCCCTTGTCCCTTCCTATCACTGCCCAATTGCATAAAAAGTCAGTCCCCCTCCTGCTCATAAGCTCCCTTTACATACTGAAAGGCTACAGTGAGGTCCCCCCAAGCCATGTCTTCTCCAGGCTGAACATGCCCAGCTCCCTTAGCCTGTCTTCATAGGCGAGATGCTCCAACCCTCTGATCATCTTCATAGTTCTCCTTCAAACCCACTCCAATAGCTCCACATCTTTATTGTTCAAGCCTGGGGCTCCAGCACACAGTACTTCAGATGAGACCTCACAAGGGTAAAGCAGAGGGGGGACAAACACCTCTCTCAACTCTGCTGACCACCCCTCTTTTGATGCAGCCTAGGATTCTGTTGGTATTCCAAAGCTACAAGAGCACCCTGCTGGCTCATGTCAAGCTTTTCATCCACCAGAATCTTCAAGTCCTTCCCTGCAGGTCTGCTCTCAATGAATTCTTCTTCCAGTCTGTACTTCAGTCAGAGTAATCCTAAACAGAAGTGCATCACCTTGTAGTAGGCCTTGTTGAATCTCATTAGACTCACTTTTCAGGCCTGCCTAGGTCTCTCTGGATGGCATCCCTTCCTTCTGTTTTTAACTGCACTACTCCACTTAGTGTCATCAGCAAGCCAGCAGAGGGCGCTTTCTATTTCACTATCTAGGTTATGAATAAAGACGTCGAAGAGCACTGGACCCAAGACAGACCCTTGGGGAACACCACTCATCATCAGTCTCCACTGCTTTCACTGCCTTTTTATCCCTCACTTTAACCAGCAGGTCTTTGCTCGGCCATGCCTGTTTCCTGCCTCCTCTTACACTGAGGGATGGAGGGCTCCTGTACTCTCAGAAGGGTATCCTTAAACAGGTGTCAGCTTTAAGCCATTCCTTTGCCCTGGGATAGTTTGTAAGGGAATCTCATCCAATAATTCCTTACAAAGCCATAACTTCACTCCTCTGAAGTTCTGACCTCATGTTAATCCCAAGCCTATATTCCTTGAGTTCACAAACTCAATCGTAGGATGGTTGCTGCAGCCCAGCCCAACTCCTGTCTTAAGTTCTATGATGAATTTACGTGCACAGATGAGCACAGGGTCTAGAAACTCTTCACTGTGGGCTGTCCAATACCTGGACCAACAAGTTATCCTCAGTGTAATTCTGAACTGCTTGCAGCCTACTGTGCTGCATCCCCAGTAGACATCCAGTGGCTAAAGTCTCCCATCAGGATGACAGCCTGTGAGCACAACACTTCTTGTAGCTGAAGCAAGAAGGCCTTGACAACAGGCTTTCCTTGTAGTAGACTCCCAACCACAAAATGTCTGTTACTGGTCTGGTCCCTAATTTTTATCCTCAAGCTCTCAGCCTGTTCATGACTGCTTCTCAGAGGCAGCTCTTCACAATCTAACCAGTTTTTAATATAGAAGGCCCCGTGTCTCTTTCGTTACTTATCTCTACTAAAAAGCTTGTAGCCCTAGATTGTGGTGTTTCAGTTCCATGATTCATCCCACCATGTTCGCACTATAGCCATCAGGTCATAGTTTTCTAACTGCATTCTGGTTTCCAACTCCTCCTACTTACTTCTCACACTGCATGCATTGGTGTAGAGGCACTCCAGCTGGACTGTCCTTCTTCAAGAAGCTCCTCCTAATTCCTTGAGAGAGAACTCCAAGTTTTTTCCCTGCTGCCTATTAAAGTGACAGCATTCCCTGGCTCTTTGTCACTCAGAAGAACATCCCCCTTTCTCCCTTCAAATCTAAGTTAGAGCTCTGATAATCAGCCCAGCCAGCCTGCTGCCCAGAATATTCATGCCTGATGTGATCAGTTGTGTCCCACCTGATGTCAATACACCGTGGTATCTCAAAGGTGCATCTGAGATCACGAAGCCCAAAGCTCTGAGCATGGCACCAGCCTCACAACCAATCACTCACCTGATCTTGCCTCTTCTCAGGTTCTAATCTTCAACTGGGAGGATAGAGAATGCAACCTGGAACATCTTTCCAAAGGACATAAAAATCCTCTTTAATATTTTGCAATCTCTTTATTGCAGCCTCATATGAATGAAGTGAAATAGCAAAAATGGATAGTAGTCCTTCGCCTTTACCATGCCCAGTAGCATCTTAGTATCATGAATGATGGCCCCCAGCAGGCAGGAAACCTCTCTAGAGAGTTCGGTATCCACACAAACATGTCCATACCTCCTCAGCCACTCCCCTAAGGGCTGTGGGATACTGGCAGCTCCCAGCAGCTCACTCCTCACCTTGTGGGCTCCTCAGTTCCAAGAAGAGCACACCATGATCTCTCACAGTGGGACATAACTGCATCTCTGCATCAGAGCTAATTGTTTCAGCAGTCCACTCTGCCTACTTCATCAGACAAATACACCAGTATGGTAAGTACTATGCTACTACTTAGTAAAAGAACAGTGCAAAGTCCCAAACATAGAAACAATTATGCAAATTGACAAGAAAGTTGTTGGGCACGGTACAGCACTTTCATTCAGCAGATTCCCAGGACCAACACACACATTTGCAGACCTACAACATGCACAGCATTTCCCAAAAACACCTATTCACACACACTCCCCTGATTTTATGTTCAAGGTGAGGCCAATGCATCAAAGCTATTGATAACTCACTTTTGATACACCATGCTAAGAAAAGAAGCCATAGCGTAGAATGTTTATTGAATATTCCTGTATGATACCATGAATTTCTTCATGCAAAACTTCTGATTAGATTAAAGAAGGAAAGGGAAATGCAACTTCCCTGAAGCTTAAGCAGACTTGTAGCATATTTAAGATCGAACAGGTATGTTCTAAGTTATTAGACGTGAGATTAAGAAATAGTCTTGAGAAAGTAAGATACAATGGTAAGTAATACTGTGTTCAGACATAATCCTCTTCCTAAAGAGAGTTAAAAGTTCTTGGTCAAACAAGATGATACAGCACTACCTGTGCTCCCCCAAATATCCAAATATATGCACAACTAATAGGGATACCCACTCTTTATCAAAAGTGATCACACTTCCAGAAATCAAACCACGTACATAAACACGTACATCTGTGATCTGATGTTTTATTAATTTAGGAAATATGCATTTTATGCTAATACCTCACAGTAGATCAAGGCCAATACACTAACATTATCTCCAGCTACAAAAGAAAATCACAACACACTATCAGTGAGAATTTTCTATAGGGGAGAAAAAGCTACATTTTTCAGAAGAGTAAAATGAAGTGAGAAGAAAGAACAAAAGCAGACCTGGTCCTCACTCATAAAGAAAAGAGTAGAGCTTATATAACCTGAAAGCAGGTCCAGAATTTGGTTTTAAGAAACATGAAAAGACAGTCACAGGATTCAAACCTTTCACCTGCAATAAGTGCTGCAGCTCCTGTCATTTCAACACAGATTTCAACGCAGGCCAAAGAAAGATTAAGTGGCTAACATGCCACCATGCATGTGGCAAATGTATGCAGACACAAGCTACATTCTGGCAAAGGATAACCCACTAGGCCCTGCCTTCTCTATTAAGAAAGCGTGTTTTCTCTGTAAAGATGCCATACAGAGCTTAAAAACAACACTGACATTCTATCACAGGAAACCTCTCAGTCTGATTCCATGGTTTCAGTTTGCCTTACGTATGTGCATGCCATGTGTTGATATCACTTCAAATGGTCCTTTCCAGAATCAACTTCAAAATGAAGAAATCAATGGTCAGTGCAAGACATGCACTAGCGTACAATATTCAATTATTTTAATTGCTAAAACAGACTTACAAAAAGGTAAAGCAAAAAAAGCTACAAGTACTTCCGTGCATGTTCTGGCAGCTCTACTGCTCTTGGAAGAACACCTTAAAGTCATTCTGATTCTGGAAAAGTTTCTATTCCACTCTTAGAGTAACACAGCAGAATGAAGCAGATACTGGATCACAAAGGTATCAAGCTCCTGTGAAAACTTCTCTTAGTATTAAATTCAGAGAGAAAAATATCATTTAATTAATACAGTAAGAGATTAGATGTTCCAGTAAAACATGATGACTAAATTTCTGCCTAACTTATGAGAGTAAAGGTGGCATACACAAGGAAGTGCATGTCTTCACCATAAACACAGAAGTAGATGTGGATTTCCACATATCAGCAAGGAGAGACAGCCCTCCAAGACTCTCTTATACATTATAAAAGAAATCAAGCCAGATATTTCTGTGCAGAAGTCAAATCTCTTTCTACAACAGAAATGAAAAACTTATGTGAACACACAAAAGTTCTCCTGAACAAAGTAGTAATGATTTAAAGACTGTTCAGCAAAGCAGGCAATAATTATAGAAAATTTAAATATGACTCTCGCACTTAAATTTTCATAGATCATTGCAATTTGAGTGTGTGCTACAAATACATTTTCATTAAAATCATGGACCTAAAACTCAATTTTCAAACTAGTGAGAAGAACAGGAAACATTCAGCTAACATAAAAGAATCAATCAAGAATGATTTCAAGTAATGTTATAGAGCAATCCTTACCACCAGCTACAAATATTTAAAATGTAATATTTTCTTAATCTTTTATTAGGAAAAAATAGCATTACTCTACAAAATTAGGAATAAATCCTTTTAGTAGCTTCTATCTGAAAAGATACCTTTCGTGTTAAACATGCCTTGAAATTCATTCAGAACATTCTGTCAATATTCCAGAAACTTCTTCCCGCATTTTATTCCTTAAGCCAGATCTTCACAGTTCGCTACTGCCACTTGTTTTCAGCATCAAATAAAACACGCTGCAGGAACACCAAAAGAAGCAGAAGCAAAGGGCACAGCGGCCCAGCTTTCAGACATAACAATTTCTTGTTATGTCAAAACAACACGTTAGAACTCACTTATCCATGCCAAAAGGAAGATTACTGTCACTCCATGCATGACCTAAGTGCTTGATTGTTAAAAAAAGAAACCACACAGGATGGCATCCTATTGAACATACATTTAAAAACGTTAATGCAACTGTTCAAAAGACCAGACCTTCAAAAAAAATCATGCTACTTGTTGGGATTTTCTATTTTTACTTTATGTTTTAGGAACTTACACATCTCATGCACTGAAGTACTTATCTTCCTGGGAGTACAGCATTGCTTGGAACAGAACAAAGCTATTTTCTTCCATGTATAAATTAGGAACAAATCAATTCATTTCCTCAAAGGCACTTGAAGTCTCAATTGAAGCATGTGGGAAACTTGAGCTGAGCTAAACTCCACGTAACTGAGTTATTTTAGCCCTATTTTGCTAATCTTATTTGCTTCTGAATTACAGAACACTACCATTCCCTTTTTACATTTGTTAACATATGCACTGCAGATTTATCAATTGCATAATGACAAAATAATTATCAATGAATGTCACAAGTTAAATATCAAGTGCTCACTGGGTTGTTCCTTCTGGTTCAATAGCACCAGGAACATTAACTTTCACGGCTGGCCAACTCTGGAAGTTGCTTTCCTGTTCATTCTGTCATGTCCTATGGGCTGTAAAACCCACACTACAGCCTCTTCCTCTCAGAAGAATTATGCTCTCTTCCACTTCACCATCTATACACAAAGAACATTGGTTACTGTAGGGATATCTGCTCCTCTGTCAAAGCTGGTTTCAGAAACGTCAGGGATGAAGGCAAAAAAGAGAATGCATTAGTGTGTAACTCTAATGTTTGCACAGGTCCTTCGGCCTCCCAAGAGAAAAAGAAAGCCAGAAAGATTTCTCCTGTACACATAAGGGAGTACTTCTGAGTATATCCCCTCCAAACTTCAAAATGTTGGTTTAATTAGTCAAAACAGAACTGGGAGTTAATAACAATACAACTTTATGTGAAGATCAAACTTCCTAGATGCTACAGTCTTCAGCTACTGTTACATGGACAGAGAACCAGCTCTGCTGTCAACCTGCTGTCTCCTGCCTTCCAGGATAAACTAAAACCGTCACAGTCACAGCCGAACCACTGCATATTCAAAGCACCTTGCTGCAGCCAGCAGCTTTACACGGTGCTGCAGACATCCACCTCTCACCTTACAGAACAAGGACACTCTACATCAGCCCCTTGCTTTCTTCACTAACTATACGTTCTGTTCTTCACGTCTTTAACTTACTGAGGCTAATCCCCCCTTCCTCTCACTCATTCTCTGCTGCCCAGCACAGACAAACCACCCCCATCCCCAAGGCTTTGCTCGGACTGCAGCAGCATAGCGTGAAACCACCACGTGCGTTCGTTATCCACACGAACTCACTCCTTCCCTAGCAGGGAAACCGCAGCCACCCGCCCCGTACCCATAAGACCCACCCGTGGGAGGTCACCCCACCGGTCCCCGCCCCACAAGCGACCCCCGGGCCGTCCCAGGTAAGCCACAGCCTTAACAACAAGAATAAGCGTCGCTCAGCCACGGGTGGCCGCTTTCCAAGGCCTCCTTAGCCGTGCCTCCCGCAGAGGCGAGCACCTCGAGCTCACGACCGAACTGGCGGCAGACAACAAGCATCGCCCGCAGCCGCGGGGACCACCCAGGCCCGGCGGCGCGGCCGGAGCTCCCTCCCCCGGCACACGTGGCCGCAGGCGGGCCCTCCTCCACGCTACCTGGGCTGCGCCTCCCGGAACAGGCCCGTCAGCGCCCGCACGCTCTCCAGGCGGGCAGACGGCTCGGCCGCCATGAATCGCTTCAGTCGCTCCGCCGCCTCAGGCAGCGCTCCTGCTTTCGCCGCCGCCATCGCGTGCCTCGGCGCGGCCCAGCTCCGCCCCCGTCGCGCGGAAATGGCGGCGGCCCGGCCCCGGCAGCGGGCCGTGTGAGAGGACTGACGTGCGGCGCGTTCCGCGGCACCCGGAGCTGCTCGATCCCGCGTTGCCGAAGGGATGCTGTTTTTCCCTGTGTTCGCCGCTTTCCGCGTTTTCTGTCTGTGGCATGGACGTCTGCTGGGCTGGCCCATAGGGCAGTGCGGTCACTCTGGGCCGTGCTCTGCAAAACGTTGTCTTTTCCTCAGAAATGCCCTTGACAAGCTAGCTGTAGGCATATCTTCCCGTTCAGTTTCTGTTTGTCGGCCCTCAGGACCATCTTGTGGCTTTTTGCACAGCCTGAAAGGTGAATGCTTGCCACGTGCCACCCAAGCATTTCCCAAATGCTTTCCTCCCTCTCTTCCCATATACTTTCACAGATGCCTGCCTGCAAATGGTCCAGATGGGTAATACTGTGTGTTCTAAATATATATAGAAAATATATTTGCATTGGGATAAGAATTAAAGCTCTCAGTGAATACGATCATAGAATTGCTCAGGTTGGAAAAGATCAAAGATCGAGTCCAACCACAGCCTAATCAAACTATATTCCTAGAAGAATATAGTATCTTCTAAGAATACTAAGCCAGTGGTACAAGGCAGACTAAGCCCACCTCTCAAAACTAGAGCCCCACCTCCAATATCACATTGCCTCAAGAAATTCCTAGTATCTTAGTTTTTGAATATTTGACCTTGCAACTTTAAAATATATTACTGTACTTTCAAAAGTTAGAAGAAAGAAAAACACAAACACAAATAATCAAAGTCATGAGTAACTGGAACATATTCAGCTATTATATATATATATCTTTATTATACGAACACAGTCTCTTGTAACAACTGATTCTCTCCATTTTAGAATGATAATGGAGGCATACTTTGCCAGTGATTTCACTTAGCAGAAGGGGATTCCAGTTTCATTTCGAAGCCCAGAAGACATACAAAATATTCTATCTTCCCTCTTCACCTTCTTTAGACCTAAGAAAGTTTACCCTTATCTTAGTTTAACCATAAGTGCCAATAAATAACTATTTGTAGCCACATACTACAGAAGGCCTCAGTAGACAGGAACCAAACTTAGTTCACCAGAGATGTTACAAGGAATTCAAGAATAATGCTTCAAAAATAAAGCATGATACAAAAACAAAACAAAACAAAAACACCAGGTTATTTGTTTCCCACCATTCACATCTGGTGATGAATGGAGCTTGAGTAGGCAGCAGGTAATGAGTGGTGTTACCCAGGTGTCAGTGTTGGGACCTCTCCCATTCAATACCTTTATTGATAACCTGGGTGAGAGCACTGAGCACCCTCAGTAAGTTTGCAGATGTCACAAAGTTGGGAGGAAGTGTTCATCCACCTGGGCGTAGGAAGGGCCTACAGAAGGATTTGGACAGGCTGGATTGCTAGGCTAGGGCCAATGGGATGAGGTTCAATATCACAATCAGAAAGGTTAGCATAGTGGAAGGGTGATACAGAAAGGGAATAGCAAAGGAACTAGCACAAATAGAATGGGACTACAAAAGAAAGGCTCTCACCTGACACTAGAGATCAAGGCTTGCAAGGGAAAACCACAAGAGAGAGATCTCCAACAAGAGACCTTACTGCCAGTTAGACCTTAAATGCACCTAAGAGAGGTACAGCCAGGCTCCACCCCTTCCAATCACACAGCTGAATTGCCTTCACCTGTGCTCCCAGGGAAGACCGTGTCCTTTCCCCAGGTGATCTATCAGTGGTTCAGACCATGACTCAATAGTTACCATACATTCAACAAGACCAAGTGCCAGGTTCTGCACTTTGGTCACAGCAACCCCAGACAACTCTACAAGCTTGGGGCAGGGTGGCTGGAAGACTGTGTGGAAAAAATGGACTTGGGGCTATCAGTTGACAGCTGAACGTGAGCCAGCAGTATGTCTAGGTGGCCAAGAAGACCAGTGGCATCCTGGCTTGTATCAGAAATAGTGTAGCCAGCAGGAGCAGGGCGGAGATCAGTCCTCTGTATTCAGTGCTGGTGAGGCTGCATCTCAAGTACTGTGTTCAGATTTGGGCACCTCCCTACAAGAAAGACATCAAGGCCGTGGAGTATGTCCAGAGACTGGCAACAAAGCTGGTGAGGGGTCTGGAGCACAAGTCTTATGAAGAGTGTCTGAGGGAACTGGGATTGTTCAGTCTGGAGAAGAGGAGGCTCAGGGGAGACCTTACTGCTCTCTACAACTACCTGAGAAAAGGTGAGGTTTGGCCTCTTCTCCCATGTAACTAGTGATAGGACTAAAGGGAATGGCCTTAATTTGTAACTGGGGAGATTCCATTTGGATGAAAGAAAAAATTGCCAAAAGAGTGGTCAGGTGCTGGAATGGGCTGCCCAGGGAGGTGGTTGAGTCACCATCCCTGGAAGTATTCAAGAAACATTTAGATGTTGTACTGAGGGACATAGTTTCAAGGGGAGATACTGGTGGTGAATGGATCTTGGAGGTCTTTTCCAACCTTGATTCTATGATTCTACACTGTTAGGAAAGGGGCACAGTTTGGCCAGCAGTCCAGTTTTATTCACCATCATTGGCTTTCAACTGGCATTTTGCCTGTCTTTTACAAAACATGAATCTTGTAAACATCAAATTTTTGTTCACCCCTTATAAACATTTCTGTTCAGAGATTCTTTTTTGATGATGTTTTAATGTGAAAGTTAACCATCTTTTACTCCATTAAATATGTCGGTTTATAGTAACTGATGAATTACATTGCCAAGTATTGCAGTTCAAATATCTGAGAATACCAACTAGACCGTAGAAGTCCTAAGCATCAAGATGGGGAATTTCTCTAAGAGTTCAGATTGCCTGTTTTGTCAAATGCATCCACAATCAAGTATTATTGACTTATTATTACTTATGGATCCATGTGAAAATAGTTTTGCCTATGTATTTGATCTCTTTTGAGGTTTTAGTGATTTTTATGAGATTACTCACAGATGTTATTTCTTGAACTCATCTTTATTACTGACAGTGTTTCACACTTCATTTTTTTAGAATTAATTTCTAGCCTCTAACAGCTAAGTCACATAATATTTCATTTATTTTCGGTGTCTGAGACCCAAACTGATCAGTGGTGTTTTAAGTTTAATTCTGAACTACTGAATTGAGCAAAAGGAGACCAAAGTAATCATTTAAGATCTGTCCATTGTTTTTCATTTGTTTTTATTAGGAAGGTATCTAGCAGGCCTATGCTGTGGCTGATTTTGTGAAATCAGACAGATCCCTGAAAAATCCAGTCTTTCCCTGAAAGAGCTTACTATCTAAATAATGCTAGTTTGTCTTAGCACAAATTTAGAGAACTACCAGAAGGAAAACAATCCACCCAAAGCTGGCTGTTCTACCTGAGAATAAACAATTCAAGCCCTACTTTTAAGAATTCTGTATGAAATTAAGATGTAAAACTGTCTTTTGACACACTGACATTTGAAGTGAGAAAGAACTGTCACAGTTGAGACTCTGGAGGGAGACAGTTCCCCTGATTCAACAAATGGTAGCTCTGTAGGATGGTCATAACAAAGCAGGTCACAGACTTTGAATCCTCATGTCTCAAATGCTGAGAGATGATCAGTAATTTTAATAAAAACATGTATGTTAGCTTGGCTTTTTTATTGAAGGTACTTCTATCAGAAAATAAAATGTAGGCTCTGGAAAAAGTTACTTTACACTAAGGAAACAAATCTCTCAGCATGTTTTCTTTCCGGTACAAACATTAGTTTTCTGTCTCTTATTCGGGCCTGTATTAGATTAAGTACGTATTCGGCCACAGAGCTTTGAAGCTATAGACCAAAGATTTTATTTTTGGTCTAGTATTTAATAGGATCCAGTGAAACTGATTGATGCACTTAGGAAAATGCTTTTGATTAGCCTTTGTTGCTGAGCAGTGAATTCCACTGCAGATTCACCATGCGGTGCCATGGAGCGTATCCACATCCAGAACCTCAGTTTCCCACTTATATTGGACAAATTATGGAAATTGGCTTAGGAATTTTGAACATTATTATGACTAGAAGCACACATAATAGTGGATAGAACAATCTTAACAATCAGGGGTGGAACAAAAACAGCTTTTATGATTTTTTGGGGGTGTTTGAAAGCAATGAAGAATCTATATGAAATAGATTCTGCAGACTGTCTTAATCCCAGAATTAGTTATTGCTGTCCCAGACCAGCAGGAGTTTATTTGCTTTCAGATGAGTTACTGCACATATGTACGAGGACCATAAGAGTAGATCCATATTATGTTGAGTTGTATGTGTCACTCGTTTGTTATATAATAGCACAAATCAGTCCTTTGTGAATAAGAGATCTGGGTAGGAAAAAACCCAGCTATGTCCCAGAGTAGTTCAAAGCACTAGCCATTTGTCACAAAAATGAATGGTGTAAATAGGAATGAATTTTATTTTCTGTTCAGTTTTCAGGCTCTGAGTCAATGCAGATATGCTCGACTCATTTGTTTGATGCGGTCCAGCTTCCAGAGCAAATAAGGAACTTCTTAACGCTTATCTTGACCAAGTTTTTATATCATATCTGCATGGAGTGTTTTCATCAGGATTAGCATTGTCGTCATCCTGCTGGGCAACTGAAGCATATTTCAACAAGAATAGAGCTACTTAGGATAGCTGTTAACTGAAATATAGGTCTGTGACAACCTGAGGAATTTTCACCTCACTCATGGACGAGCTGGTTTATATAATGTACAGTTTGACTTTATATTTTGGTCTGATACAGCAAGAAACACAGCTAAATCGCAGGAGGGTTGGTGCTATGTGAAAGGAAATTCTGTACTCTAACACAGAATCTTGCAATTTTCTTTAGGGACATAGGTTGTCATACACACCAAGAGTGTGTGTCAGCCTGTATCCAGCCTTGAATCATCATCTCTAAAGTTCTCCATCACCCTGATGTTAAACAATGAGGTTATCAACCAGGAAACACTCAGGGAGAGTAATTTTTTTAAATCTAGTTGCCTATGGCTCTGTCCTTGGCAACAGCTCCCTCAGAGAATGGAGGAAAATCCAGTTCTGCACTGTCACCTGCTCCCTTTCCCCCTTTCCACCCTGATCTGCTTCCCACTGCTCTGCCCACACCTTCCCAACAGGTCACATTCCACACATTGCACAGCTGCGGCCTCTCCCGCACTGATCTGAAAATATCTTTAGCTGCTTAATCGCAAATGCTAGCTGCTAACAAGGTACTCTCACCCCCTTTCTTTATGCCTTCTCCTGGCTCTCTTGTCTGCTTCACAACCTCCTCCGTCCAGTCCATTTTGATTTAGTGGTGACAAGAAGCAATTCTCATGCCACCAAAGAGCAAGCAAAGCAAAAATTACGGCCAGGGTGATGTATCCTTCTGTTCAGCAATTTATTCTCATGGATAGAGAATTTCCCAGAGTTTTGGGAAAAAAAGAAATCAATTCCCACAGTTTAATGCCTGTAAGGAAGGATGGGGATATTCCAGGCAGTACACAAAGCAGGGAAGGACCTCTCCCTCTGCAGGGGAGGTTGTCATTGGCACTGGTCATGAGAAAAAAGATGGGTGTGGGGAAGGTGATAGGAAGCTATAGGTTTGCAGAAAGGCATGCCTACGGGTGGATTGAGCTGCGCAGAGGCATATCTGATGCAAGTTGCAAGCATTTTGTTTAAGGTTTTGCAGGAAAAAAAAGATTCTTGAGGAAGACTGTGAAGGTGAAACCATGCAGTTACTATTTTTCCTCTTTTCAGCTATCCAGTGTCACTTTAAGTTCTCAACTCCTGTGTGAGAATACTGCCAAGAGTAGTGCTAAGTTTTGAGAATTGTGCCATATAATAAGGATTTCATATATGCATACGATTGGATCTCATCTCTCATGAAATTCTTGGCTTTTCCTGTGTTTTGACAGCAGCAACAGTTTTTCTGGACTTCAGCAGTTCAGACAGGTGAGCATGCAGTAATTAACTACAAAGTACGTGCACATGAATCTCTCCTGTGCTCTTACATCCAGCCCTGAGCTTGCCAGGCTTTTGTGCATTCCCAGAGCACCAGTGCTTCTCAGGCAGATAGCTCATCCAGAATCTCAGCCTGTGTGTGCAGTAACACAGGCACATTAAACCCTGTGTGCTGGGGTCACATTACGTTCTCAGAGCTGCATGTGAGACGCTTACCTTGTAGAGGCTGCAGAAGCCATCAGCATTCATGCACAGCACTTCCAGAAGTCCTGTGAGCAATCCTGGAAATATGACTGATTCTGCTGAGCCTGCAAACAGTCCACTGCCTTTGGCTTCCTGTAAAGATACCTCTTGGAGTAGTCAGAATGCTTTCTGAAAATAGATTTTCTTCACAGAAAACAATAACAAATATCCCTCTTACAGAATGGAAATAAACAAAAACCTTCTCATCACCTGGCCACTGTCAGTGATTAAAGGCGTGCACTCAAATATTTTCGACGAGCTTGCAAGCAAGGTAGTCCTCAAGAGTAGATGTGTCATGTTTGGCCCTTTATGAATGGATGAGTGAAGGGAAATGCCCATGGGGAAGCCTGCAGTACACAGTGCTGCTCCCATTTATCAGCATCAGTGCACACTGTCAGTGCTGAGAAATTTGCTGGAGGGAAAAGATATGGGCTAGAAGAGCAAGGAACAACAACAAAAAAAAACACAAAAAAACCAACAACAATAACAAAAAACCACCCAATATCGTGACACAGAGTATCTGTTATTTGGGGTTACTGCTACTGACTGGCAGTGAAGGGTGTGAATCTGAGCACGTTTTTAACTGTGGAATTGGGCTCAAGGTCCATCCACAGACTGACATCTAGTGGAGGTAAAATGTGGGCTGCAAAACTGAAATTCTCATTGTCTCTTCAGATTGAATGTATTTACGTTCAGTTTACTTCATTTATTAATTCAGTTTATGAAATATAAAATAATTTTATTAGTCTATCTATTAATACTTATTATAAACTAAAGTAGAAGGAGTCAGTTAAATTCACTGCATTTCAGTTAGCCTACACAGACAGATTAGGATCTAAATAAATCCCATCAGAACAAGAATGTAGGTCTCCCATCTAACAGTGCTTTACCAGCAGATACTCTTTATAAGGTAGGGCAACAGGACTATGATTCGTATAGTATCTGTTAAGAAGAACATTTGATTTTGGAGCATTTCTGAAAGCCAGTCTTATATCAGCTCTAAGAAATAGTACTTCAGAGGATTCTGCTGGTAACTCAGAAGTTGCTGTACACATTCTTTATCTCTCTAAAAGAGAAAGGAGAGCTATTAGACTGATGAACAAATATAGAACAGAGAAATAAAAGGGTTCAAACATCAGTTCTCCAGAATCTTCTTTTTGGGCTCTCTCTCAATTATTTAACTGTGAGAAGAGCTTAATATTATGAGAAAAGGGCAGTGAAAACTAGTGAATGTTTATTTTGATATAATACTCTGAAGCACATGAAGATCTAGTTAAAAATCTCAGTTTTTACTAATTTCTTAGTAATTGTGTATACTTTTTATTTATTATTATATAAAAATTATATAAAATATATATTATTATAATATATAAAAATAATAAAAATATTTATTTATTATTATATAAAAATTGTGTAAATTTTTTAAAGGGAACAAGTGTTACCAAAGTAACGTTTTCAGAAGAGCCATATATTTGGGGATGTTTTACTGCCTTTAATTTGAAAACACAAGAGAAATTTGCTGAAACTTTACTGGTATCCTTGTGGACCTGAAAAGAAGAACACTGTGTTTCTTTTAAACAAATATTCAAAGACTGTCCACAAAGTGTGTCTAATTGCAAGGCTGAAATGGATCTTTGATCCATTCATGTTTCATATGATTTGTTTCTCCCAAGATCGCATCAGTAGACGAAGGTTAGGTGATCTATAAATTACTGTGATTTTTATATCATCATCTTAACTTTCTTAAGCAGATATAAATTAAGTCACCTAATTTTTTGCATGTGCTGATTGTAAGATTCAGGCACTGCAGGAGTCATTAACTTTACGTGACAGGATTCTGATTTTCTAAGTTTAAAAAAAAAACAAAATACACTTTTTAATGCCTGTGTATAATAATGCTATGGAACAGCTCACATGTAGATAAAAGGAAGTTCTAACAGAGGGGCTGTCCAGCTGTTCACTTGTGCAGAGTCCTCCAGAACTCATACAAATGAAATCACCCCCCTGGATCTGTATCCGTCTGCCTCATATTATCTACTCACTAGATCCAGAATGTATATTTTTATTAGCCTCTTCTCACATAATTTTCCAGTCTGATGGTACCTTAATAATGCTGCGAGCAATTATTAAATAGTATAAATTAATAATTTAAAACAACTATTAACTATTAATACCATGCAAATACAGACATGTTCAAGACACTGTTGGGGATGGGCGAGCCTGCTTTTTGATCTGAGCAAGTGCTGATATTTGCTGAATACAAATACCAGTTTCACTGGAGGGGTAAATAAGAGGAAAACACAGTGGTGAGTTGAAGGTGTAGCCCCACTTAGTAAGAACTTAGTCAAAATCTCCTGAGCTGTTTTTCCAGCTAGAAGCTCCATCTGGTTTGATGTACCAAGCTAACATATACACTTGCCACCTACAATGCTATTTTCACCTGCCCACGTATGACTTCTGCATAAAGAAATTTCCCAATATCATCATGTTCAATAGGGAAAAAGAGGAGTCACTTGTTAGGACAAAAGCAAGCAGTGGAGTCAGCTTTCATTAACAAAGGACAAAGGTTTGTAAGACCGTCGTGTTAGGCAAAGTATGGTGTGTGTTTTCATTCCTGAAGAAAGGAGTGCCTGCAACTAGGAATCTATTATAAATCACATTTTTAGTGAGACTGGCAAAGCTGCATAACTCTGGCCTCAGGGAATCTGTCTAATTTGTCAGCTAAAATTCAGTCTCCTGATAGAAAACGAGTCCATTCATGCTTCGTGAAGACTAATTAGCCATAGAAGGAATCTGTTCGGGGAACTGTCAGTAGTGATGTGGTGTGGCATAATCATTGGGCTGGAGCTTCCATGGGGAGATCGAGGGAGTTTCCCTGCTTGTTGTGCCATGCCTTAGCCCCTTTCCCTCTCAGCTCTGTATGGCTGTGTGACTTCACAGCACAGTCAGCAAAACGTCCTGCAAGTCTCCCAGTAAAGTGTCTTGTTTTGCAGAGAAATTTGCTCTGAGTTCCTGGCTGTCCTCTGTGCTTCAAAGTGATGGAAGTTTGCTGCAGCCAGGATAGCCTACAAGAAGCAAAACTTGCAAGAAATAGTAAATTTTGTTAGACCATTAACTAAGTCCGTCTCAAAAAACACCAGATGAGTTCTCATGTGCCCAAGTCCTTCTCCAGGCCTGCAACAGAAACTTCTTAAAATTCAGTCACTTACATTTGAAGACAGAAGGAACATGAATAGCATACAGCAAATGTGATGTGCCAAAAATAACTGTGGGAAGAAGCGCTACTTAAATTCTTAAGAACTTATTTGTGTAATCATTCACATACATTATGAACTGGAAAAACTCCAGCATTGGGTAAATTACCACAGATTTAACACTTCATATATCAGAGAAGAATTTTATTTCTCTGCTGGACTAGAAAGCAATTAGAAAGATCTTCAAGCTGCAAATCATAGTTTAATTCCATTCCATGATGCTAGACACAGTGTGGGTTTCTTTCTTCTGAGAAATAACACCCAGTCCCAAACTATCTTCCTTTGTTATAGAAAGGCTTGGTTAAAAAATACTGTTGTAGAAATATGTTTGTTGCAACTGAAAGTACCGTGCAGACTGGCTGAGTAAGGCTTACTTCAGCAGCATGCTGAAGCCCGTGAAAGTTTGCAAGAAGCCGAGTATTCACCAAGGCTGGGAGGATTCACAGCCTTTCATTATGCCTATGTTTAAGTTTCTTGAGGTATCAAGGCCTTCCTGTTTAATGTAACTCCATCAGATTTATGTGTTTGTTCTATTAGAGGGCATCAATAACCAGTCTCTTCTCAAAGTGCTGTATAGAAAAGAGCATAATTGTCTGAAAAGAGGCCTATTAAGTGTTTGCTTTTAAATCAAAGAACACTTCTGAAATATTAAATAAAGAGGGACTACAATATCTAAGTCACTCCAACTCATCTCAAAATACTGATGCACATTAATGATTTACTCTGGGTTTTTACATCTGTTTGCTTTCATATTCAGAAAGTTGCATTGTTGCCTTAGTAGCCCCAATATCTCACACAATTAGCCTATTTTCCATCTAAAGTACACCCTCTTAAGGAAATTCATACAGGTTCTCATGAGAGCACTTTTACTTTTTTCCCCATTGTTTGCAAAGGAAGAAATAATGACTTGTTTTGTCCTGAATGGGCCATTTCTGTCTTTTTTCCACCCCTCTCCTGTCCCACTAGTGATACCTGAGATTTGAACACAGCCACAAACTCAACCACTGGGTTCACGGTTTAGCAGTTTTCCGATACTTAAATGAGTTGTGCTTTACTCCCATACTGATGCATCATGATATGACTTGAAGAGCCTTTCTGAGAAATTCCTCTCCTTATTTTAGAGGATACTTCGATTCTCAACAATCTGACCTCTCATAAATTCATTTTAGCAAGGGCAATGAAGCTCTGCTTTACTACACACGAGGATTTTACAGGGGCATCATTAACTGGGGCATGTGTCAGCCCCTCTTATTGTCCAGAGCTTGTCCATTCAGTGCTGAGGAGAGGATGGACAAAATCCTACAGCATCCATCCACAGAGCAGGTACAGCTCAGGTACAGCAGCCATGCGCTCAGCCGCCACACTATGCTGAAGCCAGAAAAAACAAGAAGCACTGTGTGTTGAGCACTGTGGTTTACATGATAAATCAAAGTTTGTTTCAGATGTTGATTTAAATATATATATATATTAAGGGGATTTATTCATACTGATGGAAAAGAAATGAAAGAAAGAAATGCAAGCTTGAAGCTTCAGAAGAGGTTCAAAGCTCAATATTCTTTACTTGCCGCATAATCTTCTCTCATCACTCATTGACCTCTGGCAAACAAAGAGTTGAGCTGACAGCAGCTTCCAACTTCCTTTCTCAAGCCAAGTTTCTCAGAAATACCTTCTTTTTAAACTTATATGTTAACTTCCACAGGCACTCTGTCCAAAAATCTCTCTTCAAAACACCATTCTACTTGTTTTTTGCATTTAAGAATCTTGCTAAGAGGACTTCACAGTGAGTTAGGTAGGTAGGTCTTTTAAACATGAATAAAAGAGAAACATTCCACAAGAAGCAAAGCCAACTTGCTTATATAAAGAGGCGATTTTCTTGTTCTGTTCTGTTCTGTTTGTTTGTTTGTTCCTTTAACTTATAAAAATGTCTTCTTAATTCCTGGATGATTTCTCTGAGGGGAAAAATATCTCAGATCCCTGCAAAACAATATAAGTGAGATTCCCATGAAGGAGAAAATATTGATCAACTTAATGATTAAACAAAAAGAGAATGTGTAAATGACTGAGGAATCTATCAGGGAAACATATTAACGGCAGTTTATCAATGTGTCTACCTTTGAATTCTTAATAATTCACTTAGATGAGTTGCTAATGTGGACTGAGTTAGCTCTTGCTAATATTAAATGTACAGACAATAAGGTGTTTTTTTCCTATTTAATCATGAAAAAAAAAATATTAAAAAATCCCCAAACATCAGGCTTTGTTCCATTTGTGAACATTTTTCAGTCTACCTGTCTTTGAGCTGATCGAGGTTTTCCAAATTATGGACAATCTTAAAAATCTGAATTGTTCATTACAATGAACCACCTTCAGCTGAGCACAGATGGAAAGTAAATTGCTTTGGAAATGGAAGTTGCTCAGAAATTTAGAAGCTTCCACTGGACTGATACAACGAAGAGCAAACTGCAATTACCATGCACAGTTGTTTATTCTCCCTTACTGCTCACTTCCTGAGCTCTGAGCATCATTGTCAATGCACGGTCACTGAACCTTGGCTGGTTTGCTGTGTTAGATGGAAAACCCTTACACTTACATGTTAGGTTTGATTTATAAATATTAACACAAATTTAATCTCCTTCCCACATCAGTCTGTGAACTTATTGGAAAAAAATACCAAGGTCTGCCCCTTAAATGACTTTAGCACAAATACCAGCAGTGCAGTACTACAGCTGTTCCCATAGTGCTCCAGTAAGAACAAGAGCTTGCATTTCAGTTTGTATTCAATTTGAAGCCCTTTCCCTGGTGACCAAAAGATGGTACGCATTCAAACATGATCAATACCTGCTGTTGGCATAGCACCAATCCATGTCTGGCAAGCTTCCAGACAGAGAGGTGTTATTTGTACTGGGTGTTGTGGAAGTGGTTAGAAGACCATGACTGACTGTGAAGGATGCCTAAGAACAGGGGAATGTCTGTCTCAGAGAGTTTGGCTGTTACTAAGGGGGTGAGATTTGAACCAATGGCCGTCAAGCCAAGGATTCTGCAATTCATTAGTTGCTTCACACGCCAAGCCTCTCCATCCCACCACTTAAGATTCATCTTATTACAGAACTTGTCTTTGTATCACACAGCAAAATATTGCTGGCTGCAATGCATAGATATGTGTTAGCCAGCTTGAGGCTGCAGAAGAGCTTACAAGAGCCCACTGGTAAACCAGGATATCAAGTTCTGATATCCTCCCTGGTGCATTCTTTTTTCCTTGCTCCAGCTGGGAACTTTCTTGTTTAGTAGTCATATTAGATGTACGTTATCTTCTCCTCCATGAATGCTCTCAAATTATAGGAAAAAAGCAAAAATTCCACCCACTTATGACCACCTCCATGTTCCTCCCCTCCCACCTCTCCAAAAACTGTCCCACCAATCTCTCTCAGACAGCTCTGGCCACACCTGTTGTTACCAAATGGTTTCAATGTGTGCCTTTCAGAAGAGTAGAGGGATGTGAGAGGAAGCTGTGGCTGCACATTAACCAGCAGAAGCTTGACGTGCACTTTCCCTGTTATCAGTTTGGAAACTGTGGAGTGGAGCAGGAAGGAGTTTCTGGTTGGTGTGCACATTTTCTCAGTTCAATTTAGCTGGAATACCACATACACATGTGGTTCATCCTCAAAAATGCCATATCAGGCCTAAAGCCAATGCAAACACCAAGTCTGTCTTCCATATATAGAGTGAAAAATAAATAATAGTTCCAGATCACTTCAAATTAGAATGTGCATGTGAAGAGAGGGAGCAGTGAAATGAAGAGGGCTCTGATAGTAGTTGCAGAGTTATGCTGAATTTGGCTCTTAAATAGTTTATGATGTGGAAGGCATAGCTATTTCCTCTAGCTGTCATGCTTTAGAGTAGATTGTAATACAAATAAAACACGCTCAAAAACAGTAGACCAAAGATCTCAAAGTAATGTGCCATAATTCTTTAGGATAAGAATTTGCACAGGGCCTAGTGGGAATTAAGGTGCCTGTACTCCGTGTAGTTTCAGAGAGAAAGCAAGACTTCATGCCCCACTCCAGTATGAAACTTCCAGGCTTCATTCCTGGCAAAAATGTGGTAACAAGTGTCATGATATTTGTTGACTTTGTTTTCAGAATACTGTAAAAGTCTGCAAAATCATCTTCCCCAAACTCAGCACTTTGTAAAAATGATCAAAGCTGACATTCAAACAGGCTGACATCTTCAGATCTATTTATTTTTCTTGTGTCTTAGTATCCCTTCATGGAAATAGAGCAAATGAAAATAAAACAAGAACTTTGCAAGAACTGCTGCAACTGAAATGGATTCAGACCAGTGTTTGATTACAACTCAAGTTAGGAAGAAGAAAAGAGAAAAATTAACTTTGTTTGCAGGTGGTGGGTCGCAAAAAATTAAATTAAAAATAAAAGAGACCATATAAATTAATAAATTATTCATGGCAATTAGTTTGCCAAGCATAAATCCATGAAGTTTTTATTGAGAATAAAGGATCCTAGTCTGGCTTTCTGGCTGGATTCCAGATAAGGTAATTACATTGTGCCTACTTAAATTTCCCCTTCAGTTCAGCATGATATATGTGTCTTCCTCTCCAAAAACTGTTGTCTAACAAATCTAAAGCCTGCCACTTGTCTTTTGATGGTAGATAGTTTCAGGTTTTGTTACAAGATTCTTTATGACCCTACACTGTTAAGCTTCATATTTCTTAGCCTGATAGCCTAAAAAATAGGGCTTAAGTCAGAGTGTTGCTAAATCCTAATACTTCCAGTATTTTCATGCAATTAAATATTTTAATGCGTGAGCCATTCCACAGAAACGCAGTTCAGCCCAGAAAGCACGCAAGCTTCTCCCAACCTCTCAAAGCTGCTGGGTGCTTTTATCATTAGTCAAGAGGTAAACTTCAGCCTGGCTACCTTCCACAGATAGGAACCTTAAATCTGAATGCTTCCCTGGGGGCTAGGGATTATCTGCATGTGACTTCACCTTTCAAAGCAAGCTTGAAAACTGTTCAAAAGCAGCCAAAGGCTGTTCCTGCAGCTCCACCTTTTGGGAGCTGAAGAGCAATCAGATTGCTTGAACTGATTATTTCTTTACTAGAGAAGGACTTAACCTTGTACTTATGGCTGATGATCATGTCTAGAATATAAAGAATAACATGCAGTGAAGGTCAGAAGGCCCTGAAATGTGTTCTGCTGGATACATTCTTTTCAGAGTAGTTCCTGAAGGCCACTCAGTATCAGTAGGGACACTGGCATATGTGCTTCTAATCATCATCATAAAAAAGCTTTCATCTGACCTTTCTGCTCAAGATTCACTTGAAATCATCATGCCAGATTGAGATGGGATATAAGTAAACCATATCAAATATAACAGCATGTAATCCATGCCAATTCTGTACTGTTCTTGCACATTCAAGTTGAATTTGGTTTCTAACTCTCCATTTTCACATATAAACGTGCTTGCAACCTAGAGACTTCATGCCGGAAGGTTCTGAGTTCTTTCACACCACTGAGTAATTTCTATGCTCCAGCAAGGACTCAGGTTGTGTGGTGCCTTTTAAAAGGGCCCAGTACATGGCAGAAGGGTGTCAGGGTAGTGGGATAAAGATATTTAAAGCCTATGCAAAAAGAAACCTCAATGCCAGGAGCTACCAGGCATCTGGAACTGCACTGCAGCAGAAGACTACCTCTGCTGGAAAAAAACAGGGCTGTGCAGGAGGCTGCAGAAGGTCCTAACCTACACAACTGCTTCTGCTGGGACTGTGTTCAAGTCTGCAGTGAGATTCAAGATCAGAAGGTTCTGCAGCAGCCAAGAGTGATCTTCAGGAGAAGCGCATCCCCACAGAATAAATCTCCTCACTTGTTGGTCCCACAAAGTGGAAGGATGAGTGAAAAAAAACTAATAACTCACAGATCAACAACAGAAAGCCCCTTTTACCTCTTTTTATTATCCAGCCATGGTTTACATTGCTTTGATGAATATAAAACACACATTTGCCTTTCATCACTTTTCAATTTCTAAACCTTGCCCCCAGACTCAGCCTCTGTTTCATACTGCTAAATATTATATGTGCACAGGAGCAATTTGGTGCATATAATGATAGGCACGATTGTTAAATTGGTTTCCAGTGTCTTTCAGGCTGTGTCCCTAAAGAATTGTAATTAAACACTTGACAAACCACAAGGCTGTGTTAATCCCGCTTCAAAACACCCTGACGCTGAGGATGGCAGCCTGCCTTACTGCTCCACCAGAGGCCGAGAGACCCAGTGTTACTTTGACTCTCCTTAAAAATACTCTGCTTTTCCCTTCGGCTCCCGGTTCAAGTTTCAGCTGTAACATTCGGCCTCAGCTCACTCTTGCCACGTAACAATCTCCCCTTTGTTTAGCCCTGCTACCTCATTTCTCTCTATTAGCCTTTAATCCCTGTCAGGGTTTCACCTTTGCAACGATGAGGTCACAGCTCATGTTGATTGGGAAAGGAAATCCTGATGATTGTTGCTGACAGAAAGCTGATAATGCTGGTTTTGGCAGCAATAAATTCTCAGTCTCTAAATGAAGACTAATCTTTGAGCCAGAAATCAGTTCTTTCAGTAGGTTTTTTTGGCCTCATTCACAAATATTTTCCCATGCTCAAGCTGCTTGACCTTTGGAGCATTCAGTGCACCTATGTTATTGTGCAGAACTGTTTTCTAGCGACCAAAATAAGCAGTCATCTATCAGTAAGAGACAGGTGAACTTATGAAAAAAAATCAATTATATATTCTTCGCTGGGAATGCAGCTCTCAGGGCTCTCTGTAGCTTCTGCAACTATAAGCATAAAATTCATATCTGCTGCTGTTCTGTCAGCATTATTATTTCTTGAACTGACTGTTGTCAGGACCAGTTTGATGTTTATTTTTTCATGGCAGAAGAGCTTTGCGCAGAGAGAAAGGAGAAGAGCAGAAAGGGTTGATGCTGTTAAATCCATGTTGCTATTCTGATGGGTGTTTCAATAAAGTTCTTGACTATCCCTGAGCAATGCAGATGCTTCTTATACAACATCATAAACTCTGTGTGATTCACCACCTTAAATCATGCATCGACATTGAATTGTCCCTTCTCAGCTGCAGTTTCCATTATGTGCAATGCCTGGGACCTCTTGCAAGAACATCTTGCCAGCAGTGAGAAGCAGGAAGTTCTCCACTGAGGAATGGAAAAATGAAGAAAAAAATCATTGAGTATCCAAAGCTGAAGAGCAAACAAAGTTGTCAATACCATGAAAAATTAGCTTCTGCATGTTATGTTCTCTCTGTTACTTTTTCTGTTCTCCAGACTAGATTTTCCTTAGCACACTGAAGGGAGCTAATTATCTAATAGAGTTCATCTCTGGTGCATTGCCTATATAAGATAACTTCAGTGTTCCCAAGTGCAGCTTTTTTCTGAATTAATTCACTCTTGGGCAGCTGTGTCCAGATTCAGTGCTCAATGAAAATGTTTTCTGGTTGAAAACTTCAGCTCGCTCTGCTGGTCCGGTCTGGCTTTTGGTTTTTGTTGTTGTTTTTTTTTTTAACTCTATAGCAGACTATGCTCACTTCTTTGATCAAAGTAACCCTGGACTTTGGTCTGAATGCAATTTGAACTTTACAAATTGGGTCTCCCCCAGCTAACAAAGTGGGCATTTTACTCCTTTTCTTGCTTGCAGCAACAAAATTCCATGCTTCTGTGCACAGCTGGTAGCATTTTAGTCAGGCAATCCCTATGTAATCTATTATAATTTTTTTCTTCCTTCCACAGTGTGTGGGTCTTCGAAATGGTGAAAATCAACCATCGCCTGACTATAATTCTATCCAAATACAGGTTCCAGCAGAGCTCCCTATGGGAGCAATCCAGGTGCCTGATCACAGATGTGTAGTGCCATTTGGGATGATTTAGGCTAGCTGAGATGCCCACATAGGGATATAGGAACTATGGAAGACACAGCTTTCCGGAGAGGCAGACAGAGACAAGGAGGGCTATGATAGTCTCAAACATCTCAACTAATTTCAAACACCTGAATCATTCCTTCAGCACCTCCAGGAGACACCACACAGTTAGAGGGCAGATTGCTTCTCAGCTCATTAGCTGAATGCTCTACACAAGTTTGCTCCATACATTATGAAGTGTCAGTAATGGATTATTTCATGATGGTGTAGAAACCAGCACTTCAGTTCTGCACTGGCATCCCTACCCTTGCAAGATGGGAATCAGTATGTTTGTATTGTAAGCCTAATGTTAATAGGTAACTACTTCATCTGTCTTACACATATCTGGGTGTAGCATATTTTTAGAGTACTTTTGTCAACTTAATCTGTTGGTCTATGGGTTGGACTGCCTAGAGGAGAAACTGAATCTTCCTTCTATGAATTATTTTGACTTTAGGATTCTTTTCAATCTTAGTTTATTGAGAACTCTAGCATTTGCTACACTTCATTTGTATGCAAGAGAAATTTCTCCTTAGAGAAATTTGGCTGAACCAAAACTCCTGACTGGACCTGCCTCATGCTCCTAGCCAAGAGCCCTTCTTCACACATTAGCATCCCACTTTCTTTCAGGGAGAACTCAGGATCTCAACAACAGCAACAAACACAACAGCCATGGGTCAGACCAAAGGTCTAGCTCTCCAATTTGGACCAAAGAATACAAAGCAGAAAAGCAGTTGCGATATAAAAAGCAAAAGCAGAGAAGATTGCCTGGCTACCCTGGTTTTCATTACTTGCTTTGGCTGAATAAGACTGAATTTCCTTAATAACTAAAGTGTTGTCTGCAAGGCACTGGGCTGGACAGCATATCCCTTGCTTCTGCTCTTCATTTGCATGCCCCTGGATGTTGTTGAGATGAAGTACTGCATTAATGCATGGGTAAATACAGTCCAGCATAGAAGTCAAACTCAACAAAACTACTGTATCATCTATCTCTTCAGCCCTCCTGGGTTATTGAGCTTACTGTTTTGTGCTGGCTCCTTGAGCATTTCTGCTGCTACTACACAACTTTATTTCAGGGGGTTTAAACCTAAAAATAAAAATGAGCATACTAATATATCCTGAATGGCAGATGTGTGTATAGACATGCTAATTGCTGATGGATAAAATCCCAGTAGGTTCTAGTTATTGCTCATGGACCAGATCAAACTTCCTTCTATGCATTGCAAACAGCTTTCCTTGCACATCTCTACATGCAGCTCTTAACACGCACACTATCCTGCTTTTATTACAGATCTGCTGCTAAAGAGGACATATATTATGCTTTTAGAGTCATGCTTTTGGTGTCTTGCGTTTTATACATCAGTGTAACATAAAAGTCAAGAAGAAAAATGAACTAATCCAGGTATTGTTGAAATGTTACCTAACCCAGCCCAACTTGCATGCTGAATCTTATCAGAAGGAAAAGAGTAAGCAGCCTAAGAAATGGAAAACCTTCTAAGGAAGAAAAATTGAGATGGCAAGTACAGTGCTACTATTCTGCAAAGCCATTTAAAGCCATTTACACAACTATGACTGAATAATTAATGTTACCATAAAGCTTTCTCTAGTTCCACACTGAATACATGATTCCCCCTTCAAAATGTAATCACTTAAGCTAAAGTTTACTGTCACAGCTCTGTTCTGCAGCAGCTAGATAGCACACCTTTAATCCTTGGCAAGCATTAGAGCTGAAGAGGAATCCTACAACAGAACAGCCTGAATGCTACACCATGATTACACGACACAAGACTGGGGACTGAGAATTGCCTTGAGTTTGGGAAATTTTATGTAAATAAAAGCTTTTTCTTGAAAAACAAAGAATTAATGTCATAATACCCCACTGCTGCAGGTGTTTCTCCCTCTAAGTGCATTTTCTATTCCACAGCTTACCTCTTTGCAGCACACAGTGTGCAGTGTTCTCTGCACACCATGCTTCTATTCAAGAAAATCCATGTGCTTTCAAGTAGCTCTGGAACCTGGTTTGGCCTGCCTCTGAATTTCATGCAGTAATTGGGAACTCTGAAGGGATGGGGTTAGGTTTAAAAAGAAAAAATACTTGGGCTTTATAAACTAGGAGGCTGACAACATATATATATATTTTAAAGTGATTAATTGCTAGGAAGCAATAGATCAGTACCAGCTGGCTCACTGCTGGAGCTGGGACTTCCTTATCCCCAACACCTAGAAAAAAATTTTATGGCTTAGGAATGACAGATCCAAAAGGGGAAAAAAAAACAAAGCCAGACCTTACCTAGTCTATGGGTAAGAGGTTAAATTTTATTTTCTGTAGTGTCACCCAGGTTGTATTGACTGATTGATAAAAAGTCCACATTTTGCATTGCACAAAGAACGTAGCTGTTGTGTGGGTCTGTGAAGGAAACGTGATGGCTTTGGAGCCAAAATCTGGACAAATAAATGAGAGTCACTACAAGCATAAGTACAACAAACAGTGTGTAACTTAATTCTATTGCAAAAGCAGGATATTTTTTCAAAATTTTTAAAAAATCCCTGTCTAGTTAGCTGCTTTGTTATGCTTACACAATCTTTTAGTGTAATGAGCTATGTAGTGTGCAGCTAAAAGCATCTGGGTTAAAATACGTTCCAGAGAAGAGAGATGTATTTATTTTTTAAATACAAAAAAGACTTGGTTTACAGCACAAATGACATAAGGTTAGCATTAACCACAGTACTAGGATAGGGAAATGGCATGCAGGGTTTGAAAAGTCTTCTGAGTAGTAGGAGCTTCTGAAGTTGGTGTTGAGAAGAAAAGCTGTCAGGAGCACATAACCAGTATCAGCTATAGGTGCATCCTGCATCGTATGTGTGAGCTGAGGCTTTCCTCCAGTAGCAGATTAAGAGCTTTGGTGTGAACTAATAGGGAACTTTTGCCCTTTTGGTAGATTCCGAAGATTTTTATGGAACAGATTTGTACGGGAACTCTTGAGTCACAGCCTGAATCACTGACTGTGCACGTGGGGAAAGGACTGGGTCAGCCTTAGGAGCACAGGTGAAGGCAGTTCAGCTGTGTGACTGAAAGGGGTGGAGCCTTGCTGCACCCCTCCTAGACCTCATTTAAGGGCTGACTGCCACAGGGGAAGGATCTCTTTCTGGAAATCTCTCCTTTTTGGTGCTTTCCACTGTGAGCCTAGATCCTCAGATACAATTAAGCATTTCTTCCTTGATAGTTTCTTTCTCACCATGATAATTTTTTCAGCTATAACACGTATAAAGTACCATCCTAATTGCACTACTCTTCCAACTATATAGGATTAGTTTTCATAAAGAGTGTCTGGTTTCAGGGGAAGCGACCATTCTGTGTAAATGTGTGAATGCCCAGTCCCCCAGATGCTGAGGCTGAAATAGAAATGTTCAATTTTCAGCACTTCACCATAACGCTGAGGAGCCAAAGTTTATATCCTATGCTCAAGAGAGGCTGTTTCTCATCACAGATCGTTCTCTATTGAGATGGAGAGACATGTGGCATTACTTTGTGACTGACAATCTGCAGAAGGAGCTCTGCTGTTTCCTTTTTCCATAATCTTTGTCCAAAGAGGTGTATTTCAAATATAATTAGTTAAAAAACTCGAATCATTGAAACTAATTTCATTTGAGTTTAGTTATATGAATTAGATTTGGAAGCTTCTGAAGGATTTTATGGAAGTGAACATTTCAGGAGTTGTTCTGGCATTTTAGATCACAGGGACACCTTGTCCTATTACCCTCTCTCTGGGAGTAGCCAGTACTGGGTAACTGGGTTGAGCACATGACGACTCTTCCTAAGGATACTCTCTCATCCTCCAGGAATTTGCAGCTCAGAGTTGCTGAGATGTAGGAGAAATATCCCTCCGTGAATTTTTTTTCCTCCAAAATCTGAGCAACCACTTTTGTAACTTAGTGAGCTTCTAGTATCTACAGTATGCTGTAGCATGGAACCCCACAGCTGAATTACCCACTGTGTAGAAAAAAAACCCACTTTTTGTGCATTCTCAGCCTAACCTATGTTTATCACACACCTGCTAAACATTATTGATCTTTGCGTAGGTATTGCTAAGTGGACTCAAATAGTATATACTATCTTATTTACTGTTAGGTTCCTACATGACTGTCATTATCATAAAAACTAAACATGCCTTGCATCTCAATGAGCTTACTATAGAAATATCTTTATGAAACAAGAGGAGTGAAATCGTTATTCACTTTAGCATTTTAAGTTTGCACTGTTACTGCACCTCTGAAATTATCTCCTGATTTTCCCCACCTGTTCTGCTTTGGTTTGCCCTTTGGAGAATTCATAAAAAAGATGGATTCAACCTGGATGAAACTAAACCAGAGATGCACATCAGCCTCATGGACACTTACTGCAAAGGATCAGACTTGACTTCACCAAAGGGAAAAATTCTCTGTAGGATGGATGGATGTGAGTGTCAACTCTTATCCTCAGTTGTTTTGGTCTCCAGCTCTAACCATTCCATTTCACTACTTGCTAGCGCAGACAAAGCCTAAGCAATTTGCTCAAGGCCATAGAATAAATGTCAGCAGCACTGGGAAGACTGCTCAGCCCTACTGAGTTTCTTTTCATCTCTTCAAGACATTCAACTCAATCCCATGTGCAGCTATATATAACCTACTGCATCCAAACAGCTCAGGCTAGATATAACCTCATGTCAGGATGCACATCTGCTCTGCCACCAGCTGTGGTCAGACCAGATGCCCCCCCCTATACATGGGCCTATCCCTCACATCTTTCTTTTCCACAGTAAAGTGCCTTTCCTTCCATCAGTGAGTACCACAGTGAAATGGGACAATTCTACCCACTGACTTCTGACAAACCAAATTAGTTGCGGATGATGATATAGCATGACTAATAATAGGTCAGCAGTGCACATACTGTGAGGCCAGAAAAAATATAACATGGTGATGACAGGCTGTTGGTGCTGAAAGAATAAATTGCCAGTGCTGCTTTTCAAATGAGATTTATTGACCATGAGCTGAAGGTGAAGAGGCTGCAAGTCTTTCTACCAGTAGACTTTCGCCCACTGTATAACAAGTGACTATTTTCTGTACTCTGTAGGTGGTTTACAGTCAGTTGATTCATAGCTCACTGATATCCTATATGATATTAACTTTTCTATGCCTGTCAGCATTTCTATTCCTCTGTCCCAGTTCAAGGGCCAATACCATTGTCATTTGTTTTGAATTTTATGTATATAAACTCTGGTTTAATTGTAAGGCTGGGCAGCAGGAAAATGCAACTTTATAGGAAGTCAAATGTATTTTTGGTATCATGTCTTTTTTGTCAAGAAAGACTGATATTTAAAAAAATGCATTTCTGTACATATTTTGGCATATATTTACTTATTTGTAACACAGCCAGCTTTTCTCAGGAGCTTAATGGCTAGATTAAGTAAGACACCTATCTGCCTTGATTCTTACGACAACTTCACTAGGTAGCTGCAAACCTTCAGAAGCCTGGCGGCGTGAAAAATGGCTTTGAATCTGCAGAACCTATCAAATCTTCATTCTTTTTTCTCCCCAGGAGTTTCCTTCGTAGTGAATAAAAAAGAATGTTGAATTGTTATAAAGGATTTATTGCATTTAGGAATGTAAAAGAGTAAAAAGAAAAAGACAAAAAAGTGGGGTGAAAGAGAGGCAGAGAGAGATTCAGTCATTAATGGAATTGTGAGTTTTCTCTAGTCAAAACTAACGCAAAAGCTCCACTGACTCCAGGAAAGCCATCATAGGCCTTGAAACATAAATGGAAGAAGAGATTAGAAGCAGAGTCTGGACAAGATCTTGATGAAGTATAAGTTCAGAGATGGATGTTACTCGGCCATTTTACCATGTTGCTTATCTGAGCACTCCTTATCTGAATATGAATGATGTTTCATACAGTGCTTACTAGCTGCAGAACAGAGTTCACATTGACACAGTGGCTTATATGATATTTCAAAGAATTACTAGAGAGTATGGCAGGTACCAAAGAGCTGTACAGTGCATGCGGTAAGATGGCTTATGTACATAATTAGTCTTGCAAAGGAAATTAAATAAGCTGAACATGATTACCAAGTTGGTATATGCCTGCTTTTACAGAGCCCTTGAAAAAAAAGTAAACTCTTTAGCATACTGCAAATAATTACATTCTTATATTTCCTTTAATCTCACATGTGTAGGATGTGGTTTGAAGATGATTTGTTGAATTTACTTGCATCTGATAGTTCCTGATATTGCATTTTAAGTTAGTCATAGCTATTTTGGTTATATCTAGGCTTTACCTATATACTTTATTATGACATCTTTTTGTTATGCATTATCCTGACTGCAGCTATCCTATCTGTGTTGACTTTTTCCAAATGCTGATGATCTAGAGCAGAACTGAATCCTGTCCCCTTAACTTGAGCTGTGAGCACATGTAACCAGAGAGCCATTTTGACTTCTGGTCATTTCCCAATCATATTAACTAAAACAGGAAAAAGCATTTGTAACAGTCTCAAGATTGTGTGGCATCCTTCCCATTCTAGGGATCTGTTGGTGTAATAAGGTTATTTTATCGCACCCTTCTTTGACTGAACTCAAATTCCAATCAAATGGGGCAGAATAGCGTGAGTGTAATTTAGAGTTTTGCATTTAAAGGTCACACCAGTTCAGTAAGAAGTTAGTGATATAGAAGTTAATTCAGTTAAACAGCCTTTTTAAAAGAATTCAGCTGCAGATCCTCACTGCCTTGTGATAGCATTCACTGGGCAATGAAAATCACGGGTAGAACTGAGTTCCTCCAGTGACATTTTCCTCTGACAAGACACTGATGGCCTTTTCTATAGAGTTGATGTAGTTTCCTATGTTATTACATTAACTTGATTTTGTAAAACTTATATGTATGTTTACAAATATATGTTTTAATATAATATGCAAATTAATGGAGACTAATACAGTATGACTTAAAATAGGGTGGAGAATAGTTTCATTCCTGCCTCACCACTAAATCATCCTGAACCCTAATCTCAGTGTGTTTCCTGTGAATGGGGAAAAATATTCATACAACTCTTTCATATATAATGGAAAAATAATGGGATTTAAGCTTCTTAGATTGCTGCTGGTCATTTCAACTGATAGATCCCTAAAGATGGAAGCACTTCATGCAGAGGTCTCCCTGAGCACAGCTTTGGGCAGAGTGGGAGGTCTGATTCTGTTTCTATAAAAAACCAGACAAATGATAGCACTTCTCATCCATATCAGAGTTTGTGGTCTATACATAACTTATCTGATTGACATACAGGTAGCATCAATCACATGCTCTTCTCTCATCTGAGCAGTTACACTGATAGTACCTGGCAGCCACTCAAACACCCAGCTGTAAACCCACTGCACCAAAATTACTTCAATCAGATGAAAAGGGAAGAAGCAAATAGATAAACTGTCAGTTCTACACATCTCCTTGTTAAATCTTTCTTTCTGCCTATATTGCTGTGCCATTTTGATCAATCTTTGCTTTAATATTTATTGTCCCAGTTTCTTCCTGGTCTGCATGTTCTATGTTTTGGATGATTAAGATCATACTGAACATTCTTCTCTTCCTTGCTTCATTGCTTGCAGACACCTTTCCCTATTGATAGCATCTGCTTTTGCTTATCCTCTCTGACAAGCATGGTGGGATGACAGAAAACAACCTTTTTGTCTACACAATTCATTATTTTCCTGTTATCTCTGCTAGATCAAGCCTCATTTTCCTCTTTTACAGTGGCTTGCCAGCATATGGTTATGAAAGCCCACCAGTACGGATCCCTGCCAGCAGTTACTCTGCTGAATTTGATGGTCAAATCCCTGTTGCTATCAATGACTGGCTCCAGCCCTACATGATTAACCACAGCCCTTGCCTATCAGATAGGTAGGAAATAGGAATGAGGCTAACATGCTAAAACCATTTAGTGACACCTTGGATGCCCCTGGTCTCCACCCTCTCACAGAAGGGTGTGTGTCTCCTTGAAGTCCTCCATCATATATTATGACAAGTCAGTTTTATCTTCTCTCTTTAACACACTCTCAGTAGGCTGTTTGCTTGTAAATCTGGGTTTTGTGAAGAAATAATAATAAATTAATCACATTCTGTCAATGTCCTTCAGTAAGAGCAATCTTTCAGTCACCCACACCTATCAGCTAACTCTGGCCAGACATCAAAAACAAAGTGAAGCCTGAACCACCAATGAATTCGGTCTAACCTTCACCTAGGAGGAATTCAGGGAAACCTACATGTTGTCAAACAGCACTGATGCCCACTTTTTGGCTGGCTAAGAATGGTGCTTTGCTGCACATCATGTCCACATAGTCCATAGTCTTCTTCCTGACATGGATTGAGAAGCTATACAAACATGTTGGCTTGGAGGGGCAAACCAGCTCATTTCAGTTTAATTGGCACAAACATCAGCAAATGAAGTGCTCTTTTCCTGTTCCCAGCTATTTCCCAGCTTACAGAGCTGGAGGTGGAACAGGGGATCAGGTGTGAGGATAGGATCCTTATAAGGATCAAATGGAATTATAAGGGAATTATACACATTCATAGAAAGGTGAGCAGGCAGAAGTACATGAGTTAGAAAGAATCCAGCTGCCTGGATGAGCTGAAGAAATATCACTGAAATAAGTCTCTCATATACAACTTATGGCAAAATGAACCTCAAAATTACTATAGAAAGTGAACTGATAAGGACTGATGAACAGCCAACAAAAATTAGTGGCTATGAATCAGGTCTTTAATCCAAAAGAGGCGAAGTGCATTGTGAAGTTAAGGTTACGGAGACCCTTTCTGCTTATATTTTGTGCAGCTGCTTACAAAGTACTTTTATCATCTGTTGGCTGCTTGCATACAGCCGATAGCCTGATGTTTCCTGGTGGACTGGACAAATGGTCACCAGCTCAGTATGCACAAACGTACAGCAATTTTTCCACTTTAGAAGGGAGAAGCATTCTTTACTAATTTCTAAATACTAGACAGCTGGCCGCAGTTAAAACACCATCTAGTACTTTCTGGTTAGCCTTACTTAAACACATATTTGTAATTTTCAAAACCTAAACTGTAGTTATGGAGTTATGATGGTATCCATTACACTGGTGCTTTTTTATCATTATTACAACTTCTGCCCAGAATGCTGGCAATATTAGAACAATCCAGCAGCATATAATTTAACTTGCTTTGCGTCCAGAGATGAGGGTGGTCCTTCAGATCAGGTTCAAGGTCATAGATGGGGCAGATTCGGAGAAAGTCACTTTTGCCTTTTTCAGGGTCAGTATGATTGGGGGAACCAAGCCTCTTGTCTCAGCTCTCCCTCATCAGCCCCGTGTGACCTGCATCACATCTCACTTGTATAAGAAACATCAGCTCAAGACGCACCAAAAGAGCAAATCACCATCCTGCAGATAAACCTGCACCAATCATGTTGTGCTAATTGCCAGCCCAAAACATCTATCATCAGGTGTCAGGCAAGACACAACTGTTTTTCTTTCATTTGATTTCTTTAGTGTAAAGGGGTTGAGGGAATCCATTTCCACCAGACCAATGACACGCTTCTATCACATGCACTCACAGAGAAACCCTCAGAAAAATAGATCTGAAAGCAGCGGGAAGAAAGTGTATTTATATCTCCATATAAATGTATTATTTCTCATAATTTTCCTTCATCTGTGGAGCTAATTCAGAGAATCAGAATCATAGAATGGCCTGAGTTGAATAGGACCACAATGATCACCTAGTTTCAACCCCCTGCTATGTGCAGGGTCGTCAGTCACCACACCAGGCTGCCCAGAGCCACATCCAGCCTGGCCTTGAATGCCTCCAGGGATGGGGCATCCACAACCTCCTTGGGCAACCTGTTCCAGTGTGTCACCACCCTCTGTGTGAAAAACTTCCTCCTAATATCCAACCTAAACCTTCCCAGTCTTAGTTAAAAACCATTCCCCCTTCCCCTATCACTAACAACCCATGTAAACAGTCGTTAATTCTGGTCCCAGCGTTTTCTCTGGGATCTGCCCATACAGACACGCTCACAAGGCTGCGTGCAGGGGTTTTAGCTGGACCCTGTGACACACTGTGGACGAAGCATGGTGCACTCAAAAACATTGTTTGCCACAAATCTGGAAGCTCAGTGATTCCCTCTGTGGCCTGTCTTCCAGCAGGGAGTGACAAAGTACCATCCCAAATAGGAAAACCCTACAGAAAAAGGGGCTTCTGAATCTTCTCTGTTGCCCCACATTGGCTATTCCACCTTAAAAGGAAGAAGTACATTGATTTAATTGTTAGGGGAAAAAAAAAGGAGAGAGTGGGCATCAACTGTCCAACGTAGGTGTCCATACTGGCATAATCTGGAAATGCCAGAATAAAATCTTTGGGGTATGAAACCAAGATGTGCCTCTGGCTATCTATCAGGATCCCAGGGCGGATTTTCTTTCTGCAGCTCTTCAAGGTCTCTCCTGTGGGTCTGGTGGACATGTTTAACTCCAATTGCTTAGTTTCAAGTAAACACTCAAACAGTGATAGAAGAAAAAGTAGAGTGGGGAGTAAGAATAAGAAAAGGGAGAAGAGAGTACAATAAATTGAAAGGGTTGGAGAAGATGAAATAGGATAAGGTGAAAGCAAAAAAGGGGCTTATTACAGAACAGATAGTGCATTATTAGCCCCAGCAGGAATGAAAAATCTTTCATCAGATCAATGATTTTGGAGACTTGGTGGGTGTACTTTATGTCTCTCTCGTCTGGGAGCAGCAATTTCTACACAGCCTCACACCTCCTGCGCTCACCGCAGGCAGCAGGGAACAAAGACACTCAGAAACGATCCTGGGAACGGCTGCGGAATTCCATGCAGTCGCGGAGCAGAGTAGCGCTCAGCGCCCGGCCGCACGGGTAATTTGAGGAAAGAGCCTCCACAGGCACGCGGTGAGGCCCAGCAGCCTGGCCATGGCGGGCAGAGGCAGAGGTGCAGAGGGCAGCGAGGGTGTGGTAGGCCTGTGTGTGTGTCAGAAACCTCAGGCAGAGCCGGGGCGTGAGGCATTAAATCAAGCTCTGGGGCCTTCTGGAAAAAGCAGCATTTGTTCGCTGGCTAAGTGCGCACTGGCCAACCAGAAGTGGCTCTGGCATTATTATCAAAACTGTGCTCGCTTCAGGCTCAGCCAAGACAGAACAATCAAGTGCTATTTGTGAGGGCGACTGACTGCAGCCCTTGGAACGAGCGTCTGGAGGAGTCCTCATCTGACATCTTTTAAAGATCCAGCAGAAATCCCGGCGGACGGAAAGAGCGATTTTCTTTTTTTCCTTTCAGACGGAATGGCCTATTCCACAAATCAAGAGGAGTATATTTAATTAGCTCTGACTGTGTCTTAAACCTACTGAAAAACAAAAACAGATCTGCAGCCAATGGACCCAAACTTGAACCTTTCTATTGAAAACACCTTTCAAAGGGGGTACATATAGTAGCAAGACAGTAGGTATGCCTGTAGAAGAAAAATTGCAGAATGCTTCTGTAAGCAGATTTTTATTTCTTTTTTAAATAAAATAAAAGAGAATATTTACAGATTTTGATTCTACTGAATTCCAACAACCGTGTTTCAAATTCACTTAGAATCATATCATAGAGTCATAGAATGGCTTATGTTAGAGGGGATCTTAAGTATCATCTAGTTCCATCCCCACTACCATGGCAGGGTTGCCAGTGCTAAATCAGGCTGCCCAGGATCCTATGTGTTCTGGCCTCGAATGCTTCCAGGAATGGAGCATTCACAACTTCTCTGGGCAACCTGTTCCAGTGCCTCACCACCTTCTGAGTGAAAAATTTCTTCTTGACATCTAACCTAAATCTCTCCTCTTTTAATTTTAAGCCCTTTCTTCTTGTCCTGTTTGTATCAGATAACATAAAAAGACAGTCCCCCTCCTGCCTGTAAGCTTCCTTCAATCACTTGAAGGCCGCAATCAGATCTGCTCAAACCATTCGCTTCTCCAGTCTGAACAAACCCAACTCCCTCAAGCTTTCTTCATAAGAGAGGTGCTCCAGTTCATGGATCATTCTCATGGCCTCCTCTGGACCACCCTCCAACAGCTCTGCATCCTTTCTGTACTGGGGATTGCCTGGATGCAGTACTCAAGATGGGGCCTCACAAGGGCAGTGGAGAGGGAGACAATCACCTCCCTCTTCCTTGTGGCCACTTCTCTTTTGATGCAGCCCCACATACTGTTGACCTTCTGGGCTGCAAGCACACACTGCTGGCTCATGTTCAGCTTCTCATCCATCAGGACCCCGAGGTCCTTTTGCACAGGGCTGATCTCAATGAGTTCAACACTGGTTGCCATAAATCAGTAGGTATAACCAGCACAGAAGCACAGAAATAAGAGTTAATAATATAGAAAATTATTGTTTCATTGTGGTTGTGTTTTTTTTTTTGTTTTTTTTTTTTTCATATATTTTCTAGAGTTAACTTTTTTTTTTCACAAAAAATTCTTAGGATACCGTTTGTGAGAATAGCAGGAAAAATGGGAGTTTTGATAATGATAATAGATGGTGCACTGCAAGCAAACAAGGCTAAGGATAGATGAGGAATTTAGTTTTGGGGGTTCACAATGAATCAAGGTAGTGGACTTCTATGATGGAGTGATGGCATGTTGGACAAAGAAAGAGCACCTGATGTCATCTACCTGGACTTGTGCAAGGCCCTTGACATGGTTCTGCACCATATTCTTATCGCTGAGTTGGAAAGAGATTGATTGAAAGGCTGGACTGATAGGTGGATAAAGAATTGGTTAGATGACTGTAGGCAGATCAATGGCTCTGTGTCCAGGTGGAGGCCAGTCATAAGTGGTGTCCCCTAGGGGTCAGTCTTGGAACTGGTACTCTTCAACATTGATAACAATGGCATAGACAGTGGGTTTGAGTGTACCCTCAGCAGATTTGCTGATGACACCAAGCTGAGCAGCACACTTGGCTTGGTGCCAGTCTTCAGAACTAGACACAAACTGAACAGACAGACATCAACCTGCTCCAGAAGTCCGCTTGCACCAAGTTTTTCACTCAACCCTGCCTTGCACAAGCTCTCTCACAGGAGATTTCACATGGGTCATGTTTGCAGCACTAATTGATTGCATTTGTTCAGTCACTGAAGCAGTCCTGAATGGGGTAGACAAAATGGATGCTATAATATTTTTCATGTGCATAGTGTGATTTTGTGGTTGAGACAGGAACACATTACTGGTGCACAATCTCTAAATAACATACATATTCACAGTGATGACAAGCTATTTGCCATGCTGCGTCATTGCAGTCAGTCACCACTGGCTTTCAACTGTTACCATGCTTTGCAGTTAGGAAAGTTAACCTGGACTGACACACAGCATTTCTCTCAAATCACAAAACAACTTTTGTCATCACTGCACCAGCTATCATACATGGAACATACTCATTATTGTGAAATGTTTGTTCTTTATTTCTATTGTCCTTGGCTTCAAAGCCCTCTGTAAAAGTAGTAGCTGTGCTACGATTACATATACTATGTTATTTTGCCTTCTCTGTCTGCTAATAAATTACACATGCATCAAGAAGTGCTTTTTTAACTGTGAAGTAAAAAGTAGACCAGTTTATTAGCAAAACAATCTGAAATATTCCCTTTCTGTTTGTTATTCATCATTTTATTTATTTGAATAAGACTAAGGCTACGGCCCTGCTTACTCAAGGACAGCTCTGTACACTGCATCATTTTTTAGCCAAACTGTTCTAATCCCCCTAGAAATAGCTCTGAAATATCTGTACTTGTTTGTTGTTATTACTCATTCTTTTAGTGGTGTATTCTTATTTTTCTGGGGCATGTGACATCATTCTGTGTGTGAGTCTTAAAAAGCAGACCAATAAACAGTTGGAAGTGTATACTTACTCTTTTGTTTTCTGCTAAATGCTCATTTACATGTGATTCTCAGTATCCCCAGGATTAAAGTGTTTTGTATCTAATGAATCCAAACGGAGCCCAGCAAAAGAAAAGCCCTTGAAGTGAGGGGATCTCAGTGGCTACTTCTAAGCATGTTCTTCTACTTAAACAGTTCTAATGATTTTCCAATAAAAATTAGAAATTAGAAATAAAAATTAGATATGGGTTTATTTTGTCCCATTTATAACAAATTATAGTTTATTGCAACAAGTTTAGAAGACACAAATGCTTAATCTATCCTATGGAATTTTCCAGATATTCCGTGCTGGTCTACTAAAAGTTAGGACATGTCAAAGTGACCACAGCACTCGATGCACTTCTGATTATACACAGAACAAAATTGTCCATGGATTAACATTCTCATATGACAACAAGACTATTTAAAAAGCTGGCTGCAATTCTTTAAGTGTTATTTGGGACACTGTAGGAAAACAGTTTTCCAAGAAGTAGCGGCAATCTTTTTTCTACCCTATTTTTACTCAAAAATGCAGAGAGAAGAAAGGGAGAGGTGTGTGGTGCTGTGTGGTTTCTCCTTTACAAAAATAAGTGTGTAAATTGGATTGTTCATCAGATTGATTCTAAAATTAGATTTCTGCTGTCCCAAATTTCATTCCACTGCAAGTAAATACCATGTACAGAGGAAATAAAGGAAATAAAATTACAGTTTAGAAAATTAGATGGAAAGAGTTTTTGTATTTTCGGTACTAAAGGCTACTTAGTTCCCTACTCTGGCAAGAAAAAGAACTTGACAACATAGTTGGAGTCTTCCATCCTCTTTTTCTTGGAGCAGAAGATAATAAAACATTTTTTTCTTTCCAATCTAAATCAGAATTACCTATGCTGGTAACCACTGAAATCAACCCCCACAATTTGGAGTTTTCCAAAATCCCCTTAAGGTAGCTAAATGATGGACGCTACAAATATATCTGCTACAAATATATCTGTTTCACAGCATTTTGCTACTCAAGTATAATAATGAAATTGGACTGTAATGAAATTGGACTGTAGAGGCAGCCACTGAAAATACTTACAATATATTCAGCTGAAGTCATCCTAAAAAGCAGGTTTGGTATGGGGCTGAGATTCTCTGTAAGTGCAGGGAGGGAACCAAACACTGCCAAGAGGGTAATCTTTACTCGACACATATTTATGAAAATGTGTTATCATAAAATCTGAATTTATAGAATGAGACAGCTGCAGGCAGAGAATTTGCCCTACCACAGAGAACTGCATGAAAGCTTCTGTATGTTCACAGTAAAGTTGCTGCGGTCATTTGTTTGCAGTAGATCAGAGTGGACTCTTTTAGTTTAACTTAAAAGATAATTCAGCTCAATAGAATGATTCCCTTTAGCTTGAGGGGCTTCTGTGTAAAGTTAAGAGACGAATGCATAACATACACATATAATTAATGTCCCTACTGGATATATATTTTTGTATATTCTGGTAAACAGAAAGCATAGCACACTTCTGAGTATTTCCCATTTGACTTTCTTTATTTTTTCATATCTTAACACATGTGACAAATGAAACATGGAGCTACTTATATTCCGTTCTGTAATAAAAATGATACATTACTTTGATGCCCAAAAAATTACATTAAAAATTCATTTATTTATGAACATTTCATTGTATTAGTATATATGCCTTGATTTGGTGCATAGAAGGTGTATAGTTTAACATGCTCATCTGAATACCAATTTTAAAAAGGTGTCAAGATAGACAGGAGATACAGGCTTGAGTTTCCATGTATTGCTGAGTACAGATGAGACTGGAATTTAAGCAATATTCCTTACCCTTGTATCAAATAATTTCACTGAGAGGTATTTGTTTAATTAGAATCAAACATAACTTTACAATCAAATAACAAGTAGCAAAAAAAGTAATTTTTTAATATGTGCAATAGCTTGTTAGTCTTCTACTATTTCTAATTCTTTTTGTACTTTCTCTTGTAACCATACCCGAATATGTAGATTAACATTTCAGAAATGATTAGTAATTTGGGGTGTCCATTCAGAATTACTCTACTGGAGCCCAAAAGTGAATATTTGGCACTTTCTGACAGTCTAACTCCTTCAAAGTAATTTATGTGGAGCTGAAACAACTAATCCTTACCGAACTTCTTCCATCCAAAGATACCATATATTCATCCCAGTGAACTCTGATAAGTAGTTTGTTCCACATCCTCAGTCGCTCTGGTTATCAGGCCAAGGAGCAATAGTTAAGTCTGCATAAACATTTAGAAAAGTTTTAAATTTCACTAGGCAGTTGAGCACTTTCACACACTACTTATTTATACACACAACTAAATCAGCTCACTTAATTTGCCCCACTCTATGTCTAATCACCATAACACCTTGTTATTTTGCTTAAACCAAGAACCAAATATTTAAAAACAAAACAACAACAACAACAAAAAACTCTACTGGGTTTTACAAACAAGTATATGACATAGTAGTTTGTTGTAATGACTTAGGTTGGAGCAGCTTGCTTGTCTGGGATCTTAAAAGCTTTCTCAGAACCAGTACTCAGAGACGAAGATGTGAACATTGACAATGTTACGATGAGATACCACTCCACCCATGACATAGTTCATCTCCAGTTTCAGGATGGCATGGAAAGGTCCAACAATGGGTCTCACTTGGCGCACCACGCCTGTTGGGACAGAGAAAGGTTGCTGAGATTAACGGGAATCAAATGGGCTTTTATGAATTATATAGCCTGTTTTGTTTCTGCAAGAGAAAAGCTCCCCTTCATTTTTGATATAGCTGAAAGAAAGTTACCAAGAGGATCAGTAAATAGCTTTCAAGAAAGCTTGCAATATAAGAATAAAACAAATTTTTGTTCAAAATATCTCGCAGAAGGTCCAGAAATAGCACTAAAATGCTGCTAAAGGCAGCATTCTGAAACTAGCTTAAATTTTATTCTTTATTCAGAGGCAAAGTCTGCATAAGAAAGAAAAAAACTCAAGTTGGACTCTGTTGAAAACTCAAGTTATGTGATAGCAAATCTTATTGCAAAAAAAATCAAAACTGCTTCATGATAGTGAGTTTGTTCAGCAGTGTATGGAAAGCATGGCAGGTATAGTACGCCCTGATAAAAAAAAAATGATTTTTCTGAAAACAGTTTGTCTCACCAGACTGTAGTCAGATGAAATGAAGAAAACGGGAAAATCTACCGAAAAAAAAAATGTTGGAAACGAAAGTTGCTAATTTCAAATTTTATGCTGTGGTGATAGTTGAAAGTATTGATGCTTAGATATGGCTCGACTTGCCATTTTCATTAGCAGTATTGATAGTGAATATAATGTCACTAAAGAAACGGATTCTTTGATGCCACTGAAATACACAACTAAATCTCTTGATTTGTATGAAGCAGCAAAAAAATAAATCAATTTTCTATATCCTTTGCCAACATATCTGCTATTGCTACTGATGGTGCCACAGTGACGGTTGGGAAAAAGGAGGGACTTGTAAAATTAATAGAAGATGATGCAACTACAACTGATGACCCACATTCTATGAAGTATCACTGCATTAGAAATCAAGAAAAATTATGTGCAAAAGCTTTAAAAATGGATAATGTCATCAAAGCTGTGAACTTTGTGCAGTCAAGGGGACTGAATCACCTCCAATTCGAGGAGTTTATTGTACGTATGGCTGCATCAAAAGGAAAATTTGTGTCAGAATGTGAAGATTAAGAATGGCTCACAGATTTATCATTTTTGGTGGACTTGTCCACTCATTTAAATGAGTTAATGTGAGTCTTCAATGTGAAAATCACCTTATCTGTTCTGTGTTTCATACAACAACAGCATTTGAAATGAAACTTTTATCATGGCAAGGTCAAGTTATAGCAAATAATCTCATGCATTTTGATACACTGGCTAAACACAGTCCTGTGAACAGTGAAAAATATGCAACCTTATTTTTTTACTCTGAGAAAGGAATTTTAAAAATCATCTTTTTTTTTGTATATTTACAACTCCATTTTCAGTCAAAATTACTTGCAAATTTTCACATGGAGTCTATAGAGTTGGAATCAGATATTCAACTCAGAGAAACATTTGGTCATGTTTCTTAAACAGACTTTCATAAGACCTCTCTTAACAAAGAATATCCCTTGCTTCACAGTCATGCCGTATTCATGTCATCAGTTTTTGACAGTACGTACATTTGTGAGCAGTTACTGTCAAGGATGAAGTACAGGAACAGTAATATTTCATCCAAAATCTCTGATGAACTCCTTGAGAACACACCGGGAATAGCACCAACTTCCACTGAATCAGCCTAATGCGTGAGTTTCACAAAAACAAACATCCCCCTAGTTTTATGGTTTTGTCGCTCCCTGGTTTTTATGTTTTAATAATAAATAAAGAAATAAATAAGTTTTGTTACTTATATACATTAAGTTTATTTTATATTTTATATGTGGCAATTCCTGTTCAATGAACGTGGCCCAGGAAAGCCAAAAGGTTGGACACCCATAGTGTAGGGCAAGCCCTTCTGGGCCACAAGGGTTGTATCAATGCCCTCAGGATCTTGACATGACATGGCTAAAAAGAATAGCATTAAAGCCTTGGACCTAAACAAAAGAAAGTCAGCAGGAGTTTTGCCATAGACTTCAACTGCCTCAGGATCAGACTGTAGGCATGTTCTCACTTCGCATTTATTTTTGAGGCCTGCTGTTATTTTAGTAAGGAGCTACCAAACTCCACGTATCAGAAAAGGTCAAAATCCTGTGAACCTGAGGTAAGTCTGCAAGCAGCTGGAGCCTGGTGGAGACCACTCCCCAGATGCTTCCTTCTGACAACAGACCTATCTGATGTGGTGTTGGATTCAGAAGGAAGTGTGCAGTTTATGAGTTATTTAAGACATATTCTTTCTGCATGCTGGGGGTTATGTTTCACAAGCAGGCAGCACAACAGAGCTTCCTGGAGTCCCAGCCGAACTCCTACATCACTCCCCGACAAACACACTGGCTTAAGATCTGATGGGAGAGATAAATGTTTGCTTATGTAGGCTGTCAGCACCTTTTTCCAAGGCAGTGATGACATTACAGTTTTGTCTTGTTTAAATACCAACTAATATCTTCAGCATCCAGTAAAATTGCAAACTTTTCACCACATTCACTTTGCTTGCCTTATTTCATGAATATGCTTTTCAAGCATTCTTCCCCCCATAATTTAGATGTACATACTTACACACACATACATATATTAATATATATATACATTTTTTTAGCTTTCTTGGCCACTCTCCTGCACCTTATAAAAATTACTGGGCTTGGCAGATGAAACATGGAAGAAGAAAAGCCTTGTTTAAATTGCCCTCCCTTTAGGGTAGCATTTAAAGCATTTTACTAACAACACATCACATTATTGCAGGCAACAATTTAACTGACAACCACGGAAACACATAGCATTGGAATCACTCAATACTGGCAAGTTGTTTAACCCACACAGTTAAGGTCTAATGTAGCAATCACCAAGCATCAGATGACAAAGGCTGCTTTTTCCATTTAGTAACTTTTTGATAGTGCTCTACACTTCCTTGCTCTACTTTATCCAGAAGTGTGATATCAAATTGTGCTGGTTTTTTTTCTGATGTGATACAATTTTACTCGAGCTGATCCATATTACAGTATAGCACTTATCCATACATTGTTGACATGTCGTTCAAAGCAATTAGTAACTTTCACATTATTTGGATATTCTCAGCTATTGGGCAGACCAAAAAAAAAAAAAAAAGTGCTCTTTATTTTCCAGGTAGAATGCCATCATCCTTGGGGAGTAGGTTTCTACATGGGGAGTACGTTTCTACATAGTTCTGCTGAAGTTTTAAAATCAAGCATACTAATAGTATGCAGATGTAATGAATTTAAGGAAAATAGAAGGAAACATGCCCTGTCCCTGGAGGTGTTCAGGGCCAGATTGGATGAGGCCCTGGGCAGCCTGGTCTAGTATTAAATGGGAAGGCTGGTGGCCCTGCATGTGGCAGGGGGGTTGGAGATTCATGATCCTTGAGGTCCCTTCCAACCCTGGCCATTCTGTGATTCTGTGATTCTGTGATTCTGTGAAACAAAATATTATTGCAGTATTGATTTATGCATTTCATTGTCCTAGATTGTCACAAAATGAACTTCAAAAAACTAGTGCAAAACAGCTATTTCCCTTCCTCTTCTATTAAATAAAGAGGATGATGCAGTCACATAAGTATGTGCTACACCACATATATAAAACGGCAGACATTCTAAACATTAAGAAGTTTCCCAAGAAAATAAAAGGAAGGAAAGAAGAAAGGAATGAAGGAAGGAAAAGAATGAAAGAAAGAGCAAAAGCAAGCAAGCAGGAAACAAAGCAAGTGAAAAAAACAAAGCAAGACAGCAAACGAGAAAGCAAGCAAGAAGCCAAGCTAGAAAGAAAGAAAGGAAGAAAGCAAGCAAGAAAGCAAGCAAGAAATACCCTGAAATATTCTGTAGGACAAAGGCATGTGACAGGAATACATGATTTTCAGCTCTTGGAAGACTGACTCATTGAGAATCTACATTTTCAGATTTTTTGTAACAAAGACTGTAATTAAAAGCCTGAGCTTTTTTTTTTTTTTTTTTTTTCCCTCAGCCCAACTCAAGTATAAATGCAGATGGCAACTGTGCAACAACAAAGCTGCTCATAGCCTGAAATCTTGCTACGTGTTTAACTAGTTCCCAGTGACCCTATGACATTGGTCCTAGGTCTCAGAAATGCTGCTGAAGGTCACTGCTATGATATGGCACTGCCTTTTAATGCTACCTGTGTCTGATTCTCTAATGTCAGCTACTAGGCTGCTATAGCTTGTCCAGACCTAAACAAACCCTTGTGCCTCGTCTCACAAACAAGAGCTTAAAGTTTATATAACTCAGGCCCAGTTCATGTAATTCTCGTATATGGCTAAAAGAATCAGCAGGTATCTTCTAAAGCATTTAACAGAGGATCCATTTGAAGATGGCAGGTGTAATAATTCTGGATGTTTTTAAGTTCAGTGGATCTTTCAATTACTGCAACATATGCATAAACATGCTGTTTCACCATGGCCTTTCACAGAGCAATGCTGGGTCCAGATTTGTAATCTGGCATCCTTCAGCAATTTTAGCTGAACTTTCAGTATTAAAATGTAACTTTATAGTAATAGGAGTGCTACAGTTTTTAAATGTACTAACAAGAAAATCATCAGGAATAGTCAGCAGAATTTGACTAAGGGGAAGTTCTGCTTGACCCACTTGATAAGCTTCTATAATATAATGACTGGCCTGGTAGATGTGGGAAGAACACATAGATAAGCTGCTGATGCATGGCTGTATGAGCAGAAAGTGAGATGTACAAGAAACTAGCTGAAAGGGCTCAAAGGTTGGTGACTATGGCACAAAGTCCAGTCGGAGGCCAGGAACCTGTGGTGTACCCTAGGCCTTTATGCTGGGCTGATAGAAACTTGAGGTTTAATGAGTTTAACAAGTAGTGCAGAGTCCTGTGTGCGGGGAAGAACAACCCCATGCAAATGTACATCCCGGGAGTTGCTCAGTTAGAAAGCAGCTTGGCAGAAAAAGTCATTGAGGCCCTGACAGACACAAAGTTGAACATGAGCCAGCAGTGTGCCCTTGCTGCAAAGAAGGCTAATGGAATCCTGGGCTGCACTGAGCAAAGGACAAGGGAGGTGATCCCTTCTATCCAGCAGTGCTGAGGCTGTGTTCCTGTACGGGCTCCTGAGTATGGACTAATTGGAAGGAGTCCAACATAAGGTCATGAAGACAATTAAGAGACTAGAGCATCTCTCCCATTAGTAAAGGCTGACAGATATGGGACAGTTCAGACTTTTTTTACTAATCTAAAACCAAAGTAGCTGGATGGAGCCAGTCAGAGGTGACATGGGGATAAATGCAGAATGGGATATGGTTCTGGATTACTGTAACTGTACACACAATCCCATGAGTCACTGTAGAATGCCAGAGGAGTACCAGTGAAGCTTATGATGTGATCTGAAAACACAGTGCTCTCAGACACTGAGATCAACTGGTGTTCACTGGGAGCAAATCCGCAAACTCAACAGTAGGTAAACAGGCTGAATTTATTTAAGCAAGTTCACACAGATTCTTTTCCAACAGCATTAGATCTCAGCTAGAGTTTTGCATAAAGTAAGAGCCAGGTTAATTTTTGCCAATTAAATAAAAAAGTTTATATATAAAGCAGGGTGAATCACTGATAATAAATGAATAAAACAGTTCTGCTGATATGGAATCGTGAAGATTCAGGTGCATCATTCAGTGCACCCACTGTTATTGCAGAGGTATCACAGCTAACATACATGGTTGATATATTTGCATGCACCTCCTGAGCATCAATTTCCTGATAACATTTACATAACAGCTCACCATTTTGCTTCTACAGATCAAACTATTAAGGGATGCCATTGCTAATGTCTCAATGGCTCAGTGACAAGAGCCAAGGAGATCCTCACTGCTACTGAATCCCATGTGCCATACAGTCTTGAATATCTTTCTACAGGCATACCAAAGCAAGTGCTGTTATGCATAAATCTGCTATGCTGCTGTTGCTGTTTATCCTCTTCAGTTCATAATGTGAACTGACTCAACCTACAGAAAGTCCTACATGTTACAAGCCAGGTAAATGACTTTCCATCAGCTCCAATTTATTTGTTTTTGCTTTTTTGTTAACTGATCAGAGATGTTATTACTTGTCCCAGATTTTCTTGTTTTGATGACCTCTTTTTAGAAAACAACATTACAACCTTCTTTTTCTTGCACATTTTGCCCATACTGTAAATAGGATCTATGCCAATCCTTTCCCTCTGCTGACTTGTTTGAGCAACAGCTTCAGCCCGACATGCAGCAAGCTCTTGGATGTCACAATTACTTCTGCAGGGATTGTCACTCCACAGTCCAAACTATAAAGCTCTGTAATTAATACATTGAGCTGTTCTCCTACTCTGTCTTCTCCTTTTATGTACTGCATTTCAACTTTGTCTGGGGCAAAAGCAGGTCACTTTTAATGAAGAGATTCTTCTTGTAAAGCATCATATGTAGTAAAGACATTACTCTAAATAATATGTAATATTTATTTTCAAGTGAAAATATCTTGGAGATACCATGACTGGATTACTGAAGTTCTGCTTATCAAAGAATATGGGATAAATGAGACAGCAAGGTTAATATTGTTAATCTTCCTAAGCCTTTCAGCAGAATTTCTATTATTGTAATCAGATGACACAGGTATTCTTTGGCTTGTCCATACCTCTTTAAGATATCGTTACATTTCTCTGCTTTGAAATATGTGGGACCCTCAGGCAATTCACCTCTGTGTCTGGTTTCTGCTTGTAGTTTTGCATTATGCAGCCAATTTGCTAAGAAGCTCCATTTTGAACTCAGAAGAAACACTGCTGTTTTATAACACATTAACCCATTCTGGATGACAAGTTCCTGTGTCATCACACATTAGCACTTGTTTTCCAGAAATCCTAACTTCTGGTTCTGATTTTTACACTGTTTCCTGCCCAGTATGCCAAAGGAACTCTTGCAAAAATCTTTAAAATACTTCCTTTTAAAACTTTACTTTACTTTTTTTTTTTTTTCTTCAATACTAACCAAAAAATCTGCAGCAATTACACTTGCACTGAATCTGGGTCATTGTGTTCCTTACACCATTTGCAGAACACTGCATTTGCATTTTCTCTAGAGAAAGCTCCTCTAACAGGATCTCTGTGGCTAGCCAGAAAGCAAAGCAGAAACAGTGAGCATGAAGCTTATTTTCGTACTGCCACTAGAAAAGGCTGTTTTAGGTTGGCAGAGAGAATTAATCATGATATGTTTTCTGTTCTGGAGGCAAAGGTTGAACAGATTTTCCACAGGGGAGATTCCTGATTATATTCAAATGTTTGTATTTGTAATTACACAAGAACAATACAAATATAAATTGCATCCTTTTAAAAGTACTCTTCTTCAGAAAGAAATCCTCAGATCCCCCCACAAAATCAATTGGAGAAGCATTAGAGGAGTGGGCGAGGGATCAGGGGCTGGAGGGAGAGGCAATGGGTGCAGCTGATGACTGGGGAGCTGTACTTGTTGGCTGCTGGAAGAGAGGATCTGCTGAAGTAAACCTCCTCTTGTCTTACCTGAATATGTATATGCAGGCCTGTGTTTTTGTGTATATATAAACAGTTCACACTACCGCCAAATCAAATTTCTGTTTCTTCCAAATAACCTGTGAGCTACTCTCTGGGAAGTACAATAAACAGAGTTATCAAAAATGTCATCAATCCCCTCAACAACACTGCAAGCCTTATGTTAAGGATCAAGCACAGATTCTGTTTTCTTTTTACCACCTTCCCATCTTTTTCTCTATATGCTGTGTTACAGGTACATTGTTTTGTTCTGGTCATCGCATGCTGAAGGCTGGTATTCTTTGTGCTCATAACACACACACAGTCTCCTTCCCATGATTCTTCTCAGGTGGCAAATTAACAGACACAGCTTTGACTATCAGTATTCAACAGCATTACTCTTTTCTCATTAGTACAAAACTTCACTCTTGACTTTACAGGCAAGTACTAATTTAGCCAACTTTTCTGGCAATAACTGATTTACTTAAGAAAAATTTCTAGTTTTTTTTTTTTTTTTAACATTGTTTACTTGTATGATTTGTAGTCAACTAAAAACTGACCACAAAATGACTAAACTTGGAATGGATGGTGTGAAATTACTGAAGGAGTTTGAACCAGTGGAAAAAACGAACCAATTCGCTTTTCTGAATCTCCATTCTGTACTGAACAATTAATCCAACCCTAAATAGAACAAAACTCATCTTTTAGTTCATTTTGTTTTAAAATAAACACTGTGTAAAAAGTTATCTAAAATAGCAAGGATGAGATATATTTTTGAAATACTATAGGTAGACAAACAAGTCTGAACATATTTCGTTGTTCACTTTTCCTTCAAAATAACCACTCACAGCTAGGTTTTGTTTGTTTGTTTGTTTGTTTTGTTTTGTTTTTTGCCTTTGTATTTGCATTTGCATTTGCATCCTGGCCATGCATTATTAAAATCAGCTTCCACAAAGCAGAATCTAACAGCACAATTGAGAGCTAGTCTTCGTTCACTCTAATGAAAGTGGACATACTGACCATATTAAAGAAAAATAAGAATATTTTTCATTACTTAGAATTAACTGAAATTTAGGATATTGAATATGACATGAATTCCGTGTGGAATATGGCTCCATAGAAAATACAGTCATAGATGGCAAAGGTTCTAAGGACTGTGAAAGCTACAGAATCTCCCAAGATCCACATGGTAATTCTGTGTGTGGTGAAGCTTCACCAGGTTGATGCACATCCTGTTTCATTGGGTCCCTCTCTCTGAAATCCCCAGGCAATTCCTAATCAAGTACAAGCCAGTGAGGCAAGAAGGAGAGATGGACTGAAAACTTGAGCAGGGTATAAGGCTTAACAAGAGAAAGGCAGAAATACATACTAGAAGAAAAAATAAGAAAAAAAAGAAAAAAGAAAAGAAAAGGAAGAGATTTCTCATGCAGAATGTGATGTTTTGGTAGCAATATATTCATTTCTATTCCAGAGATTATTAATGAGATAAATAAAATCATAAAATCTTGCGTGAGGTGCTTAAGATCACAATGAAATCCATTTTCCCCCTATATTTCCTAATCTTCAGGGTATGAGACTACAGATGTGATTGTAAGTGAAAGCTGAAGTCCATCACAATTTGTGGCCCTTTTGAAAAATATCACAGAAAGGTTCTTCACAGAAAGAAAATGTGCTATTATATGGTGAGAGTTAGTGCTGTCTTTTTTATTCAGATGGAACATCTCAGATGAATTACACCTACAAGAGAGACCATTTCCCTACGTGCTTTCCACATCCTTGGAATGAACACATAGAACACGAAATGATTAATTTATTGGGCTTTATAGTAACTTCCAAATAATCTCCACCTATGTTATGAAGTCCTATATATTTGGCTGTTCTCTAATTCTGTTTCCCCACAAGAAACTCTCTGGTCTTTTTTACAGCTTTGTCAGACATGAATAGCCCTAGCTGCCACTATGCAACAGTAACTACCTTCTTCTTAGCAATGGATCTTTTGAATCTCAAAAATAGCTTTCATAACGTCTGCAAGCTCGTGTCGAGCTACAGGTATGTAAGACTGCATACAAAGGAGGGATGTAGGCTATCCTCTAATTTCAGCAAACTTTAAGTCTACAAAAATGAAGCATTGCAGCCTCCTGGAATTTAAGGCTATTGTATGGCTGTTAAAGGAAACTAGTCTCAAACATCTGCACAGTAGTTGTAATGTGCAATGAACTTTTTGTAGGTGAAAAGCATGCTTATGAGCTTCCCTTAAGCAATACAAGAAGACCGATCTCCTCATGTTAATGCAAGATCCTGAACTATAATTTGAAATGTGCTTTTATCCTCAAGGCCTCTTGCTTTATACTGCTGGCCAAGATTTTCAAAATTAAGAGTAACACCTCAGATGCATCAGTGTTACTTAACAGCCTAGTCATCGTTTCAGAAGAGATGTTCAGGCAATTAGGAAGTTTATGGTTAGGGAAATGAGCGTTGCAGTGGCTATTTTAAAAGGCAGTAGTGATAGGATCATTCCAGAAATGAGCAGAAAAAAAATCCAGCCATGAGTAAATGCTTCTTTGGATCAAACCACAGACAACACAGACAAGTTGCAAGTTAGGCTTGAATACCAGACTATATCAATCTACAACATGTAAATACATATCTACTGTGTGAAGCAAAAACTATACAGGTCATTTTTTAAATTTTTTATTACTTTTTTCTCTTTGGCTCTGTAGACCTCAATTCAAAGAATTTACATCGAGATTTATAAGGAAAGGGTTATTTCTTCTTCAGTATTCATTACAAACACGCAAACTTCATTGATAAGTTTGAAAACAACTGACAGCCTGGCTGCAAACAGAAAACATATAGTTTAAGCTATTTTATCCTTTTTTTTTTTTTTTTCTGTCAAAATGTTTAAAGCTCTGCGTGAATTAAAGCTTAATTAAATTCCATTCCTAGTAGCTTCTCTTTATTCCAAAAGGTTGTGTCAATGTAATGATTTAAATTACTTCTGTCAGCTAGTTACTGGAGTAGTTAATGACTCCTATACCATGCCTGAGTAGAGATAAGTGAACATCCTCTTGGATAATTCCTTGATATTGAATAATTCCTTGATTCCTTGATAATTCAAATTTGAAAATCTAACGCTTCAAATATCACACATTAGAGAATGTTTTACTGCATTTCATAGAGTAAATGCTACAAAATGTTTCTGTAGCAATCCAGTCTTGTCATGGTTTCAACAACACCACACTCAAAATAACAGAGTAGCTGAGAATGGAAGACACTTCTGACGACTGTACCATTTCTTTCTCAAAGCAGTCACCTACAGCATGTTGCTCTTGGCTGTGTCCAGTCAGGTTTTGAATATCTCCAAGCATGGAGACTTCAAGATACAACTTGTTCAAATATTCAACCTTCATAGTAACAAAAAAAACAAAAACAAAAACAAACAAAAAAAGTTTTTTTTCTTATGTGTAAATGGAAATCATATTATTTCCATTTATACCCTTTGGCTTGCCATTTCACTGACACTACAGCGAAGACTCTAACTCTACCTTCCTTATTCCCCTCATCACATTGATAAGATAAGAAGAAGAAGAAAGGGACCTGGGGGTGTTGGTTGATGCTCGGCTGAACATGAGCCGACGGTGTGCCCAGGTGGCCAAGAGGGCCAACGCATCCTGGCCTGCATTAGAAATAGTGTGGCCAGCAGGAGCAGGGAGGTGATCATCCCCCTGTGCTCAGCACTGGTGAGGCCGCACCTCAAGTAATGTGTTCAGTTTTGGGCCCCTCACTCCAGGAAAGATATTGAGGCCCTGGAGCGTGTCCAGAGAAGGGCAACGAAACTGGTGAGGGGTCTGGAGCACAAATCTTATGAGGAGCGGCTGAGGGAGCTGGGATTGTTTAGTCTGGAGAAGAGGAGGCTGAGGGGAGACCTCATTGCACTTTACAACTTCCTGAAGAGAGGTTGTGGTGAAGAGGGGTTTGGCCTCTTCTCCCAGGGACCGAGGAAATGGCAGCAAGTTGTATCAGAGGAGGTTTAGGTTAGATATGAGGAATAACAACTTCTCTCAGGGAGTGGTCAGGCACTGGAATGGCCTGCCCAGGGAGGTGGTGGAGTCGCATCCCTGGCAGTGTTCAAGAGGCGTCTGGATGAGGAGCTGCGAGATATGGTTTAGTTTGTGATAGCAGTGGTAATGAGAAGATGGTTGGACTAGATGATCTTATAGGTTGTTTCCAACTTTGTGATTCTATGATTCTCCCGAGCCTCCTTTTGTTCAGGCAGGGCAGTTCCAGCTTTCAGAGTTTCCTCATCCAGCAGATGCTCCAGTGCCTTGATCCTCTTCAGCACATATTTCTGGATTATACCCACATCTGTCTTGTACCAGGAAGCCCAGAACAGGACACAGCACTTCAGATGTGTTTTACCAGAGAAGATCAATCAATCTGCTGACAACACTCTTCCTAATGCAGACCAGGAGGCTATTACCTGCCTTTGACTCATTATCAACAGAGTGTCCACCAAGACAGAAAGGTCTTTTTTCACCAGAGCTACTTTCCAGCTTGTCAGCCTCCAGTGTGTTCTAAAGTATGAGATTTTTCCTGCTCAGGGAAAAAACTTTGCACTTCCCTTTACTGAACTTCATGAGATTCCTATTAGCACATTTTCCCCAACCTGCAAAGGTCTCTCTGGGCAGTAGCCCAATCCTCTGGTGTATCAGCCACTCCTCACAATTCTGTTCAAACCTCTTAAGGTGCACTCTTGACCCTTCATCCAGGTCATTAAAGAAGATGCTGAACAGTATTGGTTGATCACTCAGATATACCACTAGCAACTGGCTGCCAGCTGAACTTTATGCTGCTGTTCACAACCCTCTAAGCCTTGTAGTTCAGCTCTTTTTCAGACCGCCTCACTATAGACATATCTAGTCCACATTTCCTCAGGTTGCCTATGAAGTTGTTGAAAGAGATAATGTTCAAAGCCTTGTGACATCTGCTCTCTTCCTCTCTTTCACTCATCCAATAATCTCTGTGTAGACGGCTTGTAGGTTGGTCAGGGATTGTTTTCCCTTCATAAACTTTCGCTGACTACTCCCGGTTACCTTCTTGTCCTCAGTATATTTGAAAATAGTTTCCATGTGGATTTGCTCCATCACCTTCCTAGAGATTGAGGTGAGGCTGACTGAGCTGTACTTCCACAGAACCTCCTTTTGCCATTCTAGAAGACTGAGGTGATATTTGCTCTCTTCCAGACCTCAGGAACTGCTGATCACCACAGTCTTTTAAAAACAGTTGAGGATTGTTTTGCAGTGACATCAATCAGTTCCTTCAGTATTTGTGCATATACCCCAACAAGTCTCACAGACCCCTGGTAAGTCTAGTTTGTTTGAATGCTCTATACCATAATCCCCCTTCAACAAGGACAAGGGTTTCTTGCTACAAACCTTCTAATTGTTCTGAGAGTCTTGTGACTCCTGAAGACCAGTCTTATCAGTAAAGAATGAGAAAAGAAGGCGCTGAATATTTAAACTTTCCCTATGTCTTTTGTCACAAGATTTCCTGCCCCAACTGGGGCAGTCTTCATTTTACTACTGATGTACTTGTAGACGCCTTTCTTGTTGCACTTCAGAGCAGAAGGCTGTGCCTCTGTAGGCAGTCTTACAAACAGTATGTTCCTCCACTCCCCTAGTTCATGACTGTGCCTAAAGGCACAATCTAGCTGTCAAATTGCAGGTATTTCCCAGCCCACCAGATGTCTGCTGCTTCAGAAGGTTAATGCACACCTTAGATTCCTCCATCTTTCAAAAGCTTAACAGTCCTTTTCATTTTTTTTTATCACTTTCGTGTGTGTGTGTGTGAAAGCTATCTATATTTCTCTCAATTATTTGTGACAATAACAATGTAGACTCCTGCTATGTGGCATTCTATAGCTTTTTATATAATCTCCTTTATTAATAAGCGGCTGTTCATTGGAAAATGAAATATTTCATGGTAATCATCACTGCAGGCGTCAAACCATACACAGAAAAATAGCTCTGAAGATATCATTAATCCTGGAACTGTCACACTTGACAAACATAAATACAGTTAAAGGATTCAGAAAACTCATTAATCAAAATGCTAGTACTGAAATAGATTTCCTCTTGCTTTGAAGTATATTGCCCTCACAACATTGTGAATTAGACCTTCATTCAAGTTTGATGGGAAGCATTTCATAAAAGAATAGATTAGGAGAATGAAGTTTAGAGCTCAACATTTTCAAGGTTTCCATGCTAATGCCATGCTTCCATGCTTCATAGGAGTGTAATTGCTGTACAAACCTTTGCTGAAGTATCTGGGACAAGATTTTGAAAAACGTGCTTTTGAAACATTGTCCCCTCAGTTCAAATTCCTAAGAACTTTCAACTGTTGAGAAAACAAGTGCTTATAAAATGCTACAGAAGTAAGTTTGGAGATGTACAATTACATTTTCATAAGCTACATTTCTCTGTTGGCTTAAAATAAAAAATAGTAGTCCTATATCCTCCACCCCTTCTCTTGGATCAATACCTGAAAGATAAACAAAAATGAAATTTGCTACAGAAGCACTAATGCTGACAGAAGGGAAAAGGCTGGAGTATTTTTGCAAATGTAGACTGGAGATTTCCCTTTTGAGCATCGACAGAACTCCAGATCCCGTAATACAACATCAGTTTTTCCTACTAGGAAACAAAAAGGCAACAGCAATTCAGGTTTTGAAACAGTGAATATTGCACCAATAGCATGAACATGACTCCAAATGATGTGGGTCAGTTGGTGCAACACTGACTGTAGTGGCACATTATTTCTGAATCAAGAAAAATGTCTGTCCTCGGGTCCGTTCAACAGTTTAACAGCACAGCTGAGAGACATACTGGATCCTTTTCCAAAAGATGTAAAAGAGTATCAAATTTAGAGCAAGACGCCCCTCAGAAAAGAAGAGCATGTAATACTGATGGCTTGTGCTGTGACCATAAGCAACGCCTATATATCTAATACGTACACAGTGTACCTTGGACAGAGTGAACATTTATGAACTGTGTAAAGACAAGGTTCTCATTTAAAATCTGATCTAATAATTGTGTCTAACACTACAGGTACTCAGGATCTCAGGAATTCTCACCTCCGGTACAGATCTTCCTTTAGTTTAGCTTACATTTTTTACCTGCTTCTTTTTTTGCCTTTCATTTTATCTCTGAATAAAGGAAAGTGAAGAAAGAAATTACAGTAAATGAGTTGCATTTCAGCTTGTACCTAAGAAAACAGGATCTTTTTGATTAACCTTCTTCAACAGATTAGAAATTTGGGATTCAATTTATTATAAATTGTATCCTTCAACTACTTGACAAGGTTGAGTTTCATCAACGCTTGGGCTTCTCTAGAAAGCCTTGATTGCTGAAATGCACCAAATAAAGAGGCAATAAAGAGGCCTCATGGTATTAATATATTTTTGGCCAGAAACAAATGGTAAATGTTTTCAAAGCTATTATCTGTCATGTTGGATCACATGGAGCCTTGGTATTATGAAAGAATTAAAAACAACCTTTGATTTTACTGAGGTTTGGCTGGTTTACAAATACTATGATCTTTATTAAGGATACCAAATAACTTCAGAGAGATGTGCTCTTAACTTGGTTTGGCAAACTCAGAGTGCTTTTAGATCTCTGGTTTGCCTTCCAGCCAAAACTTGCAATGGCTTTTAATGTTGACAATGCTGTGAAATCACTCACGCCTAAAACGCAATAACTGTACTTGAGGTAGTCTCATTAAAAAATAGTTTCCACCATAAATATTTTAATCCTTCCTATTTCTCCTTGGAGAATGCATCACACTTTGTGTAATATAAGAATCTTATGTATTACAAAAACAGGTGGAAAAACGTCAAGGCTGAATTGAAAATCAGACTTTGAAATGATTCAAAATTACATATATCTGCTTCCTGATACTTTATTTCCACACTCCTTTTTACTCGAGGTTTAATGCCCATCACAGTAATACCTAAGTGCTTAACATGCATGTAGTTAGTCCATTAAGGGAGAGTGGCTGAGTTTACCCAACCTCATCCCACTGCTACATTATTCAGTTTCAGCCAAGTTTTGATACAGTAGTATCATGTAGTAGTACCATGACACCTGGGCAATTAATTTTTGTAACCCTAAACATTTCTTGGCAAAGAGCCACATTATGGCATACAGCATGCTATAGCTCTGTGATTCAATCTATCAAGGAAGAAAAAGTACCTAATCCCGAGGATTTGCCATGAAAGCCTTCAAATAGCTGCTCAGTCATCATGTAGAGGCAACAGCTCTGCTGGCATTATTTGCAGAATTTTTGATGAAAGATAATTTCTGAATGTTAATGTGGATTAATCCCTGACTAAATTCACAAAATAAGACTGAAATAAGAGGTCACTGTGACATTTGACCCCTTTAAAAATAAAATTGTTCTTTTTTATATGTGCCATGCATTTTTGCATCATGTAGGGAAAGATTTATGATATACTTTGAGTTTCTTATCTTCTGTCTCCAGCTTTTATAGGGTGTCGGAACTACTGCAAGAATGAAATTCCTACTATGAACACACACAAACTCAGGAGCAGCAGCTAAAGTAGCTTAATGTGCTGAACAAATATTTCACACTTGAAGATCCTCAGAAAAGCAGGTTTTCCAATACTCTTTAAACTGGGTCAAAGCAAGAGGAATTCTATAGTATGTTTCTTGGTGTACTGGATTACAAATGCGGCTTTATTCATTCATTCATGTAATATTTCTGCCCAGAGTTTGAAATTAATACCAAAAAATGCACACTACGCAATGTGAGCCAACAACCTTCAGCAGTCCCTTTAGCTCTTCTCTGACTCACACACTTTCTCTCCCAAGCTGGCAGGGTCTATGCTTCATGCAGCAGCTCACAAAACTTTGTCAGAGTTGCAGTATTATTTATTTGTCTGGATTATAAAAACTGCAATCAAAGGAGGTCTGGATTAATGATTTTGTAATACATTATTTCTTCTTACCCAAGGAATGAAATGAATATTGATTATGGAAAAGTGGGATTAACCAGCTACTTGCAATGTGCTGGGGCAAAATTTGGCACTAGGGATGACATTTTGTTCCAGCAGGAGACTCATTCTCACCAGAAAGGAACTTTCAGCAATTCTCAGATGTGAAATGAAAATTCATCTCCTGCTAGAGATGCCTATTTGCCTCAAGAAGAGCTCTGCAGCCTACCATTTTTTCTGGAGGGAAGGGAGGGTTTTGAGAGATCTGACTACAGCACAGTGCAGTCAGCAGCATCCGAGAAGGGCAGGTTCAGGCAATAAATCTAGGATCCCATTTACCAAATAGCTTCTGGGCACCCAAGTTGCAAATGTATAACTACTAATTTTGAGAGGGCAAGCTGGTATAGAAAAAAGCTCGCAAGACATTCTGTGCAGAGGAGCTTCTATTGTGAAAGGGGCAAGCCTGGCTACAATTAGAACAAAAATACTGAAAGAGCCTGTGTCTTTTTTAATGTAAGGCTGCAAGAGCCTGTCTAAAAACCTGCTGAATTATGTCACCGCTCTGTGTGCTATTTGTGAATGACTGGACAACATCGTTTTTGTATTGCCAGACACCATTGTTGTTTCATGCTAATGACATTATAGTCACAACAAAAGTTGGCTATTGTTGCTTACTTTCCAGAAGAGTATCCACAAGGGAAGATAACGTATGTGCTGAAATCCTCGCCCCTGCAAACACTGGATCTCTCCTGGACACTCCTGCTCTGCCTTTGCCTGGGCTCAATTTCAGTGCAGCAAAGCAGCTGTAGGTGAGTTGCTACTTTCAACATTACTTCCCTGACAGAAAGCCCAAATCAGTCCAGGGATCTCATTATGCTAAATATTGTACAAAGGCACGGTAAGAGCCAGCCAACTTCTGGCTGAAAGGTAAAGAGAGCAGAGAAACAGCATACAGAAGCAGAGAGAAATGTGAAGGCACTTGCCTGGCACTTCAGTGTCCCCTGTCAAAGGTCAGAACCCATGTTTAGTAGCCCAGTAACTCTGAATTTAACAGGCCATACAAACATGCACGTGCTGACTGTGAAAACACTTTGCTGTAACTGGGGATGGACAAATTGCTTGTGAGATACTGAAGTGTCTTTGTGCTAAGAGCAGGTTTGCCCAAAAAGGAAAAAAATTGTTCAGTTTCCTACTTCCACACCCAATCAGTATGGGTTCCTGCAAGCACAGTTACATTTGCCATCTATTTTGGTTTATCTTTGGCTCATTTTTAAAATGTTTCTGTCCAGACTCTGGAATATACTAAAGGATCATAGTATCATAGTAAAAATTAGACTACCAATAAATCCAGTGTTATAACACCAATAGTTAAGACATTCTCTGTAATGGTTCAACAGTAACATCATGAGCTATCGCACATGGAAAAGAGCATGGAAACGGGACAGAATTTGGCAGTGAAACCCTTGCAAACGTAACTGACATCGCTGTCTCTTGCTAATTGGTGGCAGAAGAAGAATTTAAATGACAGGAACTGTGATAAATTAAGCTTCCTCAAATAATTGCTTTAAGTAAACAATAAAACAAATCCTAGATCTCATTGCAAGCTAAAAAACACATTCAGTAGCACAATATAAATGATATCTCCAGTAACAGTATGATTTGAAAAATATGAATGCATGCATACACCAATCACAATGGAGAGTAGTAGTGCATATCTGTAAAATTATAAGCAACTGATGATATCAGCACATTCAAGCACCAGCACAACACCCCTGGGAAGCTCTCCTAATTGTATTGGCTCTGGATTTTTGCTAAGAATAGTATCATTCTGCTTAACAAGCAAAAAAATATAGGCTTATGTTGCCATCAAATGTGGTGGGGAAGATTTCATCCTGCCAACAGTACTTTTAGTTATATTAAGAAATTTTAAAACTTTCCTGATGTTTACCAGACTACAAGGTGGTATTACAGTCACCTAAGGAAATGAATGCATAGCTGAAGGCAAAAATGTTTTATAGTATCTGATAATACCTTAGGCCTTAATAGGACATTTTTGTACAGGTTGAAAATGCATTCTTCATTTTTCACTGACAGCTGGTTAAAGGAGGAATGCAGTGAGAAGTCTATAAAAGCTTTAAAAAAAACAACAAAACTGGATAGGTCTGAGCTTCTTTTTTTCTCCCACCCATGCTAACAAGCGATGTGCAGTTGTTAGCTTCAAGTTGAATCTTTTGGATTAAGTGGCCCCTTGGCCTGTAACTACACCAGGCAACAGAGAGTTTAGCACTTTTGGTACAAGGAAAAAAAGTCTGGCATTCTAATACAATTGGGTAGAGATACTGGAGGTAACTGTTTGCACAATTCTCTCTTTTTTTTTTTTTTCCCAGGTTGCATGAAGTCTATGTACTGCCATCCCAGTAGGCTGGCTTTTGTTCCCTCTGTTCCATTGAAAGATACTTTCTGTAGGGCAGAATAGCTAGTTGTTGTAGTCAGTGCTTACTTTTTTTTGTTCCTCTGCTACTGCTACTGGTCATTGATTCCCATTTGATATATTTTCTTTCTTTTACTTTGCAATAGTGTCCTTGTCTCCTTCATCTCCTACTTTGGTGGTGGCTCCTCCTACAACTCTTTTGGGAAAGCTTGTTCTTTCTTCTTCTAACCTAAATCCTTCCTTTGTTTCTAGCGCTCTTTTTCCTTCCTCACAACGTGCTCCTACACTCCTCCTATGACCTCAGCTTCCATCTCTCCATCAGCAAATCACAAACCAGACTGATCAGTCATTCTCCATCCATTCCTACATATTTCTCAGCTTCTTTTACATCTTCTCTTTGATGGCTCAGTGTCAACTTAATGGGATAATGACTAAAACTGATGATCTGACTCTCTTCAGGCCATAATTTTCTCTCAATACCAATGTCCTCGCTTTCCTTCTGAAAATCCATCTTTCACAGATCCTCCCTCTCTCTAAGCATTTTTCCAAAAGAAAGCTGCATGTTTTCATTTTTTAAAATGTTACACTTTTAAGACCATTTCCATTCACACAAACACAGCTTAGATGCAGCTACTCCTGTAGAGATTTTCCATGCTTACTCTTGTAGAAAATGGTAATCTAATGGTGACCTACTTTCCATTATAAGATAAAATAGCTTTGATATTCTGATAATTTCTCCTGAAATATTACAACAGAATGAAACATGAACATTAGTATTTTTACCCATGCATCTATAACATACTATCAGGGTACATATATTCTTTCCTCTGTATTTTAAGAAGCAAAGAAAAGTTTTAAAAGAACCTGAACAGATTCAAGAGGACTATGTCCATTAGTGGCCATTAAGAAGCTCAGATGTGCTCTCCCAGAAATCAGAAGCACATAAACTGATGATTACAATAGTTGGGTCATTATTTTTGGAGAAAAATTCCTCAATACTCATCTGTTATAACATTGGATGCTGGATACTCAGATAGTTTGGCATTTGCTCTGCTAAATTACGTGTTTTACATTCCCATAGTTTTTACATTCTTTTAATTTAATGGGATAACCAACAAATCTTTCTGATATCACCTCACCTTTCTTCTTATTCCATCATTATGCAAAATCTTCCCCTCTCTTTATAAAAGGGATTTAGCATAGTTAATTCCTGTAGACTAGGATGCAGTCTTATTTATTTGTCTAGCAAACTTCTACAGGAACACATAACATTCTGATTATTATTAACAAGAAAAGTGATATTATGATGGGAACAGCAGAACTGCTGATGGCAGAATTATTTGCAATCCTAATTTCACACAGACAGCATGCTGTCCTGAGCCCCTCGCCCTCCAGGGGCAGGGCTTAATTTTTCTTTTCCAATTCTGCTGCAGGCAGTTTACTTTGCAGCTTCCATCCATTAATCTTGAAGTACTTTTACATAGAGGAATTAATTAAGATTCTTACATACAAGAATTAATTAAGACAGTAGGCAAGTTATATCATCTCCATTTTGCACATGGGGGAACTGAGGTGATGAAATTGTTGCCCAATTCTTCAGTAAAGCTGGGAATGTATTTGGGTATATATCACATCCTTTCAACATGGAATATCTCTCATTGTGAGGCATATATCCAGTTTACCAAGTAAAATACCATTGACATGCAGTCCTATTATTCAAAATGGAAACATTTCCCTCAGGCGAATACCTTAGCCAGTCAAGTTTCTAAACACATCCTTCTTTCTTATTTCAGACAGAAAGAAGCACATAGCACAAAAAGCAAACTACTGTAACTATTGCGGGATCTGATAACATTTATACTGTTTTAAAGAATCAACCCAGTTCTTGAAATCTGTAATCTTATCATCCTGCTTTAACAGACTCTCCCTCTTTCTCAGCATTCACATGTATACCTCTGTTTGATAAAGAAAGAAATATAAACCTAATGACTTGTTTTATCTACAGTTCATAATACCTTTGTACAGCTGACACTGTAATATTGTGCTTCTGAAATGCAACAGTGCCACCTTCAGATCATGCTGAATATGGCTTATCACAAAATTTATGGAAGAACAATGATTTTTCTCTCCATCCAGACAAATACTGCTAGCAAGCCTAGAAGCATGTGTATAAAGCTGAGCAAAACCTGCACATTTGCCTAATACAACACACATTCAGATGCTGAAGCACAAGTGTTCACTGGGAACTGCCATCCTTTCTTTCCATAAATAAGCATTAATAGGGTGTAATCAAATATCACTTTTTAATAAAGCACACTTGCTACGTAGGTTGCTCCAAAATTGATACCTCCTATTTGTTTCCATGGAAACTACAGTAAATACAAAGAGCACGGTAGCAGCATTTGATAGAACAAATTCTCAACTACAAAAAACTATTTTTCAACACAGTCACCACCATTAATTACGCATTTTTGCCAGCGATGAACAAGAGCCTGCATGTTGCACTTGTAAAAATCTGCACCAGCGGAGGTGACCCACTGTCCCAGTCACTGCTGCTGAAATGCACCACCCACCACCTCACTGTGCTCACATCCACTGTTTGGTCTCCATAAACAATCAGCAAGTGTTAATGAATGCCAACGGGTCTCATTTTTTCCACATGGTGGAATTCAATGACACCTTCCATGTCAGACGCCATTTTCCAGACTGCCCCTCTGCTGCCATCTGTTGTCTGGCAACAAAATGTAACGGAATATTGGTGGAAATGTTCAATTCCTATTGCCTCCAACATCTGCCTCTCACATTGTGGGCCAACATAATAAAACTGGAGGCATTACCTTCAGAACAGCCCTCGTATATTCATTCTCTGAGCATGACAAACACAGAATATTCCCCTACCACTGCAGTAGCAATTCACATGGGGCTGAGTAACACAGCTGGAACTGCTCCTGCTCTGTGACTTCCACATCATTTGCCAGCTACAACTGAATATGTTGGGTCCCAGGGTGAGAGCCAAATCACAACAAACATTTTAAATATATTTCTGTGTATCTGTATGTATATATACCAGATATACTCAACAGATTATGTACTGAATACAGTATACAGTATATCCTCCTAAAGAGCCCTGCTCTGGAAGAAACCTTTCATAATATGCAATTCCACATTGTCCTGCAGCCTCTCTCTCCTATGTGATGAGTTGCAGGTCTTGCACATGACCACACACACTGGTAAATCTCCCCTCTGCCAAAATGAGGCTGTAAATCAAATGTGTATGATCAATTCTGGTTTTCAAATTTATTGTAAACCATGGCATTTGACAGACCCCTTTTACCTTCAACAGAAAGCGGTATTAATTTACACTTGAACAAGCCTGCTATTTAACATTAAAACAGGAAACAGATTCAGAAAATTTATTCTGGCAATAAAAATTCAATTATTATCCAAAAAAACTTGATGCCATGCTGTTTAAACAAGAAAGAAGAGCTAATTAAATTTACAGTCTTTCTTCTGACAGACTATACATTTTATATTTGGCTTGCTGATAATAGCCAAATCCTATAATTTTAAAGTTAAGTCATTTGCATTTGCAGTTGGAGTTAATTCTGAAAAAAAAAAATAAAATTAAAATGCTTCTGAAATTAAGGTTTAGGCCACTTATCTTAAGAACAGTTTAAAAAAAATGGTGATATGAGTACAAATCAGTCATACTGGACTGGAGAAAGAGAATATTAAATCAATGGAGCCTTGAGAATCAAGGTGTGAAAGAATTACTCAAATCTCTGACATTATTCTACAATATTATTGAAATATGAAACTGTATTGTACGTAGAAATGACTACTCACCCACTGTCATACCATCCATGTAACGTTTGATGATATCAAAGGATTCTCTTAAGTTTCCTTCTGTTATGTCAAATATGATATCTGCCTGGTTGGCCGGATATGTAGGTGTAATGGCACGAAGAAAAATAATCTCTGCAAATAAAAGGTATCACAGAATATACTGAGAAGTAATGAAAATATCACTGAGAAACCCAACATTTGATCCAAAATGACTTATTCTCAAAGCCAGTGGAAGACTAATATCCCTCTCTCCTTCCTTCTCATTTGTCTTTTAACATGGAAAGAAATAATTTCTGTGGGAAGAGAACATTCAGATGGATTTATTTTCTCCCCCTGTACCATCCAAGAACCCTGAAGCCAAAACACTTTTACTTTAGAGTCCAGGAAGACCACTCTTAGAAATGCATCAGACCTCTAGCATGTACATAAAAAGGACAATGCTAAAGATCCACAGGGTGGGGAGAAGAGAGGGGCCAAACAGGTAGACCTTTGAACTCTCATTACCTTAGGCAGTTACACGAAGTATCGATATTACAAATTGTAGAGTCTTTTTAAGAATTGGAGGAGAAATTTAGGTCCAAATAAATAAATTAATTAATAAACTAACTCCCTTACGTGAGGGAGAAATTTTATTATTCACATTATTATCCTTGCTCTACAGATGATAAAACCAAAGCACGGATCTGTAAGAATTCACCCAAGGCCATGCAGTGAATTACAGTTCAGGAATGTCTTCTGGGCTCTGGTATTACTTTCAGATTGCTAAGTCTCATCTCTTGTTGTTCAGTCATGATGGACTACGGAGTGAACTGCTTGGGAAGAGTCCTGGGCTAAATCCTTAGCTCTGCTGCCAGTACACCTGGTAAAACAGATGGAGTGTGTCTGGTAGTAAAGGTGGCTATGGAGCATTCCTTCATTTTCTGCAAAGTAGGTCCAGCTAAGGCAGGCAGTATGCCCAGTATTCTTTAGAGCAGACCTCTGAATCAAAGTTATTTGTGGCTAAATTGAACAGGGATTGGGATGTCTCTTGCCCTGCTCTCTGTCCCTACCTGGAAGGGTAGTGATAGTGACTGATAGAGACATGAAGAATCAGCCTTGGCTTTCATTTAGGACAGTTTCCTGAAGGATCAAGGCTGAGACTCTGGGTGGATCAGAAATAGAAATTTAAGAACGATCTTTCTATTTTCCCTCTCCTTCTTCTCTTCCTGTGTCTTTATCACACAGTAAATTGATGAGTGGCTCATCCTACAAAGAAGCTGAGATGAAGGCAGTCATTCCACCTCTTGATGCACAGATAAATCCCAGTAAACCTGCCTGAAAGTGAATACAAATGGCAAGTAGAAAAAGATTGATTCTTTATATGTGAATTAAGCAAAGTGAGTGTAATCCTTCTGAAACTTCAGGATATAAAGGCTCCCAGGTACCATGGAAAATGAAGGAATTAAAGAAATACACACTAAAGGGCATCACGTGGGGCTGGAAAACACCTTTTGTTCACTGGGATGTTTTTTGAAAATCTTAGCTTAGAAAGCTTTCTGGCCAATCCTTCCTTCCTTTATTTTATAGAATTTTCCCTTCATTTTGTATTTAGAAAATGTATACTAATTTTTCAGAGCTCAAAAGTCAGCAAATCACAGTACTAGATGTATAAATGCATACTACATTTTGTGATTTAGGACCTACATGGAGATAAAGGCCATATTCTTGGAACAAGACACTTGCCAATAGCTTGCAACAGACTGTAAACAGACGAGAAAAGTATAAGGAGTACCTACTTCCTACAGTAAAATCTGCAAGAGGGAAGAAAAAGCAATGGGACACACTGCTATTATGTGAGTAAATGTGGTAAACTGGAATTCAGACTCAGTATTTCCTTAGACTGATAAGTCATATGAGTTAGAGCTCAGATTTACTTTTTTTGCCCCATAAAATTAAAACTCCTGGATATTGAAGGTTTTAATTAAATGACTAGTACACTATAATTTTGAACTGTGCAAACATTTTACTGCAGTGGTAGTTAGTCTGGCTTTAGGCAAGGATTTCCGGTGGAGGTTTTATACGTTGTAGTCTATTAAATGGAGCAAGGAACAAACCACTTACCTTCAGGTCTTGTAAATTCTCTGAATGTGGGTAGTGAAATGACAGTGTGGGAAATTGTGTGGACTGGATCCAACACACAGTTGACATCATTTGGTCGACAAGATTTAATGCAACGGATAGTATCTGTCTTTTCAAGTCTGACACTAAGAGAAACAAGAGAGAGATGCATGTATGTTCTGAATTTTTTTTTTTTTTTTTTTTTTTTTTTCATGTTTTGCAATCCAGGGAGCTAGAAACTGGATGTAAGTACTCATTCCTCTCCTCAAAAGTGTTGACAAAAGCAGATTAGCAGAATTGCTAGTCCACAGGAAAACAAAACAAAACAAAACAAAACAAAACAAAACCCACACACAAAAAAAAAAAAAATACTGACTAAGAGTTGCAGTCAAAATCACCTCAAACCCATTTCATCAAGTCAGGTGTGTAAAATCTGGGAGAACTGTAGTATAAAATACCATGTAAAGTCACCTTACAACAGAACCAGGTCCTCACATGCATTGCTTTGGGAATGTCTCACCAATTTCAGTAGACCTACAATGATTTACACAAGCCTACTTGTATTCAATTTGATATCAGTCGTATAAAGGAGAAACAATTGTTTCCATTCTAGAAATCTGGCAGGATATCTCAGAAAAGTCCACTTTTTTTTTTTTTTTTGCAATATTTTGTGCAGCAAGAAACAGAAAAGCCTCTCTTCAGTCTTTTTTATACACAACCCTTTCTATCTAAACTGAGAAAACACAGAGAAATGGAAACTGGGGGAGGTAAAAGTTAACTACATTATTCAAAACCTCAAAGATTGAATTCTAAGTTTGGGGAAATGGAAAGGGTCATTCCATATTCTATCTCAACCAGCTGCTCACTCGGCCTTGAAAGTCTATTAAAAGTTAAATGACTTCTTCTCACCCTTGTCCACCAGAGTGAATTTAAAGTCACTTACAGTTCAAGAACTTCACACAATACCCAGTCTGTGTTCATGAGAGATGAAAGGGCTGTGCTGGGACTTACAATGTGGCTAAGCCCCACAAATGATCTCAACTTTGACCTGCCCATTTCTTCATATTTCGAAGTAAAAGAAAGAAAAGACTGCAGTGTCAGAGTGAGGGAATTAAAAGATTAAAAGAAAGAAAAATTCAGTGAATAAATGGGAAACAAAAATGGAAGTTTTAGTTTGTCAGATACCTCTAGAAACAAATGGTTCTTGCTCTTTTCAAAATGCGTTACCCAAGCCCACACCCAGAAGCCATCTTTTTAAAATGTTTCAAGGGCCTTTATGGTTTTATTAATAATAAAAGGAAATCATGCTTCAACAAGTGTGAACTGGCATATTCCAAGAGAAGGCAATGAAGCTCGATTAATTCACCTCTGCTGGTTTGTTATTCTCATTCCATAGTCGAGAATGAGAAGAGAAGCTAGAGAATGGAGATACAGATCAAGAGAGATCCTTTACTCCCTATCTTTATTCAGGTACAAAATTTCACGATTTCCTAAATATCAGTGAAGAGAACAAGGCTTTCTGCTGAAATGCCTCATGATGGCATTAATTCTGCGTATATGGACATAGTCCAACCTACAACAACAGATTGTACTCTCTTATTTTAAAACCCAGCTGCCAAATTAGGAAAGGATTTCCAGCAGCTAGATGACCCTTGCATCTCTGCAATAAAGAAGAGCTAAGTTGTACAGACTACTTCCAGTAGTCTATTTCAAAATACATAAGAAATAGAACAGAGGTTATGTGCATCAGTCATGTATTTCCCTTTCTCCCTTTTTTTCCTACTGTGTATATGGGAGTTTAGTGGATGTTTACACATACACAGACATACAAACAAATAGAGAGTCATTACTGTGCTGGGGTCATAACAGCTAAGTCAGGCCAGTTTTACTTCCAATAGCATGCTTAAGAATCCTGAGACATTTAATTGAAAGTATTCTTTGCTTTACAACACATAAAGAATAACAATGGGTTCTTCTAAAGGTTTGAAGGACACCATTAACCAATGGCTTGTGTAATTCATTTTAGGCTTTTATAACTAATGAAGTACTGTACAATACATACAGAATCTTAAATTTTCAAAGCTATTGTTAGAGATGAGGATTTGTATGCAAAACCATTCTGGTGGGAGTGTATGAAGTTTTCTGTATCACAGTACCTTTGCTCCTTCCTGGGAAGGAAAGAAAGCCTCACCCTCAACCTCAGCTTGAACATTTGACAAATGAAAACGTTTCTGAAATTCTCATCCAAAAAAAGTCATTAATTTGTTCACAATTAAGCCTTAAGTAATGTACGTGTTCATAATTCTACCTTCTGATTCACTGGAGTAAAGCATTGTGACATGAATTAGGTACCCTCTGTACCCAAGAAACGGAAGATCACAGTGAGCACAAGTGATCTTGTTAGCAACTAACTAAAGTGAGTGCATAGATGCATCCAGCTTGTAACTATATGACATGAGAACAAATAGAGCTTTGAGTCAGCTCTATTTATTTGCATCTTTTCTCTCTTTTCTTCGAAATCGCTCAACTTGTGTGTTTGTGTGCTCCATCCACACTGATGAACTTGAGTTTGTGCTTTCATTTTCTACTGCCTAAATTTTCCTTTTCTGGTGTTCTTTCTTTTGCAGTCAGTTTATCCAGAATGAACTTGGTAACACTTTGCTCTTCCAATGCTCTGACTGAACGTATTTAGGAATCTTCTTGAACAATGTCTTCGCTCATTTCAAATTCTGAATACTTACTACTAATGATGCTTTCAACACTCTTCTTATTTTGCCCTTACACAAAATTTGATATTTTAGCCAGCTGAAGACTTCCTTTTTTTTGCCCACATCCTCCAATACTGGGTGCTACTATTGACAAAATTTATTTCTATATGCTTTATTTATTCAAATCTTTTCTTGAAGTTGCCTTCTCTGTCACAAATTGGAATGTTGGAACTGCTATCTCCTCCAGATTTTTTTTTTATTTAGAAAAGAAAAAAAAAAAAAGAAATAGCTCAGTTGAATTGATTGTTCTGCATATAATGCTTTCCTGAATATAGTTTTTTTCTTTCTTCTTGAGGACTGGTGTCTTTCATTTTCATATTTTCTTCTGGATTCAGTGAGTAAGTTCTTTGGAGCCCTGATTTCATTTTCATTTGAAAGACCCATACACATAAGTTGTGCTATATAATTACATCTTCCTGGAAGTTCCAGCTATGCTGCAGCATCTCTGTCTTCTTGAGTTAATTGCTGAATGCAATGAAATGATAGAATGTGGTAGAATTTTACAATACTGAGGACCAGATTCTTACATTCTCTTCTTTTCCTGCCAAATAAATATATACTGATGCTTGCTAAAACAAATGTTATTTTTGAATCTTTATCCTACTTAATTATGGCCTCATAATGAACTGGTAGCCAGAGGGCATTTATATACAAGCATCTTCTGGGGCAGCAAGAAATCCCATTAGTTCAAGTAGAATGAGATTGTGCTTTCAGTATTCAGTGTGGGGACACTATCCCCACTGGCAACTTCCAGAAGATTTATAAGTATGCATCAACAGACTCATTAAACATTAGCATTCCTCATTGAAATTGAACTCCTGTCAGCCAGCTGGGATAAGCTTTAATGTGGGGAATTTGTAATTGTTTATCAGAGTGCTGCAATCATGTCCCAGTCCAGTCCTTGGTTTACAATGAGCTCAACAGCTTGCAGCTAATCATAATCATTTCAATCATAGAATGGCTTGGGTTGGGAGGGACCTCAAAGATCATTTAGTTCTAATCCTGGCTGGGCAGGGTTGCCAACCACTAAATCAGGCACTGGATCAGGCTCAAATAAGATCTCAAATAAAGAAATTACTGGATTCAGGTGATAAAGATTTGTGAACTTGATTTAGGAGGTTTCCAGTTTCTAACCTTGTACCTTGCCAGCTCTTTGAATGTACATAGGTAGATGTTTTCAATATGTATTTTCACCCTGATTATTCTTCATTCATCTGTCAACTGACTGTTCTGCCTGTGTAGAGAAATTGAGCCCAGGATGGTGTCAATGAACACTGATTTGTAGATCATCTGGGGCTGAGCTTTTGATATTTATCAATACAAGGACTGAAGAGTAAAATAATTCCTCTTCCAAATCAAAGTACAAAAGAATTTTAAAAAAAATCCATTTGTATTGTCTATACAGCTCTTGATATCATAGAAGTAAGGCAAGAAAGATTTGGATATTAGAAAGATTTGGATATTAGAAAGATTTGGATATTAGATATTCGGATATTAGAATTCTAGCTGACTTTTGAGGGCTGCTACTTTGGCAGGTAAAGTCTTTAAAGTTTCAAATTTACCAGCTTTGATTTGAATGTCAGAGAAATTAAAAAGTTATGAGACTAATATCTTATTTAAATATTCCTGTAGATACTTCTCAGGACATAGTCTGTGAATCCCTGCTACTAACTTAATGTTGCTAGGAGTACATTGCTATTTTGTCATCATTAGTTGTACAATTAAATGGAAATTCTACAGAAAAGAGGATGAAAAAAGGTCTAAAATAAATCTTATTTTGAGGAGATTCTTTTTTACACCATCCTGATAAGAAGTGAGATTTGCACCTGGTGTGTATCATCACAGGTGCAATAGCTACAACAGAGCAGTGACAACTGGTGTATCTTGAGAATCTGGCTACATGCTTTCACAGCAACTTCTGTGCTGGGGCGTCTCTGAGATACCAAGGCCCTAATTTGTGCCATTTTGATTCACTTTGATTTAAAATATATATATATATATCCCATATGATGAAACTCTTTAAATTTGTTTCAGCAAATTATGTATCTATTTTGCTTGTAAAATTTAGACCTAAGCATATGGAGTTGTGTCTTTACAGATGACACCAATTCCACTACTGAGTGAAGCAACTTCATAGTTTCAGTCTTCAGTACGTTCAGATAATTACTTCATGTGCACTTATTTCTGCTTTTGATAATGATGCCAAGTAGACAGAATAATCTCTCAAAATTCAGATGTTCAGTGATGGGAGAAGGTGAAGAACTATAATGATCATGGTAAATAAAATGCAAGTGCAGCATGCAACAGATGAACTAAAACTTTATTAAAATTGGAGGGAAAAAAACAAGCTACTCTCAAGAGAAGAAATGTAGTCACTTATGCCTGTAAGTTAGAGATCAAAGCTGTGCAGAGACAAAGACAAAAAGTTTGGCAATAAATGTGTTGACAGTTCCATGGCGGGTAAGTTGCATTTGAATTGTCAGAAGAAGGTCTCTGGGCTCTGTGATTTGCCGCTGCATGACCACAATGCCACTGTGGTTGTTCACTTTTTTTGTGGTGAAAAAACCCTCCTGGTTCCCGCTGATGATGGACAGCAGTATTTTATCCCCAGGGACAGCATTGGAAGGTCCCATGCGGAAAATGTCGGTGGGTACTTGAATGTTGGTAGGAAAAGAGAGGTGATAGTAGGTTATTCTCAGAGGCAGGCTCTGGCACTCCTTATTTTCATTACAAGGCAAGCGCTCACAGCGACTGCAAGAAAAGTGAGAACACAAGACAAGAGGAAGATTAGCGTACATTCAGCAAGCGTGATAGGAAAGCAAGGGCAGTGGGGATGGGAAAAGATACGTTGACTTGCATACTGACTTGCATTCTTCAGCCTGGCAGCTCAGTTATATAGCAAATGGACATTTATTAAATAAGGATGAACTTGTCTGTAGTTAGTGCTTTTGAAGGAGGGTTGCCATTTTCGGAAGTGTGGCTCTTTCTTTGCAAACACAGGTGGACTGGGTCTGGCACCTCAGACTATACTTTTTAAGAAGAGCATCAGTTTTTTTACCTTTAAATTTTACTATCTTTCTGATTGGATTAAATAAAGGAGATGATCCTAGGTGGCTGTGTCTAGTTTGGGTATCCTTATAGGGTTGGATTTTAAGACTGACCAAAGTATTCTGAAAACAACAGTGTAGGTTTAGAAGTAGAGCTGAAGAAGGCAGTGATATTTATTAGAGAAGAGGCACTATAGATACTGCACTGTGTACATTCATTATCTGACAGCATTCAGGAGAACATAAAAATTGATCCCTTGCTGTATGTTCAAGTTTATTTGCTTTAAAAACAAACTTTCTTCCTTCTCCTGATGGATGGCAGAGTATTTCTCTGTGCCATGAACAGAATCAACCTAAGTCATTTTAACATGCTCCTAAGCCAGAACTGAAAAAATCCAACAGCTGGACACAGCACTACACTACACATTCAGTACATTCTTAGGCAGAATCAAATCACAGGAATGATACTCATGAGTGAGGAAATACTGGTCTGCTAATGCTATCGCTGTGCACTATGTTATAGCAACAAGTCCATCTTAATAAAAAGAGATTGCCCATACAGGCTAGCAAACATTGAACTCAGTCCCAGTGTCAGCACTGGAAATCCAGATCTTCATGAAAAGAAGGAAAAAATCTCATCCTTTCCTGCTATTGAAAGAAGTAAAGTTGGATTTGAGAAATATTTATAATACTGCATAAAAGGAAAGATTATATGAATTTCAGATGAAAAATACGTCCAATTCATCAAATTAAAATTGGTAGTTAATGGAAGTAGAGGTAGACAACTAAACAAGATGTTGACTTCACAAAATTTCAGGAAGATCAGGTCATGAGCTTGGCTCCAAATCTGCCTCACAATAGCTATGAATCAATGAAAGCATGTACAAGAATCTCTGAACTTAGTACAATATTCAGTCCACATGCTGAGATTTTGGATCCTAACATGCTTATTCATTTCTTTACAAAGGAATGCTCCAGCCAGAAAGGACAGTTTGCTTCTTATTCCCTCACAGTGTATTAAGAAATCTGACTGCCCATTTCATTTATTTTATTTTGACATATAAAATTAAGCTTTTATCAGGAATATCTGGTATCAAAAGAACTGTGGCTCATTATATGCAAAATACACATTTTCAAAAAGATTAGTTAAAAGCACCCTCAGTTCTTCAGTTAATGAGTTGTATGTTTTCTTTTAACATCACTTGCAAACCAAAGTACAAAGCAATTCTTTGAAGACTTAAATGCATTTTTAATTTTATTCATATGTGTGAAGAGCAAACACAAGTCTTCACAGGATGGCTGTCTAATTAAGTGTGGATTCTCTAGGAATATTTTCAGGTATAGTAAGTTCTGCAATGTTTTCTGAAATGTCATCACTAACTCCACAAAAGAGAATTACTCAGATTTAGCAAATTATTCCGGAGGCTATTTGGTTTTGTTGAAATCATGAAGCAAGACAACACAGTTAATTTCTTAGTTGAAATTGTTTTCTCCATGTAAATCTTTTTGGAAGCCCATATATATTCATGAAAGTGCCACAACTTACTCTTTTATAAATGTAAAATGTTTTGCAATAAGCCAGATTTTTTTAAAGAACAATAACAACAGCAACAAAAAAAAATCGCCATAAGATTTGGAAAAGGACACCGTGCTGATTCAGAAAGATATTTGTGGAGACAGATGTGCCTGGGGCTAGAAGTTAAGAATTATTCAAAATTTATCATCTTTTATCTTATTCTTTGGTGGTACACACTTACATACTGCACACTTCACTCTAGGTTTAGTTAATGCGTGCTAATTGTTCCTTCAAATAACCACAAAGAAGAGATAGCAAATATTATTGCTTTCAAGAGCCAGAGTTCATTCTGGGGTCATGCACCACAAAGGCAATAAGCAACGAGCATTTAAGTCATGGTGTATTCTCTAGATCTTATTTAAATGCTACCTCTCATGGACAGAAGAAAATCATACAGCAGGAGTATTCAGTAGCTAGTGAGTGAGCATCCTGAGACTCTGGGTGCTGTCCCAGCTCTCAGACATCTCAAGATGGATGAAGTGGCTGTGCAGTCTATGCCTGACCACCACACTGTGGATACTGTGTGCAGGATCATAGGGAAACCTATAGGAGAAGGGATGGGCTGGAGGAGGTACAGGTATGCTGCCAGAGAAATGCACACCACTAGGCAGTGAGGAAGCTATAAATGCATCCTTGTAGATCTGTGCAGTGAGGAGCATGGGCTAGAAAAATAAGTGCACAGTGCTACTAACTGCTTATTCCTGAATTTGTTTCTGATTATTTAGCTAACTTCCTACTCTCTTACACTGAATTTCTTTATTTAGATGAAATACTAGCTTCAAGGAATTACAAATAGTCTGAATTTTATGTACCAAATATCAGTTACATATAAATGAAATTAAAACTATCAAATCCAAAAAGATTCTATTTTAGAGAATGAATGTCACATTTCCTACACAAGAAAATATTTTGCCGTTCTTCTTGTTAAGTTCTGAGTCTGGTTTTCACATGGTATAGAGGCAATTTATTATATTGTACCAGAAGAAGCTGAGTGGTACACAACTACTCATACACTGAAAAGAACTTTTTTAGCAGGGTTTATGGCTTTGCAATTTACTTCATATAGGGAAACTATCTCAACTTGCTGAATGACAAACCAAATCATACACTACACATTTCTGAAATCCATCACTGTAGATTTTCAGAGCTGTAACTATCTTTTGTACCTCAAACAAAAAGATGCTGAGAAGCTGTCAAGGTTGGCAGTGCTGGGCCCAGGACAGCTTGGAGCTAACATTTCAGGGAAGATCTGGCTACTTCATATGTGGGAACAGGCTAAGACAGTCGTGGTACATGCACATTTTAGACTGCTTTAAGGGCTGCAAGAAGATTGTGTCTTCTAAATGAGAAGAGAATTGTGTGCTGCTAAAATAGAAAGACTTCTCTACAGAGGAGAGAATTTAAATTGCACTGAGGAGGACAGTCAAACACAGAGAACAGTTGCCACTGGAACTTAACGATCTTTGAGGTCCCTTTCAATCCAAGCCATTCTATAACTCTGTTATGCTGAGAAATCTTTATCACTGAAGGATTTGCAGCAAAAGTTAAATACCTTTCAGAAATACTCTGGTAGACCTGATCCTATCTTGGTACGTAAGGGCTGATTAACCATCAAGGTCCTTATTTTCTAAGGATTATGAAAAAAGCTAGCTGCTATTATGCAAAAATTTTTTACTTCAAAAATTTCAGAGGCTTTTGGTAAGGATAAAGAAAAGTGCCGAAGTAATCTGACAACTTCAGGTTTCTGCTCCAAACAGTTAAATTAAAAAAAACAACACACCTTCTCATGCACACGAAACAACTTGTTTCTGCCTATCTTTGTTCCTGAAAATAACTGAATTGCTTTGAAAGAAATTTGCCAAAACCTGAGCCTGCATTAGACACCTGGCATGTAAAATTTCAGACGTTGGTTACATTTTGGCATCTTTCTAAGCAATTAAAAGCCGGTATTAATAATGAGAAGAGACAGACAACCTTAGTAATACACAGGCAGGTTTAAAATATGAAAATATTTCCCAATCTGGCTCAGTGCAGCATACATTTTTTTCACACACCACCATAACTTCTTCTTTATCTTTACTACTATTTTTCTTGGCTTAAATATTACAAATGTTTGACTTCAGTGTCACATAAAGGGAATTTAATTGTTATGCAATTTGATAACAAGAAGTGTTTGGCAAGGGCAGTGCAGCACGTTAAGTCCTATTGTGAGGAGTAGTAAGTCATAATTATCCTTGGAAAATTACCAAGCCTATGGGTTTCTAAGAAAAAAAAAACAACAACCAGATAGAATTTAAGCAAAAGTGTTATGACTTTCAAAAAGTTAAAAGTTATTACATTACGGACCACACCATGCCAGGCACTTTGCTGGTCTCCAGGGAATCTTACACAGAGTGTTTGCTCACAAAGCAGAGCATATCTGTCCACCATTCTGAGCTTTCAGCCTGTAGCTTCTGACAATCCTGCAATTACATCACCCAGTGGCAAACATCTTTGCTATAGCCAAGATGCAAAAATCTCTGCTTCAAAGGTATTAGGTACGGAATTTTTAGATCACTGACAACTGTTGCCTGTAGATAAGGACTTTAAGGAAAAATTAGATTCAAAAAACTTTTGTTTGAAGGACTGAGACTCATTAAATTATAGCTGATCAAAAGAAAATTAGGGGCATAGAATAAAAAGTCTTGTGAGGTGCCAACTTGATAGGAATGGAAAATGCATTGTCTTTCTTATGATATGCCAAATTAGTGAAATTGGAATGTGTTTTGAATGAAAGAGAGGAAACTAGTATTAATAATAGGTAGGTGTTACAAGAAGCCAACCATTTTGATTTTAGAGTCTTGGCACAAGGTTAGGTGAAAAAGTTATTTAATGCCATTATTGTGCAAAGGCTAACAAGGATCAGTTAGCTATCAGGTACGTTGCCTCATATATGCTAAAAAATAAATGATTCAAGAATGTATAAACTAGCTTGGATGTAGAAAAGGTGGTAAAGAGCTATCCTAAGGAACTAATCTCCAGTGGAAACAAGGTAACCCGATATATACACCTTGATTCAGGCGTGCTGGTATAATAATCTCATTTTGGCTTACCAGCATGTCCACTAAACTAACCTGGACTTCTTGCAATAAGGATAATATACTTGTACTCTCTTTCATTGATGAAATGACATTTTTTGACAACACATTTAGGATCTGTGTCTGCAGCTGCTGAGAGGAGAAAGCCTAATAAATTCAAGAAGATAATAATTAAAATAATTAAAATAATTAGAACTTTACTGAGTAGCTACAGGATTTGTGTCTGACTCACTGCCTAATTATAGTCTTGGCACATCAGAAGAATTTCTCCCTATTAATCTGTTTGAGTTAGGCAGAGTAAGCCATTACAGAGCTGTTACAACCCAGACAGAAAAACAATTCAGACATTCTATTACTTCCAAAAAAGATCCTTAACTTCTCAGACAGCCGTTACTTTCAACACTTTCAATACATAAAAATATAGAAAAAAAACCCAACAAGATGAAAATGGAGTGTGTATTTATATCTATTTCATAGAATGAACCTAGGATCTCTGCAAGAGTGAATATCTGCTAATTCTGCTTAGTGGCCCATTGCAAATGACTTTTTTTGAATATATTGATAATAAACAGTCCATTCATGTCATGAGACACTTCTTGTTTACAAAAGTGACAAAAGTAATTTAAAATTTAATTACTACTGATGCCTTTTAAAATAGAAGAATATTTTATAAAAACCTGTTTTTATACAATGAATTTCTATAACATTCTTATCAAATACATCTGCTGAACTACTTACATGGCATTTTACAGCTTAAGGTTTAAATGGAATCTAAATAAGTCCACAAAATCTCTCAGAGTAAGATAAGCACCAGTTTTATTCTACAGTGAAAGTACAGAATACTCAACTTCCTCAAAGGGACTGTGGATATATGAACACCATGAAGAGCAATAGCAGGCTGATGACCAATGTGATTTATTAGCTTTCCTCTCCAGCTGATGCATACACTTACCTGGGTATGGTGCACATTAGAAGAATGTTGAGCAGCCTCCTAAAAAACATCTGGAGTACATGGTGGCCATAAAGCCATGGGACAGGTGGAAAAATAGCCATCTGCATCAGCCATATAGTTATGCTACTGATATTTTGCAACTTCTCCACATTGCTAGCAGCTGCCAGCTGCCTCTCCTCCCATTTCTATTTCTCCTATTTTAGAAACCAGAATGCATAGATTTTCACTAACCTAGGTTAAGAGACAGTATAAAAGATGACTGTCACTGGAGTGTAATATAAGCAAAAACTGAGGTTCACCCTCAGTCAGAATTTCGTAGCTGAACATAACTCTCCTAACAGACAAGGCACCTAGAGAGAGAACATCATTTTATGCCTCTAAAGATCATTACAATGCAAACAATTGACACGTGGTGACTTTTAAAGGGGCTGAAACAGGACTATGAAAAAGAGATACGAGTGTGTGCAAAGTACAGTGTAAGCCTACCAATAACATCTGCCAGAATCCCTTACATATTCAGTCAGCATTAGTGTGACATTAAGGAGAGTCACCCCAGAAGATTGTACCTTGAAAAGGAAAGTACTTACGTATCTCCAGACTTGCGGTAATTTTCTGGACATTCCAAAGACAGGCAGCGAAACCCTCCCTGGATGTTAAAGCAGGTCTCATTGAAAGAGCAGTTGTGAGTTTCTGTAACACATTCATCAATATCTGCCAAATGGAAAAAGAAGAGTGGGTTAAATACATGCTTTTCCTCTATTTGCTGGTGCCAGATGATGAAAGTATCATATTATGTACAACAGAATATGGGGTGCAATTAAGCACTATTACAGGATTGGGTAGCAATGGCAGGAGAACAAAAAAGAAGAAAACTAACCCAAACAACAGGCAAGAACAAGAAAAGGAAGAGCAGCAGTGCCACTAAGTGGACAAGACCTAAATATTTGATGAAATGTCCATAGCATGATCATATTTCCTTTTGACAATTAAACTTATTTACTTCATTTCACCGTGGGAGTCTTCATTGAGTTGGTTAGAATTCTTTAATTTAGGTAGAAGATTTTTACTCCACTCTATAGGAATTCTATAGAAATTTTTATAAGCTCTTATTTGTTTTTTATAAAATATTAGTCTCTACAGATTTCAAATTGGTATTGATTACTTTGCCTATAAACTTGTAGGAAAGGAGCATTTTAAAATTTAAAACCTTCTCAAAACTTTTCAGAAGCCCACAGTCCCCCCACAGTTAAGTTTCCCTGAAGCTACAGGGACGTACCTTGGCAATTGCGTGCATTGGGTGCCAACCTGTAACCCGTGGAGGGACAAGTACATTGAAAGCTCCCAGGAATATTAATACACCGAAAAGAACAGATATGACCTCCAGTAGGTAAAGCACATTCATCAATATCTGCAAGAAGAAAACAGTGTTAATTTACTATGTCTACATCATGTTCAACCAACAACACGTGTATGGTATTCATGCTGTGAGGTTCAAACACTATTCTTGTTTGGGGTAAGGAAAAAAAAAATCAAATAAGGGTGGTTCTAATCAATAAAGGGTGTCAAGAATAAATGGAGGAATGAAAATTAAAATCAATATAAATGTCCAAGAGGCAGTCTGATTTTGTTTTGTATATGTGTAGTGACACTTTACGTTGACGCATTATTGAACAATTTTACTATAGGGAGAGAGAGAACAGTATTATCTCTATTTTTATAAAAGAGAAAATTAGATGTTTTGCCCGAGGTCTTACTGTCTAGTAAATCCTAGACATCTGATTTGTGCTTTCAAGATCTTGTCAGCTGGGTGCCAACCACATCTTTCTAGTATTTGAACAAAGCTTGCTTAAACATTCGTTCAGAGCAAGCCACAAAAAGAAGATATATAAAATACTATATAGTAATATAATGTAATACACAAACATGGTTGTACTTTCACTTCCTGAAGACGAGAAATTGTTTGCTGATCAGAAAAAAAAAAAATTCTGATAAGATAGAAGAGTATGCAAAGATACAGTTCATTGTAAACAACAAAATGATACCTTGCAAGCACAGGTACTTCTAGACTAAGACATGGATGGAAGATCTTCATTAAGTACAGTTTCGGTGTTTCACAGGAAAATACCAAGAAGAATCAGATGTTAAAATGCAACAATTAAGATTGCATGGAACTGTTTATGTATGTTTTGGCGTGAATAAAAAATGCTAACTCATCCTCTATCTGCAAAAACAGTTCTTACCTTCACATGAAATTCCATCTATGTCACTAAGTTGAAAGCCACGTCGGCAGTAACACTGATAAGAGCCATACACATTGGCACACTCTTGACTACAGGGGCTGCTCTCACACTCATTTAAATCTGAAATGCAAAATTAAATGTGTGATACTCAAATTTCTTGATATATTTGTCACTCCTGTTATAGGACTGAAGCAAAACTTTGAAAAAATAACTGGAAGTAATGGGCTTTGGATGTATTACTCTCAACAGGGTCTGGCAGTATAAGCTACTATGTGCTATCTGTTTCCCGCTGTCCTTCAAGGTGTGTGACTTGGTGGGACTCATTAGCAACACACTTGCATTTTTACTTCCGGGTATCAGCAACACTGATTGTGAAGAACTGGTCACATCATTTAGCCAAACAGCAATATATTGGAACTGTGGACTGCAGTGGCTTTGATTAACCATAACAGCCTTCACGTAATCAAAGGCACCAAATGGGTTATTTATCATGCCGTTCAAGTGCAGTCATGTGAGCTAAAATCAAAAAAAAATAGCTGAACGACAACAGTTACATCTCACACTACATGGTCAGTACATATGACAGCAGTACCTTCACATGACCTGCCATCAGATGAAAGTTTGAATCCCATGGTACAAGTGCAGTAGTAGGAACCAGGAGTATTCTCACACTTGTGAGCACAAAGGCGACCTGGATAGCGTCTGCATTCATTGATATCTGCAATGATAAATACATACAAAGATCTGTGGATTGTCTGGTTTCCCTACAGTAGTACTCTGGATGATAATGTGGTCTTGAGTTTGATTTTTATTTTCCAGATGTAAATTTCCTTGATAGAAAAGGAAGGAATTGCTCAAAATACTCATTTAGAAGAATCCCGGTGCACAACTGAATTAACTGTATAAAAAAGAAAGTCACTTTGATCTTTCAAAGGAATGTTTTGCTCTAAGTGCTTGTTAAAATATCACAGAAAAAAATCACATGCACTCTCATAATCTTACCTTATAACAATGTAATTGAGTACACGTTGACAATACTAATACATCTCCCTTTAAAGTATCAGTATCTTTATAGTATGGTATTAGATTTATATAAACAATATAGAAGTCCATTTTACTTTCAGATGAAAAAGATTATGCAGAGAGCAATAATTTTTTTTACACAGGTTCATTTTTTAAAATGCCATTGTTAATAGGTGCAACTTACCAATACAGGTTCTACTGATGACATCAAAAGAATAGCCAGACTTGCACTCACAGCGGTAATTGCCTGGTCCATTTATACAAACATGTCCTTCACCACATGGCTGATTAGAAGATGAGCATTCATCCACATCTAAAAAAAGAGAAGTGATTGGAAGTATACTTACGAGCATGCAAGTTGAGAAAAAAGCAACATGTTAGCCCTTATTTCAGATGCATATTTGTGTGCCCCTTTCATCTATAAAATAAAGCATAAATTCTTTCTGCTTTACAAGCGTGTCACAAGCTTCCTTCAGTGGTAGTTGTAAAGTGTTTTGAAACAGAAAGGAAGACTGATCAAACTACCAGCTTCAATAAGAAGATCAGAGAAATACATGCAAACTTTCGAATGGAAAATTTTTACTGAACCAGGTAAACAACTAGCACTTGTGCTGCAAATATTAATGAACTTGCAAGGTAAAAATAATCAGAAAAATAGATAGTTTTTGGAGGAAATCAGGTGCAAAATTATTTTATTAGGGATACTCAATATTCATGGAACAATTCTTTAGCTAAGGTAAGATGTCAGAGGACCACAGTCAGTTACTTTGATAAACATTTACAATAATTAAAAACACATGCAGAACACCTCTCATTGAAAAAGCCACTTTAGCTAAATGCTAGATCAAGGCATGTATGCCTTTCAACTGTATTTGACTATCTTCTGAGAGACATCAAGTGGCAGGTGGGCCACTGATAATGTCATTTTGCAGGGGTGATCATCACTTCAATTCTTCTCAGCATATAGAGTTTTATGAGTTATTTGAAGGACAGAGAGGATCTTTGTTATTTTTTATGTGCTGGGACTGTTATGATGGAAAGAATAGGGTCAAGAGTTGATTGTAGAAACAAGAAAAACTTTGGGTAGACTTCAAGAAACAGGCCAATATAAAAAGGTGTGGTTCATTTCCTTTAAACTGTTTTATTTTTCAGAACTGTTACTTACCTACACATCTTGTTCCATCTTCATTGAGATGATAACCTCGGCCGCAGCTGGGTGAGATTCGCTGACAGGTATATGAGCCATCAGTGTTGATACATATCTGACCAGCTGGACATGGCATGTTGGTGCTCAAGCATTCATTAATATCTGCAAGAGCACAACAAGTTCATGTAATAATCTGCTGCCTGAACATGTTTCTTACATGCTTCATGGTCTGAAAGGCTCTACTCATGGAAAAGCACAAATTTATGTAATTTAGTCTATGTGATTAAGACTGGGAGAAATATGGAAAAGCAGTGGAAATTGGGTATAGAATTTGTATTTATTTAAAAGCCTCTGAAAGTCTCCCCTAAAAGCCCAAAGAGATGACCAAAAACTGAGTTTATCAGCTCAACTAGGTATTCACCATAGATACTTTGCCTTGTCTTATAAGAGGCTATCCATATAAACATGAAAGAACTTAAAGAACTCTTGTATGTATCCAAAAGACTATGCATCCCTCCACTATTTATCTTTTTACAAACTAGACATCAGTTTGTGACACAGATACCCTTTGCCTATTAAAAATAAAGCCTAAAAAGTAAGACCCCAGAATATGTAATGAGATGAAACTAATCTATACTAGAGTGTGATCTAGTGCAATGTATCTACCTAAGAAAACAGGGAACTTGCTGTTAACCAAGTTTAGCAACATGCTATTAGTTTGGGGAAAAGGAGTTTCAGAGTGAGAAATCATTGGCTACAGGAGACAACCTTCATCAAACTGAAATGTTAATGTATCTGTGATCTGGAAGTCTGTAGGACAGTCACTGCTTGGGAGTGTATGAACCTGTGTCTCATAACCTTCAGCAATGTCCAGTTTCATGTGTGTACTTAGCCTAAAATTTTTCTCCCTACATCACTGAGACATTTTGTACTGTGGCATTGCTAACTGCTGAAGAGTTACTGTTTTCCAGTTGGTGTGGTATTAAGCAAAGTACTCCTTTGCTGGAAAGGCAGTAATTTTTTCATTCTTTTTCCTTCCTACTGCCACATAGGGAAGCCCTTGATTCATATTTTGTAAAATCCATCTGTAAAATTGTTTTGGTGATTATTTTATTTCAGGGGATGTAACTATTACTGCTGCAAATTGGTGTGGCTTTACTAATGTCAGTTTGGGAATGCTAACTCCTACAGCTACAGATCTAGTGCTACCTGTGGCAGATGCATGTCTTCAAAGAGTTTATTGTACACAGTCATCAGCTGCCTTCATTTTAAAGGCTTCAATTTTGTTTTCAGCATCAGTGTTGCCGGTGTTGGATTTCAGTGCTGCAGAGTATGAGATGGTCAGGAAAACATGGCAGTGAGCTACAACTGGCAGCTGCTGCTGCTCAGCCAGTTCCACAAGTTCAAAACATGCTTCGCCGCTGGGGTAATTTAGTTAGGTTGAGACTTGAAAATAATACTTAAGGGAGTAACTGATAGACTGGTAGGTCAGGAGACAATTTCATTTAGAGTCTGCTGGAAAGTAGTAATTGTAACATATTTACAATAAGGTTCTAATTCTATTTTGTAGAAGCCTCACAATAATTTGACAGGTCTTGGAAACAAGGCACTAGCACAGTTTATAAGCAGTCATTAAAATAAAAGTTCTCTCTACAGTGTATTATAACCAGCCCATCACCAGTACACAGTAAGATTCTTCGTAAGCAGGATAGGTCTACTAAGACCTACATATACATATATACCTGTAGAACTTCTGCATGCTAGTATAAACAAAGTTTCCACAGAGGATATCATAACTTACAGTTTTTATACTAAGCTTGAGCTAAAATCTTTTGGATGGTTGGAGATCATACACATCACTTTTTTTTTCCTGATTTTCCTTTTCCAGATAAAATCCCCAAAGACAACGAAAATTCAAACACAGCCATGTAATTTAAGTACTTAAATCTCATAGATTCAGTATTTAACTCGTATCTAGAAGGGTTTTGTCTGCAAATTTTACCTGCAGGACCAACCTATATCTTTAAAAAAGAGAAAAAACACATAATAGAAAAATACATACGCACATAAAGAATGACTTGAGAAGCTCAGAACTTACCCTGTGAAGCTATAATTTATCTCATAAGCAGCACTTAAGCACTCGCTGAGATAAGAGAATATCTTACCAATACAGTTGCCTAGAGCATCTTGTATAAACCCATTCATGCACTGTAGCTTGGGTCTGCAACGGAAAGATCCTGGAGTATTCTGACAGATAAAATCGGGGGGGCAGTTATGAGTACCAGTCTCACATTCGTCAATATCTGGTACATCACAAAAAAAAATTGTTAGGAGCGTGACAAACATTTGCAACACATTCAAAATACAACACACAGTTAAAAAAGTCACACAGATTAAAGCCACAGCACATCTTGTGCAATTCATTGCAATGAACAGTGAATCAATTTGAACTGTTGCCTAAAACAGAATCTCAGGAAAAAAACATATAGGTGTGTGTATGTGTTTCTATAGCACTGCACACTCTCACAACTAAAAGGTTCAAAATTACTATAGAGCATCTGAAGCACCATGTTCAGTAGTGTTCACTCTTGCTTCAGCACTGTGCTTATGCATAGGCTTGACATTGAAGTCAGTGCAACTTAATTAGATGTCCAAGAGTTAATTTTAACATTCAACTCAATGTAGACGTTGTTCATTTCTTTCAAAAGGGAATTGATTGGCCTTGATTCTCATCCATACTAAGGTCTCCTTAAATTATTCTGCTTTAAAATGCATATGATTTCTGTATACTTTAATATTCCATTCTACTTCATCATAGAAAACAAATATTTGTGAATAAGTTATCTTTCAGACAAAACAGATGAGGAGTAACAAGGCTTTATCCAGGAATGTAGCCTAGTCCATATGCAAATAAAATTTTGTGTCTGCCACCTTCAATTGGAAGAAATTTCCTGAAATTATTAAAATGAAGGCAATTCCTAGCTATAGGATGCCTTATCTTTCCCACCAATACAGTGGACAAAACAGGAGAGGCAAACTGCTAAATCCTGTGAGATTCAGAAAATAATTATGGAGCCTGCTTAAAATTTCTGATGATTTAATACTGAATTGGGATAAATCAGCAGAGTTTTACATGTTCCTCAATTCAGTAATGAGACAAGTATTTTCCATGTCATTTTACGAGGCTTTTAAAAATTATAGTCTAATATCATTCCTCTTCTATTTTCATTACTATTAGCATAATGTTAATAATTAACATTATTAACATATCTTATCCAGATAGGAAATTTCTAAAGCTAACAGCATGCATAATTTAATGGCTGTACTCCCACTTTTCCATCACAGAAATATTGTTAATACTTGCTGGTAAGCAACTTGTTGGCCTAAAATCGATGTAACTTACATCAGTAGAAATTTTACTTGAAAGGGAGCAAAGTTAGACCATAATACTTTGAAAATTATTGTCTGCATATCTGGGGGGTTTTCTGTTGGAGTTTGTTCATCAGTTCTTTTTATTTCTGTTCTCGCCCATCCCCACACTCTATTACACTTCACTGATCAGCTCCTATAATAAAAGCTTACCCAGAATTCTGGCTAAGTTCACTTACTCAATGCAACGAAATTATAGTCTGTTTTTAAACAATTCTAAGCTCTAGAGGAACATACTTCTTCATGGTGAAAATCAATTCTACAACAAATGGAGTTTACTAGCTGTATACTTTGAGTTAGATGCAACTTGGAATCAGTCATTTATGGAATAAATAAAAAGACTTTTTTACCCCTTTTTTTTTCAAATATAGCTTGTCAACAACACCAGCTTTAACTTTTTTTTTTTTTCTTTTTTTTCTCAAGTTTTACATCCTTGAGAATATTTTGTTTAAGAACTGAATCCCTCTGTAACAAATTTAAACCTCCTGAGGACAAAGGCTGCATCTACCACCTTAGCATTTTGAAACTGAAACACCTGCTCACTTTTTCTTTCTTTTTACACAAGTCTGGAAGACATTAGTTTCTCTGCTCAGGACATACCTTTGCAACGACTGTCATCAGTTAGCTCATAACCAGTTCCACAGCTCGTGTCCCGCTGACAACGAAAAGATCCTAATGTATTGACACAAGTTTGTCCAATCCCACAGCTGTGTGTCCCAGTGATACACTCGTTAATATCTAGAATATGCAAAATGAGAGACAAACAAACAAAAAAATGAGAGTGAATTAAAAAAAAAGAAAAAATCCCTGAGAAAAGATCAGGTGAAAAGTTAGTAGTGGGCATACCTTCAAGCAGTCATTATTTTTGAGCATTATAAGGATGCAAAGAATTGTATGGATTCGGCTCAAGCTCACAACATGGCTGCTCATCTGTGTTCTCAGTGTTAGTCAGTAAAGACATTTTGACCCCACTGTTAACAGGATCAATAACTGCTGGCTCACTGTATTTAAGAATGGAAAGAAGTTGTACTAAACGAGAGCAAACTACCATCAACTATCTGGCTGTGTCCAGTAGCAGAAAACTAGAGTGACTTCATGAATGAGGCAAACTTTCAGAAAGATTGACTTTGTTCTGGATCCCACCCACACATGGCCTAGGGACCGCTCAACCCACAGACTGCAACTGTCCACTTCCTACTTTCTAGATACTGAAAAACATTTCACACTAGGCTAGTGTTAATTTGACCAATCATCAGTATCTTATTTATAATCTGAATTTTGTATCAGATCTACTTACTCAGACTCCATCTTCAGTTAATGAGAGAAAAAGGCACTCCTGATGAGTAACACCTTTTGTTATTGAATAGCTCAAGTATTCCCCTGTGATTAATAGTATCAACAACTTTCAAACTTTCTGTCAGCAAGCTGAACAATTCTACTCTATTTCATCTGTCTTATCATTTACTACAGTAAAAGAAAACAGGCTTTTGTTACTCACAATAAAAAGCTCAAGATTTCCTCCGTCTTTTCTACTCTGAATCCTCCACTTGCTCTACTGATTTAACATCTCACCTTCAAACTATTTCCAACATTCTATTTAAACAAACTTTTTAAGGATCTCACATCCTTCCCCATCTGGGATAAGTCTGTGTAAGAATATTCTGATCTCTTCCGACTGGATTTTTTTTTCTTTAATTCTATTCTTGCTCTTTTAAAATAAATGTGTTGTTAATCATCAAGGACATGTTTTCAGTTCTTTTACCTTCACAGTTGACACCATCTGATTGAAGCTGATATCCAACAAAGCACGAGCAGACATAACTGGATCCTGTGTCTCTGCACTGCTGAGAGCAGGGACCACCACCTAATTAGATTTTAAGAAATCTTATAAAATTAGGAGGCTCTTTACAGGAACTGAAACAAACCACTTGTTTACAGTTGCTCACTGATTTATTTTAAAAGTAACTAAACATACACATATATAAAAGAAGGAAAGGGCTAAACACTGCAAGAAGTGTTTGAAATTACTGATTCTTTTTATCACTATAGAATACAAGGAGGAAGTAAATTAAACAATTGCCCATAACTCATCATTTTTAGAACCTGAAGTAAAAATGCTGGGAATTCAGATACCTCCTAAAATTTTGTCTGGACTTTATATGATTGCTACTGTATAATAGGGATGACAAATGCACTGCCATAAATTAATGAAGCATTTTCACTATTACACGCATTAGGTTTTATTTTCAGCCTATCAATATTAGAATCATACTCCTGAGTCAGCTAAAACATGTGCTCTTTCCTATTCAGCAGGCAGGAAACATGAAAGAGAGAAGAGAGTATTGTAGGTGACAAAAGGTTTAGAGAACATAAAGGAATGAAGACTTCCTCTGGAGATACTAAGGACTTAGTGAGGGGTGTGCAGCAGTCACAAAGGATGTGGAAGAGAGCTGCGTTTGTTCTGGCAACAGAAAGAGAGGACACTACAAAATTTACACAAAATTTGGCTTATCATGAAGAAAACTTTTTTTTTTCTGATCTTGCTCAGAAATAAATTAATCACAGAACTGTAGGAGTTAGAAGGGGCCTATGGAGATCATTTAGTCCAACTCCCCTGCTAAAGCAGGTTCTCTACAGTAGGTTACACAGGAAAGCATCCAGGTGGGTTCTGAATATCTCCAGACAAGAAGAATCCACAACTGCTCTGGGGCACCTGTTCCAGTGCTCTGTCACCCTCACATTAAAAAAGTTTTTCCACGTGTTTGTATGGAACTTCTTATGCCCCAATTTGTGCCCATTGCCCCTCCCCTTTTTTTTTTTTTTTTTTCTGTTGCTAGGCACCACCTAAAAGAACCTGGCCTCATTTACTTGATTCCCACGCTTTAGATATTTATAAGCATTGATAAGATCCCTTCTCACATTTCTCCAAGCTGAAGAGTCCCAGAGTCCCAGATCTTTTAGCCTTTCCTCAAAAGGAAAATGCACCAGCCCCCTGATTACCTTTGATGCCCTCTGCTGGACTCTCCATGGAAGCTCCCTGTCTTTCTTGAACTGAAGAGTCCTGAACAGGATACAGATGTGGCCTCACGAGGGCAGAGTAGACGGGGAGGAGAATTTCTCTCAGCCTGCTGGCTGCACTCTTTTTAAGGCATCGCAAGATACCATTGGCCTTCCTGGCCACAAGAACACACTGCTGGCTCACAGTCGACCTGTTGTCCACCAGGACACCTAGATTCTCTGCACAGCTCAGAACAGCAGGTCAGCCTCTAGCCTGTACTGATGTTTGCAATTATTACTCCATGTGTAGGACTCTGCTTTTGTCCTTGTTGTACCTCATAAGGTTCCTCTCTGCCTGACACTCCAGCCTGCCCAGCTTTCTGGTGTGTCAACCACTCTTCCCAGCTTTATATCGCAATCTTGCTGAGGGTGCACTCTATCCTTTAATTCAGATAATTGATGAAGATGCTGAACAAGACTAGACCCAGGACCAACCCCTGGGGACCACCAGTAGCTACAGGCCTACAGTCAGACTTTGTGTCAGTGATCACAACCCTCTGCCAGTCAGCCAGTTCTCAAACCACATCGCTGTCCATGCCTCTATCCCACACTTCCTAAGCTTACCTACAAGGATGTTGTGAGAGACAGTGTCAAAAATCTTGCTGAAGTCAAGGTACGCAACATTCACTGCTCTCCCCTCATCTACCCAGCTGGTCACAACATCATGGAAGTCTACCATGCTGGTCAAGCATGATTTTCCCTTGGTGAATTCATGTTGGCTACTCTTGATAACCTCCTTTTCTTTCACTTGCTTGGAGATGACATCCAGAATAAGCTGTTCCATCGCCTTGGATGGAGGGATGGAGGTAAGGCATCTCTCTCATTCACCATGACCTTTCAAGAGAGCAGCCTGGCAATCACTTCTGCCAGCTCCCTCAATATTCATGGCGCATCCAATGAGGGCCCCTGGATTTGTGTGTGCAGTTTGCCTCAATGATTTCTAACCAGAAACTCCTCAACCAAGGAGAAGGCTTTCTTTCCCCAGACTCTCTTTCTTATCTCCAGGGTTTGGGATTCCCTAAAGACAGTCTTAGAAATACAGACTGATGCAAAGAAGGTGTTCAGAGGTCAAAATTGGCTCTCCTGAAATCCAGGGTTGCAATCCTACTTACTGCCTCTCCTCTTTCATATAAAATCCTGAACTCCAGTATCTAATGATTGCTACATCCAAGGCTGCCCCCAAGCTTTACACTCCCAACCAGTCCTTCCTTGTTTTAAAGAGCACTGTCTAGCATCACACCTCTCCTCATTGGCTCCTCCATCACCTGTATCAGAAGGTTATTGTCCACACACTGCAGAAATCTGCTGGACTGTGTGTGCCTGAAAGTATTGTTTTTCCAGCAAATATCAGTGTGACTGAAGTCCCCCATGAAAACCAATGTCTCTGATCATGAGGCTACTTTCAGCTACCCGTAGAAGGCCAACTTCATCCACCTGATCAGGCAGCCTGTAGTAAACACCTATAATGATATCACCCATATCATTATGCCACTTAATTCTTACCCTTAAGTTCTCCATTCATTCAACACAAATCCCTAGGCAGAGCTTGATACATTCCAGTTGTTCTCTCACATAAGGAGCAACTCTACCACCCTGTCTTGCTGGTCTGCCTTTCCTAAAACGTACATAGCCATACATGACATTTCAGTCATGCAAGCTGTCTCTGTCATCACAATGAAATTATGGCCCTGTGATCATGCAGAGATCTCTAATTCTTCCTCTTTATTCCCCATGCTGCATGCATTGGTATACAGGCACTTCAGAGAAGAAAATAGTCTAGGATGCACGTTTCCCTAGAGGGATGCAAAAGGATCCTCCATAGCTATACAAACCCTTGAGGCGGCTGGCCTTCTGGCTCATGTCACAGGATGCTGCTATGGAAAATTTGTCACTGTTCTGATTGGCCTGGCTGATTCCCATTTGATAGCAATGCATGAGCATAGCCATTTTAGGCCCCACATTCCAAGCCCTTCAGATTAAAGGCCACTTCACTAAGTCAGCCAGCCTACTGTCAAAGATTGCCCTGCATCTTCTAGACAAGTGGATTCCATACCTACCTAACAGTTTATAATGTTCACAGAAAGTCTTATTGTCATTAAACCCAAAACTCTCATGCCAGCATCAGCCACGTAGCCAGAGTTGATAGGACTTGATGTACAGTATACATCTAGTTCTAGCTTCCCTCTTTCCTCCAACTGGAAAAATGGAAGAGTTGGGCATCAGCATTCTTCATTTGTGTTCCCATGGCTTTATAATCTTCTTTGATTCTGTCCATGTTCTAGATTGCAGTTCAAGTCCAAAGGAAAGAGCAATAGTGGATAGTAGTCTGTGCTCTTGATAAGCTGCATCCCAGCTTATCAAACTGGGATGGCAGCATCCCAGATCTTGGCTCCTGGGAGGCAGCAGAACTCTTGAGACTCTCTGTCAGGCCAGCAGAGGGGAACTTCAGTGCCTTTTAACAAAGAGTTATCCACTACAAGCACATAGTGTTTCTTTTTATAATATCCACTGCAAGCTGCTGGTACGGTTTCTTCTTGCAGGTCCTGATCATTGGTATCATGACTGTCTATAGATGTAAAAGCTTCATATCTGAAGCTGGAGGGTAGGGACTGAAGCAGTGACCTATTTTTGTGGTCACCGCGGATCAAGGTGCCTCTTCTTTTAATATTCTCAGAATAGAAAAAGGGTTACAATCTTCCAACTATTTTTTTTAAACAATATTGATAGTACACACTCTCAGTACAAACCTATCTTTTGTTTTTCAAGAGAATAGTTGGATAGGCATTAAACAAAAAGTTTGAGATAAGCACAACCAATGTGGGCAAATGCAGCTATCAAAATTAAAACTTTCAAGTGAATTAAGGAAAACAATTTTTAAAATTATCACGGTTTCTGATGAGAGGTATTAACAGAAACTAAGAAATTCATTCTTCAGACAAAGCACTGGCAAAGGCAATGACACTACATGGAATAGTCTTGAGCTGAGATGGCCAGCAACTGCTTTTCGAACCTCTGCTAATAATGTGAGCTCCAGTTAAGCAAAGCAAAATCTATTGTTGAGGTGCTGGCATAATAGAATTTATTTCTTTGCGTGTCATGACAGTGCTCCAAAACAAACTGTTGGAAGTTCTACTTCTTAATACATTTAAGTTTCCCCCTGGTGAAACTTGGAAAATCACAAGTAATTTTAGCTTGCCAAGTTTATCAGAAAATATACCGCAGACAGAAACTCTCATTTCTAATTAGTCACAACAATACGTCTCATGAAGACAGTTGATTAACTGACAAATGCAACAACAGATTACATCAAGAAATAATGCTAGGAAAATATGTAACACATTTTTTATGTCATCTCTTGTACATCACTGGCAGCAAGAGACAAGAGTTGGTACTTGTGTTGGCTTTGACTAGCTAATGACCTAATACACATTTCCAACCTCTCTAGAATTTAATAGCAATCCAACATGCAGCACAGTAAATCATCTCTCAACTGGAATTGAAGTCCATTAAATTGATTTTAACCTAAATACATTACTTAGTTCTGAAATGCTTGTAGAACATAATACATCACTGCTGTTTTAAGTTTATAGACATATAAATCACATGTGACAAGCAGTAAATCAGAATACTTAGCAGAACAATACCCCAACAACACATTCTTCCCACGAGACAGAACTGTTCAATTAATGAGGACACTAGATACTTTTCTTCCATCTCAAAAGGAAACAAGTCCCATTTTATATCCCATCACTCTGATCATCCCAAGAGAAGAACGCTCATATTTAATATAGCATCCATATAGTCTGAAGAATCCAGAGTACTCCATGCATTCAACAAGTAACACAACAGAGGTATTATCAACTAGAAGTTAAATGAAAGTTAAATGTATTGTCCAAGCTTCAGCAGGGTAAGATTTAATTTCATCATGATAGACAATGCCTTCCTTTAAGAACAACTGAGGCATCCCATAATGCTCTACTATTTCTTTAAAAGGATTCTGATTCTGTTATTTTTACTCAAAACTAGCTTAGGCAAAAGATTTTGACTAATCACTAGATCTAAGTCTGCTAAACTTTATTGGAGGCAATCACAAAAGACCTGGCTACCAGGACTAGTCATGTGACTTACCTCTGCAGCCATCATGCAGATAAGGATCTTCTTGGTCTAGTTCTTCCTTTGAAATTTCAACTAAAAGGAGGAGAGAGAGGCATTAGAAGAGAAAGCACTTTTCTTCTAACAGTAAAAAGCTGCCTGCTTGGGATGGGGTTCAGAACAGAGCTTTGGGATACAACAGGACAAAATTAAAGAGCATTATTTACATATTTTACAGCTATTTCATACTTAAATTTGACATTCAAATGCATATGCCCATGGGGCAATTTCCATCTGACCTATTCAGTATGAAAGTCATGCTGTGATCATAGATTATATATGGGCTGAGATTTGCAAATGCAGGTTCTTACCATTAGGCTTTTAACCAGAGCTTAACCTGATTTTCATAAAACATGTTGTTGAGGCATGCTTGGTTTTCACTGAATATACATTAGCTTGGGGTACTTACAGTTTTAATGAAAATCAGATTAACCTCAGTTATTTATTTAGACTCCATTCCAAAAAAACTCCACACCCAACATTTGGGAACCTAATTATAGCATTCTTTCAAATATACTTTATGATCAGCAATACATTTGCTTCATACATGTGTCCCGAGAGTTATTTTTCCCTACATGAAAGGCAGAAAAGGGCTGGATACATCCACTCTCTGAATCCCCTTCCTTGGCCAAAGAATTAGTTAATGGACTTCCCCAATCCCCACTAATTTGAATACTTTGGGAATGGTAGGCTGGTAGTGATGTGTGTAAAAACACAATCTCAAAATACTCTGGTTATTGAATAGTAAGCTTAGTCACACTTCAATACTTGTCCACATACCTTTAAACCCATGGTCACTTACAAGAAAATACTACATCATGGATGCGGAAGCAAGTTTGTGTGCACAAGGTTGAGACCCCTGAAGCCATAAGGATACATTTTGATCACACAGAAGCTATTGTAAATAGTTTGCTCAAGTCTGATCTGACTTGATATAGAACTTTTGGGACGTAGTACCAGAGACTTCTCTTCACGTGACCAAGAAGGTATCATACATGGAGTCACTCTGTCTTGTCCTGTGCAGCATAACCCCTATGTGCCTTGCTATTGCATAATACAATCACAAGGTGCTGTATTACAAAACAAAGGTGTCTATTCCTGTTGTTTGCTCTGCCTTTCTTTGACATAGATTCTTTGACTTAGAGGATATCTGACATACGTTCAACCACATGGCTGTCTCTTAGCTTAGTGATGAGAATTTTGTCCTGCCCTGCTTGCTGGTATCTTCAAATTAAAGCTCTCTGTAAGTGACAATTGCCCATGGAATTAAGTGGCAAAATACTGCACATTGTGTTTTGCAATTCTGCCTTTTCAGGTACTGATATATTTCTCCTGCCATGCAAATAATTTGAGTCTGCAAATTCTTAGTATAGACACAGTAAGCTAGGTGCAAGGTATCTACCCTGCAGTTACATACCCTTCAGCCAGAACAAATGGACAAGGGCAATTTCCCTGCTGTGAGAGCAGTACACAAAGAAATTGGCAGGCTATTTCTAAAGGTTACTTGATAAGGATGTACACTGACATAAGCAGAATTTCAAAGATCTGAAACAAGGCTGATAACACACTGGCTCAGGCACACTAGTGCAAGTTGTTGCGGTGGGGTTTGAGCTTAAGTAGTCCATTTTTATAATTTGCTACTGATGATCTACAAGCTAGAGCACGTATTTTCAGTGCTCAGCTGTCCATGAAGGGGGCAACGTTCTACAGCATGACTTTTCTGCAGTTTCAGTTAAGTCTGTTGAGTGAAAGATGAAAAAAAGACAAAAATAGGTCTGTAAGGATCAGTATGTCCATGCTGATTCTCTTCAGATCTGTGGACTAGGTATGGAGAGGTGTGTCAAGAACTGTTGCTGTCTAGATCTTCCCCTCCTCTGACAATATCAAATAAATGCAGACATAATGTTGTCTAGAAATGATCAGTCCTCCCAGCATCTCAAATCTGTGGGCACATGTCTCACACAAAAAGCAACATTTGAATTCCACATAGTTGGCAATTGTTTAGCTTCTTGGAATATACATTTCAGCCACCACTAGACAAAAAATGAGTTCCAATATACATGCATCATTAAATTGTTAAAGGAGATCTCAAATTAGAGGAATTGCAGCAGAAATTCTTTCAAATACAAGTGCTCTTTCTATCCCATATCATTTTCTGCCTCAGTTTTTTATAATTTGCAATATAGAATACCTTGTTCCTTTTTAGGAGCATCATCACTGATGGATACATCTGTGCCTTCTTGACCCTTCACACAACAAGCTCTGAAGACAATTCCACACTGGTATCCTATCTTCAGGTTGGGTTCACAGCTCTGGCCTTGAACTTGGGCAGTCTTTCCCAGTAGACAACAGTAACAACATTTCTGTTTTAAAAATATGAGAGAGTCACATCTTAGCCCCAGACAAATCACTGCAAGTTTTCTCAGTAGTATCAAGTGTTATCTCACCTTGGCAAACTGATCAAAATTTTTCTGCAAATTCTTCAACAACTTCTGCTATACTTAGCCTGAGATATTTTAATCTGTAGTTGAATTCAACAAGCTCTGGATCTGCTTACATAGAGCCAAAATCAGTACTTGGATCTAGATCTCATAAATAATGTGTATATGTGGATGTTTTATACAAATACACCAGTATGGTATGGAGGACCAGAACTGTCCACCCATGTGTATGGAATTACATGGTTGTCTGCCTGCACACCCCAGCTTCAAACACAAGTGAACAGCTGGAATTCTTAACATCTCCGTGTCCCTTTTGTGTCCAGTTCCTTAAATCGGGGCACGATCAATAAAGTGCATCCTTCTCAAAACTAACAGACAAACAGGCAAGCAAGGATGATTCATCCAAAGCTAGAATTAACTGGTCAGAAAAAGAATCTACTCTGCTCTGAAAAACAAACCACATTGTCAAGTATTATTTAAGAGCATCTCAGTACTGACATGACTTCCAGCAATTAAACATGACCCACACCTTCCAGACTTGCTGAACTACAGCCCAGGAGTACACCACAGAAGTGAACACAGGGGAAGTTACTCCTGTGTATATTTATTTCAATTTTTGTATTGAGGGGACACTGCTAACTTATTTGCTGTTCTTTCTTGCTGTTAGAAAGTGGCAAAAATATTTGGTTCTTTGGAACTGGTATCTGCTAACTGCTACTGTCATGTGCAAAGCAGATTTAAGCTCTTATTATTAACTTTATTATTCTTGAAAAAAGAAAAGTGGTCTGCACCATTAAACAGAGCAGATGGAATAAACAAATAAACAACAAATCAGATTTCTGTAAATCTAAGCACCTCACTTACTGAAAAGAAGGTAACCGTTACATTACACTGCATTACTTTCACTACTTTGGAGCTGCCTATATTCTCAGTTTTCCCATAGAGGGCATTGCATGTATGTTTCTCTCATTACATGGCAGTAAAATGCTCATTTAAAGCACAGAGTATCATGAAGGTAAAATAATAAAATATTTTTTCCTTGTTTTTTTCTTTTTTTTTCTTTCTTTTTTTTTTTTTTTTTTCCAGTGGCAGATGCTCTGGCTTCATCACCAACATGTCTGGAATATTTTCATATTCTGGATTATGTTAGAAATAAAGACTTGATCTCTTTTTTCAAAAACTCCCACATTTCTGAATATTTATTTTGCCTAACTTGTCTAATACCTTCCTGAGGCATCCTTCTCAAAGTTTTAAATATGTCTAAAATTTTGGTGGATTTCCAATTTCTGCAAACATTTTTTAGAATACAGAAATTTAAACTGAGCTAAAGATTGCTTGGCTTAAGATCATGTATTTTTGACAACCAAATGTTGAATTATTGCTGATAATTTGCCAAACTGTCCTATTACATCCTTCTGGATATCCTCACTGGCTCCTACTGTGAGGAGTATGAAGTAACTCACATCTAATTATTTGTCTTGTCACAGAATGCTCAAACTGGGAAGAGTTCCTCTGGATGTTTTTGTAGGGAGTGATCATTCATCTTGCTGTTCTTGAAGTGCTGAATAACCTTATGTTCTTTATCTGCTTCAGGCTGAGACAGCACTTAAAAAATTTCTGTCTCCAGCTAATGTGAATCTTCAACTGTAGAGCCTGCTATGTCTTGCAATGTTTGTGAGAAACTGAATCCTCATTTAAAATAATTACACGCATTGAAACATTTGTTCAAGCCTATATTTATTTTAACTGATCACTATCCATCTTGATTTAAAATCTTGATAATAATAATAATTTAGGTTCATGTACCATGAACCTAATGGTATGGCAAAATTATCTAGACACGGTAAGAGTCAAACATTTTCTTAACTGATGTTTAATGTAGGTGGCTTTTAATATTGACCCAAGAATATTTTGTACTGGAAGTTCTAAAACCTAAGATTCCTTGTTCAGCTACAGAAGTAAGATGAAGAAGCTGATGGATGGCCTCATACACAGAGCCTGTATGCTTTCATAATCCTCTACACACATCATCTGCGAACTCAAAAAGGCACTTAATTCTCCTTTTTTTTTTTCAGTTCTTCTACAGTGGAATGGTAATACAGCAGCAATAAAGCTTGTTTAATTGATATTAACTGAGCATTCTAGTACACCAAGACACAAGGCATTATGTCATTATAACATGCATTATGTCATTATAGCACTACCCGGATAAAATTAATTTCAATATTTTTTTTTTCACACAATTTTTTTCCAGGGTTGTTAATTTATTTTGATAGTCTTTAATCCTTTAAACTGAAATGCAGTCTAAAGTCAGTATCAGTTCAGTTCTTAATGTGTTTGCAGCTTTTTTCCAAAGGCTGCCAGCTGTCTATAGGCTGACCATTTACTAATTTGCTAGAGCCACTGCATAGCACCATTTCTCTGCCTCTAAGTTTTTGCATTTTAAGTGATCCTAATAATTGTCTCAAACATTTTTGCTTTGTCTCTCACCTGCAAAAGTCCAAGCAGCATCAAAGACATGACTTGATCTTCATGCTAGGATTGGATCAGATGACATTCAGAGGCCCCTTTCAACCTCAACCTTTCTGTGATTGAAAGCTGTGTCCCACCTTTATTCCTATGATCCCTCCACTGCTCTCAGATTTTGCCTTCTCACCGAAAGGAACAAGTACATGCTGCAATGCCATACAGTTGTTTTAGAAATAAGCATTTACTATACTGTCCTGATAGCTGGTGTTGACTACATTGAGTGAAAAATCACCAGTGCCTAAGAACGTGAAAATGAAGTTGCATATATATTTCAGTCCAGCAACAGTTACTTATAAAAAGTCTGAAGTTTTATTTTCATTTGATTAAAAATCATCTGAAATTTCTGTTTCTGATAAGCTTTCTTGATTAGTTACCTTTGGTAATAATTCTTTTATGACTCTGTATGTCATTGTTTAAGGTACCAAAACTTGAAGAGTAAACCGTATACTAACACTGTGTTTTCTGTCTGTCCACAAGAGGTCTCTCACTTGCTGAAATCCAGACTATCAGTAGATGGCTATGAAAAATGGTCGGAAAAATACATGCAATTCAGTGGAATTTTGCATAATTTTTGAAGAGATGAACAGAAATTAAAACTATGTTCAGCAGGCCAAAGGAATGAAAATGCTAAGCTCAATTCATATATACAAACAAAATACTTTTGACAAAATTTGAGAAAGATGTACCTTGATCTTTGGAAAAAGAAAGCACCTATGATTTGGAGAAGATTTCCAAGCATCTTAAAGAATGTGAAATGTCTACAAATTTCTATCCTTTCAAGGAGCTGCACAGGTAGAAGCTTCCTAACTCCATTTCTAAATCTCCTCTATCAGCAATAAAACCTGCATTTGTTTACAATCTTTTGAGGAATATTTTAAAGATTTATTATTACTTTTGCATTCATTTTTTTAAGGCAAGAGACGTTGTAATTCCAAAAACCTGAAGAAGCAGAATTATGTCCATTATTACCTATGCCTACAGCCAAAGTACAAAAATTGAGGGAAATGTTTTCACAACTTTTTATCTTCTTTCCAGTGGCAATTTTTTTGATTCAAAACAAAACTAGCTGCCTCATTTGATCCAGTAATCCTAACAGTGATTAGTGATCCTGGCAGTGTTCAAGAGGCATCTGGACGAGGAAATACAAGATATGGTTTAGTAGCTTGTGGTAGCAATGGTAATGGGTGGATGGTTGGACTAGATGATTTTGTATGTCCTTTCCAACCTTGTGATTCTATGATTCTATGATTCTAATAAATGAAATACCAAACCACTCTTTCTGTTTTCTTGAAGGAGACAAAAGATCCAAAAGATTTCCTGTAGTATTTAAACTAAACTAAAATGGACCATCCTAGGCAAAATGAGATCCAAGTCCATGTGAGATAAGCTTGATGTGAATGTCAGTTTACCACAGCAGAGTATAATCACCAAAAATACTGAATGAACCCAGATAATCAGGTGCAAAATAATATCAGCAAAAAAATGACTATCCTGGATTAAAGAGATTATTTATAACAGCTAGACATGTGCATGTTGATATTTGTATTAGGGAACAGAGAACAGAATGTGGCTCACAAATGTTAAATATCACTGATAATGTTTATACAACCAAATTAAACAGGGACAGAACATGGGCTCAGACATTAGCCCACACTCTTCTCTACCATTTAAGTATTAGGAAGCTCTAGTGACTACTAACATTCTCTTGGACAGCCCTGAAGCATATTTTGGGGTTACCAAAGGTCAGAAAATGTTCACAACTGCCTATACACATGCGTTTTGCAGGGGGAAGACTTCACTTACGTGACATGAGCTATGCTGAGTTATTTATTCCCAGGGCTAAAGATCAAGGCCCAGCTCATTTTAGTCCATTTTATTTAATAATACAGCTGTCAACATAAAAACCTGACATCTTTAAAGCCTGTACTTCTTAAAACAAAATCACTAACACTTCTTCCTCATGCTGACAAGCCAACATACAGAAGCACCAATCAATAGACAGGAAAGTGATTTCCCTTGAACAGTTGTATTCTGTTTTAGAGTTGTGCTTTGTCATGTGTTTACAGTTGTACTGCTATTATAAACATATCTCTAACAGCAAGCACTTGAATCAGCAGAGTACTTGCCATTCCAGTCCTTGTTCATTCATTCCTTGCCTCTCAGTGTGATGAAATAGAGGGCTAAATATTTTTTCCATATTCCAAATATTTTCCATATTGTCCATATTCATATGGACAAGCTTCTTAATGGTACAAGAATCTCAGTGTACATGTCCTTGACAGAGCAGGGTGTATCCCACCCACAGTCAACAAGTGAGAGATGTCCCCTCTGTGGTTCTGTTATCTCATGAATAAGAAATCGTGATGTATGTGCAAACAAGTCTGTGGCAAGCCAATGCCAGGCTCAACAGAATATGTTATGGTTTTTCTGCTCATAGCTGAATGTGCTTCACTTCACAGCCCCACCATCAGTGTGGTCTTACTGCCAGGAACATGGTCCATTCAGTCCATTCAGAGAGCAATGCAATTTTTGAATTAGACATTTTCTGCCATCCTCTATATAATAGATGGGTTTTGTTTAAACTGAATTATCAGCCAGTGTGAGTTCATGAAAGGCAGGTCCTCCTTGACCAATCTGATCTCATTCCATGATAGAGTGGCCCACCTGGTGGATGAGGGAAAGACTGTCAATTAGTCTACCTAGACTTTAGCAAAGCCTTTGACAGCGTTTCTCAAAGTATTCTCCTTGAGAAGCTGGCAGCCCGTGGTTTGGTACGCTCTTTGCTGGGTAAGGAACTGGCAGGAAAGCTGGGCCTAGAGAGTGGTAGTGAAGGGAGTTAAATGCAGCTGGGGAGCTGGTGTCCCCCACGGGTTGGTATTGAGGCCAGTCCTATTAAATATTTTTATTGATGACCTGGACAGGAGAATTGACTGCACCCTCAGTAAGTTTGCAGATGACACCAAGCTGGGAAGTGTCGACCTGCCTGGGAGTAGGAAGGCCCTTCAGAGGGATCTGGACAGGCTGCATTGCTGGGCTGAGGCAAGTGCGATGAAGGTCAGCAAGTCCAAGTGTCAGGTCCTGCACTTGAGCCACAAAAATCCCAGACAACACTACAGGCTTTGGGCAGAGTGGCTGGAAAACTGTGTGGAAGAAATGAACTTAGGGGGTATTGGTTGATGCTGTTCATGAGCTGAACATGAGCCAGCATTATGCCTAGGTAGCCAAGAAGGCCAGTGGCATCCTGGATTGTATCAGAAATAGTGTTGCCAGCAGCAGCAGGAAGTGATTGTCCTCCTGTACTCAGCACTGGTGAGGCTGCATCTTGAGAACTGTGTTCCTTTTCAGGCCCTTCTGAGCATGTCCAGAGAAGGGCAACAAAGCTGTCGAGGCATCTGGAGCACAAGTCTTATGAGGAGCAGCTCAGGGAACTGGGATTGTTTAGTCTGGAGAAGAGGAGGCTCAAGGGAAACCTTATAGCTCTCTACAGCTACATGACAGGAGGTTGTGGTGAGGTGGGGTCAGCCTCTTCTTCCTCATAAGTAGCAATAGGACAAGAGGGAATGGCCTCAAGTTGCACCAGGGGTGGTTCAGTTTGGGTATTAGGAAAAGCTTCTTCTCACAAAGAGTAGTCATGCACTGGAATGGGCTGCCCAGGAAAGCAGTTGAGTCACTGTCCCTGGATATGTTCATGAAATGTTTAGATGTTGCACTAAGGGACATGGTTTAGCAAGTGGTGGGAGAACAATTGGACTGCATGATCTTGGAGGTCTTTTCCAACCTTGTTGATTCAGTGATTCTATGATACCAAAACATTCAGCATTTTTGAGTAGTGTGAAGTAGTAAAATCACTCTCATATCTTCACCATCACTGAACAAAATCTATAATAGGACTAGACTGTGTGTGATTGGGTCACGGTCAAGGTCAAGGTCTCAGACTTACTGGTAGAACTTTCTTCCAAAAACATTCTGCAGAATGGTAAGACTATGATCTTTTTTTTTTTAAAAAAAAAAGGACAGACAGTAATAAAGGTGAAGGATAGAACACACAAAAATGCCACTGATGGGCATTTTTATTCTAGTATCAAATATTGTTATTACAAGCTTACAGATGTCTCAATTAAATTGTAAATCAAAGTCAGATAACTAAAGATATGTACACTAATTGAAATTATAAAGTGCACTGTGAGGATTTACTTCAGTCCTACCCCTAGGACCACCATCTTAGGCAATGAAACTCATGAAAGCTGAAGCTGAAATGAGTCTGAGTTTCTTACCCATCCCTTCCTACACTGTGTTGATGCAAAAGTAGTTTCCTAGCCAATTATGCATTTGAGACTTTCCACCCTTTTGTATTTACCATCTGTCTTCGCTAAAATATAATTAAGAAGACTGCTTTGCTCAAAGAGGGACTGTTCTCTCAAAGAAGCACAAAGCTCACTGTCTTAACTGAGACAAGAAGCGTAGGTGGGGAAGAACTGTTTACGTGCATCAGGACTGAGTACAGTGACCTGATGAATCAACCTCAATACTAATCTAGTTAATACAATTTCTGAACAGATGAACAGGAGTAGCTCTGATATCTCACCTTAAAGTATTCAGCTTCACAGGTGGAATTTTCACCAATGTGTGAGTCACACTCCTCATGCACGCTGGCAAATTCAATCCCATCTGAACAGTAGTGCTCCTCCAGCTTGCTGCGACAGCACTGCACCTGAGTCATGCTGACAAGAGCATGGAAGCAATGGGAGAAGAATGTCACATGTAAGTTAAGAACAGATAGTGCAGCTGGGTTTGGCAATTAGCACTTGTACTTATCACATGGAAAGAGGTTCCTGTGGACATTCGTGAAATTTCAAGAGTGAAAATATTGTTTAGGCATAGGCAGAATGTCTAGGTGACTTGTTTAATAGTTAAG